>NW_023596805.1:25734300-25755515 GCF_011947565.3 Pollicipes pollicipes | reverse complement strand
ACTGAAGGAATCGGAGGAGACGTGTTCGGAAAAATATTTTCGATTGGTGGGCTGTTGCATTTGGCGCCCGTACGTGACGTCCTGCATAGAGGAGTCTGTAGCGTACGTACGTAGAGAGTCTGTAGCGTACGTACGTAGAGGAGTCTGTAGCGTACGTACGTAGAGGAGTTTGTGGCGTACGTACGTAGAGGAGTCTGTAGCGTACGTACGTAGAGGAGTCTGTAGCGTTCGTACGTAGAGGAGTCTGTAGCGTACGTACGTAGGGAGTCTGTAGCGTACGTACGTAGAGGAGTCTGTAGCGTACGTACGTAGAAGGAGTCTGTAGCGGTACGGTACAGTAGAGCGAGTCTGCGCCGTCTTTACAGGCGGCTGGGTGATGTAGAAGCTTGTAGTGGAGCTGGACCTCACATAGAGACACACTCTTGCGTATTATGCTGCATCGTTGGAAGAATCTGGAACGTCAATCTATGTGGATTTCTTTGCAAGGAATACCCCTTCCTATGTCCTTCGGTATATTTTTTGAGAAGCGGCAGCCGAAGATATCAACCGCTTCTCACGTACGCCTCACACCCGAAAAATGCGCAACAGCATGGACAACGGTCCAGTTACGATACAATGCATTCCATATGCACTTTCAAGACAGTTTCGGGTCAGGACTGGGTTAAAGCAGGTTTATCCTCCACTGGAACAAGGTACGCTTTGCACCGGTAATCCACAGCCTCGACGGGAGCGCAAGGACACTGAACACTGGCAATGATGTAGGTATGCACAGGTCTGGTGTATATGGCTTATTTTGGGGAATACATGATTCAAGTCAGTTTTCTAGCCCCTTTCAGTCATAATTTCATGCAAGCGCGTCTCTTAAAAGATTAGTTGGGTGCTGCTTATAAAATCGCCAGTGGACTCTGGAGACAACACGTGATCTATTGGCATCACGGCATGCCATAAGTCTGATCCGTCATTGAACAAATTTAAACACTCACCTGAGCAGACTGGATAAACTCTTGCCACCACGAAACATTAAACAACGATTCTGTCGTTAATGTTAAAACATGCGTTCCAGACAGCGCGAAGCAAAACAAACTAAAAATAAAAGCCCGGCATGGCAATAGGTGCCACCAGGTGGCAACTTTGTCGATATGTGCTATTATGACCGTTAATGAACATAACCTGTGTTGTATATTCCAGAAACCTTTTAAAAATTAATTAAAAAACATGCGATCAACGCATGGTTCGGATTCGGCAGTGCACAACCGACGGCCGTTCCGCCATGGCTCCCGGTGGGTGAAGAGGGAGCCTCTGCTGGCTTCCCAACTGTTTTTGTAGAGCAAAAATAACCCCCCCCCCCCCAAAAAAAAAAAACAACGAAATCCCCTCTCCCGTTGTGGCCTCCGATCCGCAGCAGCTGTTTTGCAGCTTGTGCCTTCCGTCACTTTAAGACAGTGCCCGCGGCTGGTTTGTCATGTCGGGTCAGATGAGGTCAAATCACGTATCTTTGGTGTATATGGACCGCCTCGCGCAGACGGACACACTCGAAAGTTAGACGAATTCTGGAGCAGGAGATGCATCAATGTTATCATTTTATCATGCACTTTATAGGGTCTTGGAAATGCCCTCAAAAGTCGAAATCGGAGGTGTTGGGCCCAACCGACACCTAGGCTGGCCTGCTGCGGGACTGGTTACACCGCAAGCAGAACCATCATTTAAAGCCTCTGAGCTTATGCAAGGCGGAAGTGGTGCAGGTCACAAAAGACTTCAACCCGCATGGTACTCATCACCCCCATCACACACTATGACAAACCACGGCTAACGAAGCTTGTATTCAGAACCGAGCAAACAACAGCGCGTGCATGGCAGCAAGGTCATCCCGTCGTCAGGCAATCTAAAAGGAACGGAAGCCTGCTGCATGAAGCGACGCATGGCATCTTATGCCGTAAGATGCCTTATCTATAGCATGGCATCATCATGGCATGGCATCTTAGCCGAGAGCTGAACAAGAGCGCAGGCCGCCGCCTTCCAGAACTTACGGAGCAATTCGACCGCATTACGTGAGTCGTGATAGCCGGACAAACCGGACAATCATTCGGCGACGGGAAGCATTCCAGGAAAACATGTGTATGAATCACAAGGGGATCCAGGATTCCGTAGCGTTTAATGCTGAGGGGATCCTGGGATCTTTTCCTCGGTGCCCAAGCACATGTTTTATTCCCAGGGAAGGAAGAAGCACGATCGAACAAATGTCACGGCAAAGGTCATAGCAAATCGGATATTCGCAGCAAATCAAGCTCCGTTGCAATACAGGAAGCACGTAGCAGCACCGCGCGCTGATTGTAATTACAGTCTCAGATGATCAAGATCGCACACAGCACAATAACAGTCACAAGTCATCAAGTCGCTGGTGCGGTGACGCTGCGGCAGCCAACGTTCATCAGCGGGAGCTGTGTCTCTGCATGTTTGTTGCAGAAGCTCATTGCATCCCCCAACCCAAAACAAGCATCGCTCGTGATCAGCGGTGTTTGTCGCTTGGCCCAAGGTTTGCTCAGCACCGGAGGTGTGTTGGTGGCGGACTCGGTCAGAAAAAAAGCCACGGGACAGGACCACCGGATCTAACCGGCTCTGAAACAGACCACCGACCAATATGAGGGTTTTCCACACAACAAGTTTGGTTGAACTCCCCCCCCCCCCCCCCCGTGCAGACACTTGGGCTGCAGGGGAGATGACAAAGGTAATCGATTCAGTTACGCTACAGGCGACCTCAATATCTCACAGCTGCCAGAGCGTATCCAGCAGCAGCCTTACAGGATGGCAGACTGGACACCGTGGATGACCAGGCGGCACGGGAAGCAGGGGCAAGGGTCTACGGTGGAACAATGCAAACAAAGCCTGAAAGAGGTGAGCACGGACGTAGAGCGCAGACGAGCAAACAACATGGATCGGGGAAGAACCAAGCCAGCTTGCAAACAAGCAAACTCACGTACGTCTCCTGACCTGAGGAGTATAATAATGCCAGTTAGCAGAGCGATAGACAGGAAGCAGGACAGAGCGCCCCGTTTCCCATTTATCGCCCCCGAAAATTGCATTTCCTCGTTGCATAGCAGGCATTACTGCCATCTTAGAAAACACTTACTCGAAATGTTGCGCACGCATCTTCCAAATATGTTCACGAAGCCTGGCGAGCACCTAAATCTGACCGCTGCAAGAATCGAACCTGGAAAGAGACGCAGGGGTTGCTACTGCCTTTTTGCTTCCCGCGAAGCCACAACAAAGTAAATGTACTAAGGCCTACGGCATACGGAATGAAAGACGTGGTCTTGGTTATGCATTTGTTCCAGTATCCATCGAATGCATATTGCAGTAATGATAGTTTGCATCGGTTTTCTTTTTACCTCAACTAAATAACATGAAAACTGCAAATACTACTATTTGATTGAACAAAACTTTTAATTATGAGACAATCATAAGCTAAATAAACGTAACTTTACGTAGGACCAAGGTAGACGTTGACATAAAAACGTTATGCTCCATACTCCGTGCTGCAGCGGAAACGTAAGTGTTTGATACTCTTCAAGGCCCATTTCTTTCTACTACTCTCCCAACCACCCCAATGAGAGCCTCTTTCGAAAATCATTTTGCACCTGCGCTTTAGCATTTTTTGTCGCATCTCTAATACCCTGCAGTGCTGGGCCCTTTCGAGCGTCAACTTGTATACGGCAGTTTTTTCAAATTGCAAATTTTTCAAAATTATGTTTGTGTTATTGATATTCGCGGGCGTAACCCTATTATGGAGCAGCGTGGCCTTTTCGCAATGTCTTCATAATTTTGTGGCAATTATTTGCGATTTCTTCTATAGTTGTCTCCATTTGTTGTGCGTTTCCTTCATGCCAAATTGGCATTCCAACGGAGATGTTGTCGCGTAGCAAAACACACGCAAACGGCGTTGAATATCATCAGTTTGGCTACAACCGCAACAATATCCACACATCGCCTCTTAGGCCCTGTGACCGCCACAAGGCGCTCCTATCGCTACCAAACAGTGCTGGCACGCAACGACACGTCAAACTCAGCTGAGTCGCGAGCATACCTGGGTTACCCAGTTGTAAGCGTTTGGCATTCACGGGGAACGTGCTGAACAGCAGCGCACCGCAAACCAACAGCACCAGAATAATCTTCATCTCGACGGCACGTGTCCAGCTCTTCACACGTGCCAAGTCTTGTCTGATCTCGACGCTGGAGGCTGTTCAGTCCGGCAGATCTGGACACTGAACTCGGTGTGAGGAGGCTCTGCGCTGTTACAGCCTGCTATAGCTCGGCAGCTGTCCACGATAGCAACATCCGGGACCAGCTCCGGACTGTGCTGGGGCGCACGAAGGCCAGCGGCCGGGTGCATGGCGAGGCGGCGCTTACGACGCGCAGACGATGCTCGCAGATGTGCATGCTATCCAGCTGGGAAAAAACAGGGGACGGACGGAGTAGCGCGATTCGTCGCTGACGTTTGACTCGAGCGTTGCGAACAGCGCCGGATTCGTGGTTGCTGTCCACAACTTGCAGTCGACAACCAGCGATTTGCATCGATTTAGTTAACGCGCGATTGGTGCATGAATGATATGAATTGATACCTGCATGAATTGATATCTGCATGCAAGTAATAACAACGGGGAGCAAAGAACGAATCCACATCAGGCAGTGAATCCAGCGACAGACTCGGCCACGGGCAACTAACTGGATCGCTGCAAGAGGGGTAGGATACATGGACGTGGTTGAGGCTCGCATTCAAAAATCCATAGCTTCTTCAGCCACGTGACGCCCAGCTCATGCTCGCATACGCGCATGGAGTCGCAAGTGACAACAATGTTATCCAAAGGCAACAACGTTGTTCAAAGACAACAATGTTGTTTTAGACACAACCGTTTCAGACGCTAAACTGGCCTTGAACTGCCTTAGCCTTAGCTTAAGCCTTAGAACTGCCTTGAAGGAAAGTTAGGGTTATGCACATAATCTGAACAATGCAAAGGATGTTATGCAGCTGTGATATCGCGGACAATGCACATCGCTCGGTAATCAGTTATACCAAGGTCGGAATCACATTAAATGGAATGTTCTATGTTTGTATGGGGCTTGAAATAAAATACCCATATTGAAGAACTTTCGATGCAATTCATGGCATGCTCTTTACAAGACCTAAAACCCCCTGGTCCATGGGCTTTAAGACAGGAAAGATCTGGGAGAGTAATTGTGAAAAAGTATTCCGAGGTCACCTTGGCATTCATGATGTCATAATGACGTCAATCAAATCCTGTCATTTCATAAGCCATTTGGCGATCAAGGCCTATAAAAATATAATGATCGAGTCGTTCATATCTGGCGTTCGTGAGCACGATTTCCAAATATAACGGCCGTTACTCAGCTCTCAATCAGTGTTGTGCAAGGTGCCATGACGTAATCAAACCATGACGTATCGAGGAGCATATTCACTAAACAAGAAAATTGTGTAGTCCAGATCAGTCTTTTCTGCTAAAAAAGATACCAATAGCTATAAGTGAACCTGCACCATTATATCTAATGCTTGCTTTAATATATTCAAATGTGAAAGATTCACTTTAAGCCGTTCCTGGGTTCGTACCACCAATACCACTCATTGGTATACCTTAGGACATTTCATTGTCAAATGACTCACGGTGAGCTCGTTACGGAATCAGTTCGGATTCGATGCTCGGCCATCACATCATAACTCAGCACATCACCTACCTCAGCACATCACATCATAACTTAGCACATCACCTTCCTCAGCACATCACAGCATAGTTCAGCACATCACATCATAACTCAGCACATCACATCATAGTTCAGCACATCACAACTCAGCACATCACCTACCTCAGTACATGACATCATAGTTCAGCACATGACATCGTAACTCAGCACATCACCTACCTCGGTACATCACATCATAGTTCAGCACATCATACATATCATGTCATAGATTCTGCTGAAACCTGCAAACATACAAAAATCTGTGTATGCATCACTGCAGAGACAGGCCGCGTACAACCAACCATATTACTTACCATACCAGCAGGGTCCCGCCATCTTGAATGGGGCGCTTCGGAGCAGAAACGTCGCTCTCCAAAACGGATTTGTACACAAACAATAATTTTGTTTTAACCCTCGCCCTGCATCTCCATTTTTCATAACGCGGACTGATAGGGGGGGGGGGGGGGGGCGGGAGGGTCGATGCGACTCCGTGCCGTTTTCAAACTATGAAAGATAGAGTTTAGCGAGTACAGCAGTGGTTTGGCCTCAACAAATTTTCGCAAGTGGTATTAAGTTTTATGTTGCTAAGTCAAAAATTAACCCCATTATGCCAGGTCAAATGTTAAATTTGCTCGAAAACGGCACTTTTCAGCTTCAGAGGTTCCAAAACCACTTTATTAGATGGCGTAGCGTTTTAGTCAGTGTAACGTCTCTCGTGCGTCGGGAGCGTCACAGATACAAATATAGAGTCCTTCCAATTCACAACACGCGGCGCGAAAGCTCGGTACATTTCGCCGGTCATCCGACATTTTTCCTGGCCGGTGGTGCTTTGATATCCGTATACATGCTAACCATTCGCCGAGAGCGAACGGACAAGCCACTCCAGATCTTACCAAATCTGCATTTAAGGTGTGACTGGGTGGTTTTAACGGTCTTGGGTGGGTGTGCAATCTCGTAAAATTCCTGGCTTTCTGTGTAAAATAACTTTGACCTAAATAATTACGAAAAATTGCAGGTATGCAAATGCATTCTTGGCGTCCAATCTGCGCATGGGTTATGCAAGTGGGAACAGAATAGATCGGACACAAATAAATAAGTACCGACCTAATGCCAAAGACATCGTGCTTATTCTTTGAGATACATTCATCCGGGAGGAGAAAAGAAAGTAATCTATGAGCATTCGGCAATCTTTGTTCTAGCAGACATCTAGGAACAGATCAGTGGAAGCAACATCCTTATCAGGCTGGCTGACTAAGTAAACAGAAACTCCAGTGTTACCACCAGCGAGTTCATCTTCTTAGTTTTCTCATACAGGAGATTAAATTTCTAAACCATGAGGTGTGCTTTCTACCACCTACAAAACATGCTGCTGCCTACATTTTCAACTCTGAAATGCAATACCACCCACTGGGCCTAAATTGAGTTGCTGGTAAAATCAGGAGTAATGACAAACATGTGATGATAAGATAGGTTAGTGAATTATCAAACATTTTGGTAAACTTGCGAGGAATGAGAGTTCTACTTCTTCATGGCAGCATATATGAGTATCACTCTTTCATACCAAGGTGTGGATGTTATCTGTTCATCAGAAAATATGATTGCGGAATAAATTGCTGAGATATGTACTAGACAGCCCGTTCATGAATTACTTGTAATCAAAACCACTGTATCTTATTGGTTTAAGTGGTTGGTCGGTTTCTGAGCTGTTGTTTCCATTGAACATATTACTGATCTTCTAGTGACAATTTCTGTTTGATTGGGTTTCAATCCGTTCAACCCGTGTGAACCGAAAATTTGCAAAATCCGGTCCAGTCTTGTCCGTGTTTCGGTGGCAATTTCTGATCCAGTCCAATCCCGCCAGCGGACAGATCCCCAACCTGTGGATTGATCTAAGTCGTGCAGTGTTTTAGTGGCGGCACAATGGCACAGCCCCGGAAACCTCGGATATCCAGTGGCATACCATCGCACCGCCATCAGTCAGATGCCGCCGGTGGTGCCAGGCCTGTGCTCCGCATTGCCTTTGACTCGCTCGTGACAAACTTGACACACACTTCGTCCGGCTACTTCTACGGCATGTTCGGTCACGACTCTCACTGCTCCAATGGTGACTCGCTACAGGAATGAGGCCTACAAAAATTTCAAGTTCAACCTGTAGAGCGAACGCAATACCCTCTTGATTAACATGCCACCTTTTGTTTGCCAATAGTATTTTTTCTTCTCCACGCTGCACTTATTCTAAGAGGTTTTGACCCTTGCACGGACTCGGTGAGAGACGGCTGCCACCTCGTGATAAATATCGTTTCCGTTCTTACCAACGCTGCATGTTGCTAGGATCTCGGTCATACATGTGTGCGTGGTGATGCTTTAAGCATGGGAAAATCATTGACGAAGGCGGGAATTTCTGATGTGCGCGTATCAATAACAACTGATAAGTAATTGTCCCTGTAACTACGGCAGTCGTGTAGGCACCAACATTGTATTCGTAGAACCACACGAAGTCTCTTCACACGCAGATCGTGGCGCCCAATACGACACTTCTCCAAGAAACCGCATGAGAACCACGCCATATGAGTTCAGCACGCATTACAGACAACCCAGGACGCTTTTCCTGAATAGCCGTCATCCATGTATTGGACGCAAAACGCGACTGCCAAAGCTCATCTGGACGAAACTTTTGCAATTTTGCGGCGATGTAGGTGCAAAGGTTAATCCTCGCTCTCTGGCCGGGACAAGTTTCTTTTTGCGACTTTAATCAAGCCTCGGGCGCAACAGCCAGCCATGAGCCGCCTTGGAAAGAATGACGGTGAGGTTCGAGCCTGTACTAACCAAAGCTCTATCAGGACGGAGTTTAAGGCGGGGAGGCGAGGAGTTCGATCGGAGTTTAAGGCGGGGAGGCGGGTTCGATCTGAGAAACTTTTCGGGATGATGTGAGCAGGGGCGCGAATGAACACTAAGCCACCTGTCTAACTGGACAGGAGGGAAGTTCCGGGAGTTAAAGGATCCGCGGCGCGAGCTTTGGATGAGAGTCACATGTGGTGATTGACATGGGGTCCACGGCGCAAATGAAATGATTTGATAGTACAGGACAGGTCCACAGCGTAAATAAGCAATCAAAACCATCTCGCACGCTGCAAAAATAAAACTAATCCATTAGCAGCCATGGGACATGCGGTAGTGTCTTTCCTCCAAGTTTCACGACAATGTCATCTTGAGCATTGACGCACTCCCGCACCCACTTCTCTATGAAATCCCATCCATTCGGCCAGGCGATTTCTGATAGCGTCCACACAGAATGTTTTGTTGCCGACGTTTCTCAAACTCAGCCTTGATACTGACAGCCTGGGATGTTGCAAAGCGTCGTAGCAAATGTCTTGAGCGTACCATGTGACAACACCAAGCCTCAATCTCAGACACGCGTAGACTCACTATCAGGCACGCGAATCCTCACTGTCGGGCACGCATGGCCTCACTCTAAGACACGCGTAGCCTCACTCTAAGGCACATGTAGCCTCACTCTTAGGCATGCGTAGCCTCACTCTCAGGCACACGTAGCCTCACTCTCAGGAACACGTAGCCTCACTCATCTCGCTGCGCCGGTTCCGCTTGCGCCAAGCGCCAACCGTTCATCCGCGATCACCAACTCTGAAGCGCAGCAGAGGACAGACGGCGATACTCACCAGTGTCGGTCACTTCAGTCCACCGGCTTCAGCGTCTGCAGTCCACCGGCTTGCGTCTTCAATCCACCGGCTTTAGCTTTAGCGCCTTCAGTCCACCGGCCTTACCGCCTTCAGTCCACCGGCTTCATCGCCTTCAGTCCACCGGCTTCAGCGGCTTTAATTCGCCGGCTTTGGCGCCTTCAGTCCACCGGCCTAAGCGCCTTCAGCCCATCGTCTTTAGCACCTTAAATCCATCGGCTTGAGCTGTTTCAGTCCACTGTCTCTAGCGCCCTCAATCCACCGGCTTGAGCGCCTTCAGTCCATCGGCTTGAGCGACTTCAGTCCAACGGGTTGAGCGGCCTCAATCTCCCGGCCTCAGCGCCTTCAACCCACTGGTTTCAATGCCTTCAATCCATCGACTTCAGCTGCTTTTATCAGCGTGGTTCTCGTCGGTGGACGGCCCAACCCAGCGTTCGCTTCGTTTCAACAGTGACGAAATCTAAGCCGCCCACGCGAAACCCAACATATCGAAAAGCTAAATGAATAAAGAGCGTTCAGGTAAGACCAGCACATTATTAAGTGATGACTGCTTCCCTGCCGTCTCGCGTCTTGTACCACTATGGCCTTTGATTGCGTTTGGATAAAAGCCCTTTCGACTTTCAGTCACCAATTCGAGGCTATGGGATGGTGGTGGAGCAAAACTGCACGCACCTGAGGGATCTCCGCACGGAGCTTACGACAGTGATAAGCTGTGGAGCAGAGTTTTACTCAGCTAGTGGGGCTCCCACGCGGGGACAGCCCGCACAGGGACCTGCCTCCGGGTTTGTGGGTGCGCTCGGACTTTGCTCCCAGCAGGGGGCACTTTAACTCACTCCCAGCCGGTGCACACGTCTTGTCATGGGAGCACGGGGCGTCACGAGGGAGCACGGGGCGTCACGAGCATGCAGGGTACAGCGAGAGTGAAAAAAATCGCTGATTCTGGCACGCCCATGAGCATTGTAACCGGCAGCTATGGTCGAGCTGCCGGTTACAGTGCTCATTCATCTATCAACCTACTTAAAACGGGTGTGGTACCATGGTGGGAATCGGGAGAGATTATTGTTTGGATTCCCGTAATCCGACTTTGATCGTGAGATGTGACGTCACTGATTCTTAGCGGTGGCCAAGTTCGCTCTAGTCGGCGCCGATCTGAACGACACCAGGCGCGGAGTGACCAGCCGAACGACTCAGCGGGCCGTGAAAAGACGCCAACATGGCGCCTAGTCGTCGCCATGGTAATCGGCGCGCGCAGCTTTTGACATTATCGGGGCTTTCACCCCGCTGGAAATCGGCGTTAGTGAGAGTTTCGTGCTGAATAAATCAACAGGAAGCTCTCGATCAAAACGCAGACGGCCGCTCTTTGTCTGGATATGGCCTCACCTCTATGCCGCGCTGGATGTAGTACTGCTGGAGCCCGGGCAGAGCGTATTCGAGCAGGTGGCGCCGCTCAGCGGCAAACTCTGGAAACAGAAGGACAGCTCGTCAAGCGGAACACGAACTGCGGCAAACAGGCGTGACGCGTTTGCGTTGAAAGGAGGGAGGTCTATCGACCTATCAAAATAACTTTCTTCAGCGTAATATACGGCTCTGGACTGGGAAGTGCGAAGGCTGCCGGGTGGGGTCCTTTACACAACTTCGGCGACTTCCCGCGACGCCTCAGGGATTTTAGCTCTACCAACGCAGTCAACACTATCAGAAGACAAACACGTTTGGCCTAAGTCTAGGCCGCACAAGAAAACCGGACGACGTGTGTATCTCTGAAATAAATTCGGCAAAATAAGCTGCTGCGCTCGTCACAAATGCTTCAGTGTCAACATTACTCATCGAGTCTTCCTCTCTCCTTTCATCCCAAGCTTAATATCTGCATTGCATCCAGGCCGTTTTGCTGAATCCTAAGGGCCAAGAGACTGACATTGCTCGTTGGCACCATTATGGTGATCATCACCACCACGATCATCACTATCATGGTGATTCTGGTGCCGAGAGGACCGTACCCCACGCCGACCAGCCACTGACCACCCATAGCCCGTTCTGCACTGTTGGTGTGTGCAGTTGCGGGTTATGAAGGCGCCAGTGGGTCTGCTCTGTCTGCTGTGCATAGTCTGTGCAAGTGCAGTTGTATTGATTAAAGAGAACGGGTCCACGAAAACAGTTTTCGGTTTAAGATACTGAAAATTGCGTGTAATTGTACAAATCCGATCGGTGACTTCATATTGGTTAGCTCTCCTTTCGCATTGCAATGAGCCCACAATGTTTTGATCTTAATGCTGGTCCATTAAAGCTCAAGAAACATTTGGTTGCATCTTTATGACGGCAGCGTTACATTTTTTATTGTGGCAGCGTTACGTCACAATTCACAGCATTACATTGCATGTCTGTGATTAGCTGCTATACATACACTTTGTTTTACCACAACAAATTTACCCATTTCAGAAAAATAACAATAGAAGCAGTTTTCGGGCCACACTTTCCTTGACATCGAATCAAGTCAAAAAAATCTCCAAAAAAGCTGCAGCATGCCACCTGATGCCTGAGCTCTTTTTGTCAGCACTATCTTTTTCGCTAGCCACAATAACAATGTTTATTGAAATACAAATATGCGCTGTGTTCCATACTAGTGCTGACGCGTAGCTGTCTTTATGCGTTTTTCAAGAACTTTATTTATCCTGATATACCGCTACCGCAGTCACGCACCTTTTTGATAGATCTTCAGCTGTGGCAAGTGTCCACAATATGGACACCAAGTTTTCCCATATGGCATTTCGCGTACGGTTTCTCGGTTTAAGGGATGGCTACACGATACCCAGAACTAAGATAACGAATCCACAATGAAACGGGCACTAACATTGTTCACGTCATTCCTGACACATCATTTATTCCAGCCAGCAGCAATGCAGACTTTTAAACCTTCAGTTTTCTCACGATACCTTTTTTCTCACGATACAGTTGTGCATGCATGCATGTATGCGCAATGCATGCCGTCCATGCCTTTGAGTGCATGGTCAGTGCCGATCCCTCCGCGCCACGGAAATGTCACAAAATCTTCGCAAGCAAAACATGAACGCCACAAGGCGCCACTATCGATACCGAGCAAATCACCGCAGGTGACTCATAATAATAAGACGACATGACTATGCTTATGACTAATGACTCATAATGACAGTGTCCGTGTCGCTCCCGAAAGCATAGCGCCAAAGAATTCATTCGGTTCAGTTCATATACTCAACGCATGGTGTTGTGTTTGTTATGGTGACGTCTTCATGTCTAACGTCTCAACTGTTTTGCACCGGCCTTTTTCAGCGAGCTCACGGACCAGCCGGCGAAGAGCATCTTAAGTTTACCGGACTCCGACAACACTGTCGACGCTTCTGGCTTAAGCCAGTTTCGAAACATCCTCGGTAATAGCGCCGCATACCAGCGCAGAGCAAGCGCCGCCGCCGGCCGTTTGCCAAGGCGATGTCAGCTTAGGTGGTTGAAGGACGTCGTGACGTGGGCAGCCTTGGGCAGGCGATAAAGCACGGAGTGGCAGCGCGCTGTCGCCGTCGTCAGCGTCGTCCCTGCACTGTCTGACCATTTCGCGGCTCAGCACCGGCCGCAGGTGCGACAAATAATTGTTCGGTGTTATGCGTAGTAAGGAAGTAGAGGTCTATTTTCTAGTCAGACGAGCCGCAAAACTGGCAGAAGTTGTGACCTTTTAACGAAAACGAAAAAAAAACACGCGAAGATGGCGAACGGAAAAAAGAGCTGGTAGAGAACGAGTAATGGCCAACAGCGGGGCTAGCTCCAATGCACGCGAGGACCACGAAAACAATTTCTCCATCGCCAGAGCCGGGCCTGGGGGCGAACTCACGTGATGTGCTCTGCGATGGATATGAGCGAGAACGATCTCATTGTACGGACCCTGCCAACGGATATTAGCCGGCACGTGGGTTACGTCTAATTACCTGGACCGGGTCCGGTCTCACGCCGGAAGAAAGACCGTCATGTCCCGGGCTGGACATGTTCCACGGCGGTAAATTAAGCCCGGCGCTGACAACAACATTCATTACTGGCTCTTCTGAGAAGCAGCAGTCGGTGCTGGTGGCTGGGCGCCGTCCAGGATACACGGATTACAGTCTGCACGGTCTGGAATGCAATTTAGATTTTTTCATACGAAGAAGAGACGGGCTCAAGGTTTTGCGCCCGCCGCGGGGAACAAATGATAAAATATTAGGCGTAATGGCTGCTTGGAATACAAGCGCAGCAGATGATCCCTCCGCAGCTTCTCGTCTGACACTCCGCATGGCTACCCCGCGGAGTTCAGGAGTGGGCCAGTCGCCAGAACTGAATCTCCGTACCAGAGAGCGGCTGAGGTGCATATGCCCCGTCTCTCACGACTGCGAGAGGATGCGCGTGCTTTGCTGATTGCACAGGAATCTGCTTAAATTTCCGGCGATCATTCAGGCCACGTCTCACCACACGCTCTTCGAAGCCATATCATTCATAGCGGGGGCGTAATGGCCGAGCGTTTAGCGCCTCGGGATTCCACTGAGGTTCCGGGTTCTAACCTCGGTTACGCCATGGCCCCTGAGAGCGCCCGTATGGTCTTCGAAGTCGCTGGCGCTCCATAAGAGTGCGCGACGACGCGAGAGTCACGACGATTACGTGAGAGTCACGACGATTACGTGAGAGTCACGACGATGACGTGCATCGCGTTCACTTCTTTAAAAAGTTACTGATCGTGTCCAGGACGAACTTGGAGCAAGATCAATGTTGTCTTCCTTAACTCTTTTGAATGGCGACCACGCTGTGATCAACTATGGGATGCCGAGTTCGGCCTGAAAACGCTTATCATTATCATATCCCCGTTATCATATCACTGTTACAACAGTACTACCAGTTGCGATACAGCCAACCAGGCTGAAGCGCAGTCAGCAAGACTGGAACACAGCAAAACTGCAACGACCAGGCTGAAACACGGTCAGTCAGACTAATAGACGGCCGGTCAGACTAAAACACAGACAGTCAGACTGAAACACGACCCGCCAGACTGACACACAACCAGCCGGGCTGAAACCAGACTCCAGGCTAAAGTTTTGTTTGCAGGTGCTCAGGTAATGGGGTTATCGGGTCCTCCAGAGTCTCAGAGGCTCAGAACGCTTGGCGAGCGCTGCGTTCCGGCGCTGAAATGATACATCATATAATGCATTATATAATGTATCGTACAATGTATTACACAGAAGCTAGTACAATATATCGTAAAATAAAGGATACGGTGAGCCAGAACATAACGGAGGCGCGAAAGGCCCGCGCGCGACCACGAACGCCCGTACAGCATGAAAACTCAAACTGAGACAACTTTCGCACGTGCGATGTACAATAACGTACCCTTCGGGTGGATTATCCAGCTAAGATGACGTATTACAGAGCCCAGGTACCTGGATATTTAAGCAAAGACAGCTTGATGATGTCAAAGATTCCGTCCAATGTCCGTGGAAACCACAGGCGATGACAGGCACGTGACTTCGAGCGCTGCGATTAGTCACGTGACCAACGGCCTTTTTCCATTGGATATGAGGATCCACGGCCTCACCGACATGGCAGCCGATTAGCACCGCAGTGTTAATGACATCGCTCCACATCTGTTGCGGGTTCTTGCGAGGAGAATAATCGAGCTTAAGTAATCGGCGGGATTTGCTGACAACATTAATTCAATAGAATGTACTAATGACCGTTTGACAGCTTCATCGTTTCGTCAGACGTCACAATGCCCGGAAGGCAAATATGCTAGGCCTCCCTTGTCTATTTAAGTTCCATACTTATGCTGAAACCCTACCCGCTCACTTGACCTTACCTAACCTTGCCCTAGTCGCACAGAGGAAGCCATGTATACGTTCACGAAGGCAAAGGGTAACTGTATGGTTCGTGGAAGCTCACGTTCCGTATTTCGTGAGAACATAGCGAGGAGCCAAACAGTCTACCTTGTTTTTCGATGGCCGCAGTGCAGCTGCAATGGTTGTATGCCAGCTTCAAAGTGCCACTAGGTTAAAAAGCAACAGGCTGGAATGAAATGCCGACAAGACAAAGGAATGGCCATCCTGGAACACATTTCCAGCTGCAAAAGATACAAATTGGGCCACGTTTCGGTCCCACATGCCCTAGATACATATTAGTCATTGAGCTAACGGGACGAAGACTTAAAAATATTCCACGGTTTGTAACGACAAGGTGACACAACCAGCTAAAAATTCCACGAGGCCAGCACGGATGGTTGCGCAACCAACCGCGCCGAACAGTGTCAGGTGGCTGAAAGCCACCCTCCATCAGTGTGGCCGCTACGGAGTAGACAGATGCACATGGTCCGTTACGGGGGTAGACAGATGCACATGGTCCGTTACGGAGTAGACAGATGCACATGGTCCGTTACGGGGTAGACGGATGCACATGGTCCGTTACGGAGAAGACAGATGAGTGGTTCACTGATGGAGGCCGCGGACACTGAGACACTGACAAACGAGATCAACACTGACGCTGAAACAAAGACGCTGAGACACGGCAGATCGGCTGAGCTAGGCTTTGGCGTTGGATGACTTCGCCGCCTAAGTGTGGTCTGCGTCGTGGCTCTTGTTGTTCATTTAAGTCAGTATGTCACACATCATCGGGAGCATTTAGTGACGACACCTAAATCCTCTTTACCTGAACTAGCCTCTGTGAAAATGAGTCCCAGGTGTGACCAAAAGAATGGGGAAAATATCCTGGAAATAGCTACAATCTGCAGCGCCTCCTGCTGCCCTGAGTGCTGTGATCTTTACAACATTAAGACCGCCTTCAAAACGCCATCAAGGCCAGCGATTTGACCCCAGCATCCTAACGACGCAGTGTGTTCATGGGTCATGCGTTCCGGGCGGGGGGGCCTGAGGCTGTACAGTGTACAACTTGCCACGTTGCAGAGCAGTGTGCAGTTGAGTTCTCCGCGTTTGCAGCCTATACTCACACCACATCATGGCGTGTAGACTCTAGAAGTCACGGCGTATAGACCGCAGACGTCATGGCGTATTGACCGTAGACCTTATGTCGTATGGACTGCAGACGTCATGTCGTACAGACTGTAGACGTCACGGCGTGTAGACTGTAGACGTCATGACGTAAGGACTGTAGATGTCATGTTGTATGGACCGTAGACGTCGCGGCGTATAGTCCGCAATCGTCATGGTGTATAGACCCTAGGCGTCATGGTGTATTGACCGTACACATCATGGCGTACAGGCCGTGGACGTCATGGCGTACAGACCGTACATGTCATTGCGTAAAGACTGTAAACGTCATAGCGTATTGAACGTACACGTCATGGCGTATAGGCATGACCGACAGCTGCGTATCTAAATGGCACGAGATGATAAAACACGCTATCTGATGAGGCAAAAGGTAAAACAGGACGCATGGTCGTACCATCCCTGTATACAACGCTCTGTCACGTGGCATCCAGGAAATGTCGATGTCTATTAACGAGCATTTACGTAAGCTACACAGCAAAATAGGAAAAAAACTTCAGACAGGTGTCCTGTAGCGGAACGACGTTCAGCGACACGCTGACCAGTGCTGGCATATGCGCTTATGTGTCGGCTGGTTGCAGGCAGCAAGATTGCAATACGGTGTACTAATTAACCGGCCCGGTTGCTGTCCTCCTTCCCTCCTATTTCAGTACTTGCATCTGCAACACGTACGCCATCAGAGCTACTGCACAGAGTGACTGAGCCCAGAGCAAGCCATCACAGAGAACTAAGGGGGATCTGTGTTAGAAGTTGGTTATCCTGGGACACAAAAGTACACTATCAGGGGGCGGATCTAGCCTGGAGTTTTGCTGTTGTTTTTTTTTTTGGGGGGGGGGGGGCAGCCGTTCGTCGCCAGCTGGCTGGTGTGGGATCCGAGGCCCAGTGCATGGTGCCTCTCGCGAGTACCTAGTAGGGGCACCATTCAAAACCGGAAAAAGCGCCGAAAACTTTTGAATCTGTAACAGAAGTTAAAACAAAACAGTTAAAACATTTTAAGTTAAAACAGACGGTAAGTAGACGAAACTTTTATGAAGTTCTGGGAATGTTTAGCGGGGAGCAAAACATACTCTCAGAGGTTTTGGGGGCGGCCATAGCCCCGTCCCCCCCCCCCCCCCCGGATTCGCCTATGTACACTCTTGTGTAAACTCATCTGCTACCGCGACGAATCAGTCGTGATATGCGGAGACGGCACCATGCCAGATGCGTCCACAGCCACAGAGCGGATCCGGAATCCTGGGATCCGCGGCTTGCCATTGAAGCTTTTCATGCGTCACTGCATCCACTACTGTGGCACGCAGACACTAACCAATCTAAATGTGTGACCATCATGATCAGTACATAAATTCATTGTCACATAACGCCGTCGGCGATCGCGCTGTGGCGTGCGTATTGTCTTCCAGCATTCAATACATTGCAGCGTTCCATATTCTATTCTGGTTGAGCCAATTGAATGGCGTCGGTATTTTCAACATCCAGCAAAAGTTCACAAAAACCTACGAAAACCACGAAAACCGTGCGAAAAGCAACTAGGGTCGCCTAACCCGACGGCTTGGCCGCGCTAGGACGCGAAGCCATTCGCCAAACACGGCGATGCTGAAGGTGTTTTTCTACCTGGGTGTTTCCATGTTTGTATCAGGTTGTTTTGTACTCAAATGCTCCAGCCTCACCAGGTCAGAATTCTATGAGCGCTTCACAGCTCGGTGATATTCTTTGCCTGAAAGTGCAAAAAATTTCGGTTCGCCCGCGCCTGACCGCCATTCTGCTCTACCACAGCTTGAATATCCGAACAAAAAAAAACAGCTTTTCTCAGGAACCTTTCGACGGGAGGTACCGAGCTGCCCCGCTGGGCGTGGCTTGCAGGGAGCGGCGGCCAGACCCCCCCCCCCCTCCCCCCTGGTCCCCGCAGTTCACGCCACCTCGCCGGCACCGTCACAGAAAAGCCGTCGGTACCGGCGGCGGCTCCATGACCACGACGAGACTGTCAGACACAACCCATTATAATGAACGACCGACGTCGCGGGACTGTCCGACTCATGACGGCCGACGGTGCGGGAGTGTCCGACCCCGCACATCATAACGGCCAACGGCGCGAGACTGTCCGACTCATAACGGCCGACGGTGCGGGAGTGTCCGACCCCGCACATCATAACGGCCAACGGCGCGAGACTGTCCGACCTCACACATCATAACCGCCGACGGCGCGGGACTGTCCGACCCCACACGTCATAACGGTCGACGGCGCGCTATAATGACGTCACCAGCCGGTCGCGCCGGAAACGAGGCCACTAAATGCTGGACCGTGCCTGAGACGGTTACCGGTGTTGTTGGCGCTGGAGGGCGAACAGCAGGAACGTGGTGGCAGAGGAGATGAGACCTGCGTCGGACGAGGAGCGACTATTTACGGGCCTGGGGTCGAGTGTGAGCTTGGCGTCGCTTTCGCCAGCGGCTGGCAAGCAATCGAACCCTGGGCCGCCCGACGAAGGTGCGACAACACGACATCAAAGGGCCGAGATGGGAGGAAACTCAGAACGGAGCGAAACGCCTGAAGGTAAATAAGAAGAAAGTCCAGCGAAGATGGGAGCGGCGGACATAAACGGAAGCTTGAAAAAAAACAGCGGGGAAGAGTTCTAGTTAAAGAAAAGGTTACATATTCATACCACGTTTTAAAGTGAGACAGTTGTCTTGAAGACCTGTCGGTGCTGTTTGCAATCCCGCTCCTCTCAAGACATAAGCCCTCCAGGTCCTGAGCTACGCGCCCGAGAAAATGGGAAAGGTATATCGGGGAGAGTATTTCAGCTACATTTTTCATGACGTCATAATGACCTCATTCAAATTCTGCCATTCCGTGAGCCATGCGGCGATCGTGGCCAACAAAAATATAAGTGTCGGGGCGTTCATATCTGGCGTTCGTGAGCGGGATTTCCAGATACGGCGGTCGCTGATTGGCTCACAATGAATGTTGTGCAAGTACGGTGACTTTGTCAAACCATGACGCATTGAGGAGCATATTTACTAAGCAGATAGGTATAAGTGAGCTTTGATCATATCTGATGTTTGCTTCAACATTTTCAATCGTGAAACATTCCCTCTAAGCGTGTGACCTTTTGGAAATATGATGATGGAGGTGGCAGCGGGGACCTTTGAGGGGTGCCGTGCAGAAACGCGATCTGCGTTGTCTCGCCACAAATTGGATGCCGCTTACTAGCCACTGCACACATAATGGGACTGCAGGCGAACATGTCCAGAGTAGAATGCAGATGGCTGCTCTACCCTGATCTTCTATTTACTGGGTTTGGTAGGCGATTGACGGAAAGGGCTGTGTTCAATATACCGACGAAGAAAACTGCATCAGTCTAATAGTTGCGTGGTTCTATAAAAAGTAGGCAAATTTGCGCATAACGGCAAGTTGTATCAATAAATTTACCGCCCCCCCCCCTCCCTCCCTGACAAAGGGGGCAAGCTTCTTTCCTCCCCTCAAGATTTTCCGGGAACACTTCTCCAACATATCGACCAACGGCGCCCAAATTGTCAATACCCCGTGAGGCATCCATTAAGCATGTTTTGGCACAAACAAACTCATTCCTAGCGTTTTTGGTTACGGAGTACAGGGAGATTTTTGGAGGATCGCTGCACCGCCATCTACGGCCTGCACGGGCAGCGGCCGGCAGCTGACAGTTCTGCGGACCGCGCACCGCGGGCCGATATTGCTGCATTAACGGAGTCGTACATTATAAATATATAGTTAAACACACAAAAAACTGCATAGCATTGCACCCGGGAAAGGTCAAAGAAAAAGTCTGATCAATTTTGTTCTGCTGTGCTACATGGCCTGGCACAAATAACCACATAAGACTGAAAAGTTTACGTTTCAGGAAAATTTCCTTTGTCCTGGCATAATGGGCTCAATCATTCATCTAGCATCACGCAAATTATTACCAATCGCGGGATTTTGTGTTGAGATCAATCAACTGGTGTTTTCTGCTAAGCTCTATCTTCCTTAGTTTGCAAACGGCAGGATGGAGCTCCGATTCCAACACTAATTCAATGAAATTCTGCAGCGAAAAGCATTCTGTGAAAGACAGGTCTGACATCTCAGAAAAAGCAGTGATGTCTAAAAACTAACAACTGCACGGTATTTACAACAGAAAGCTACCAAAATTTTCGTGACCAGCATTAAGTAGCGTGCACCCTCCAAAACGCCAAATGGGCACGTCATGACGTGAAACACACGCGCTGAAAAATCTTGAGGCAGCGTGCCTGGAGCAAGGGCAGCGTTCCTCCTTTCTGAGGGGCGGGCGCCCAGCTACGGGGTGTGTGAGTTGCGTTAGACGAATTGGCCCGCATAGGCCTCATATCCACTCACAAATGAAACCTGGAGATCATTTGCGATGTCGGGCTCAGTTTGTAGAATGCAACGTTGATATGCAACATTGCATGGCATCAATGCAATATTTGTTGTAAGGACAGGTCACGAAGTTTGAGTGTCCTAGCTGGGACAGTTTCGTGATGACAGGGGCAGCAAGGAGCTCATGCGGACGCTCGTGCGAAATAAGAACCAGGTTTGCTGGCATATCTGAAAATCACTGCGGAGAGAGAGAGCGAGAGGGAGAGAGAGAGAGAGAGAGAGAGAGAGAGAGAGAGAGAGAGAGAGAGAGAGAGAGAGAGAGAGAGAGAGAGAGAGAGAGAGAGAGAGAGAGAGAGAGAGAGAGAGGAGAGAGAGAGGAGAGAGAGAGAGAGG
>NW_023596805.1:25707686-25733300 GCF_011947565.3 Pollicipes pollicipes | reverse complement strand
ATTTCCTGGATGCCACGTGACAGAGCGTTGTATACAGGGATGGTACGACCATGCGTCCTGTTTTACCTTTTGCCTCATCAGATAGCGTGTTTTATCATCCCGTGCCATTTAGATACGCAGCTGTCGGTGATGCCTATACGCCATGACGTGTACGTTCAATACGCTATGACGTTTACAGTCTTTACGCAATGACATGTACGGTCTGTACGCCATGACGTCCACGGTCTGTACGCCATGATGTGTACGGTCAATACACCATGACGCCTAGGGTCTATACACCATGACGATTGCGGACTATACGCCGCGACGTCTACGGTCCATACAACATGACATCTACAGTCCTTACGTCATGACGTCTACAGTCTACACGCCGTGACGTCTACAGTCTGTACGACATGACGTCTGCAGTCCATACGACATAAGGTCTACGGTCAATACGCCATGACGTCTGCGGTCTATACGCCGTGACTTCTAGAGTCTACACGCCATGATGTGGTGTGAGTATAGGCTGCAAACGCGGAGAACTCAACTGCACACTGCTCTGCAACGTGGCAAGTTGTACACTGTACAGCCTCAGGCCCCCCCGCCCGGAACGCATGACCCATGAACACACTGCGTCGTTAGGATGCTGGGGTCAAATCGCTGGCCTTGATGGCGTTTTGAAGGCGGTCTTAATGTTGTAAAGATCACAGCACTCAGGGCAGCAGGAGGCGCTGCAGATTGTAGCTATTTCCAGGATATTTTCCCCATTCTTTTGGTCACACCTGGGACTCATTTTCACAGAGGCTAGTTCAGGTAAAGAGGATTTAGGTGTCGTCACTAAATGCTCCCGATGATGTGTGACATACTGACTTAAATGAACAACAAGAGCCACGACGCAGACCACACTTAGGCGGCGAAGTCATCCAACGCCAAAGCCTAGCTCAGCCGATCTGCCGTGTCTCAGCGTCTTTGTTTCAGCGTCAGTGTTGATCTCGTTTGTCAGTGTCTCAGTGTCCGCGGCCTCCATCAGTGAACCACTCATCTGTCTTCTCCGTAACGGACCATGTGCATCCGTCTACCCCGTAACGGACCATGTGCATCTGTCTACTCCGTAACGGACCATGTGCATCTGTCTACCCCCGTAACGGACCATGTGCATCTGTCTACTCCGCAGCGGCCACACTGATGGAGGGTGGCTTTCAGCCACCTGACACTGTTCGGCGCGGTTGGTTGCGCAACCATCCGTGCTGGCCTCGTGGAATTTTTAGCTGGTTGTGTCACCTTGTCGTTACAAACCGTGGAATATTTTTAAGTCTTCGTCCCGTTAGCTCAATGACTAATATGTATCTAGGGCATGTGGGACCGAAACGTGGCCCAATTTGTATCTTTTGCAGCTGGAAATGTGTTCCAGGATGGCCATTCCTTTGTCTTGTCGGCATTTCATTCCAGCCTGTTGCTTTTTAACCTAGTGGCACTTTGAAGCTGGCATACAACCATTGCAGCTGCACTGCGGCCATCAAAAAACAAGGTAGACTGTTTGGCTCCTCGCTATGTTCTCACGAAATACGGAACGTGAGCTTCCACGAACCATACAGTTACCCTTTGCCTTCGTGAACGTATACATGGCTTCCTCTGTGCGACTAGGGCAAGGTTAGGTAAGGTCAAGTGAGCGGGTAGGGTTTCAGCATAAGTGTGGAACTTAAATAGACAAGGGAGGCCTAGCATATTTGCCTTCCGGGCATTGTGACGTCTGACGAAACGATGAAGCTGTCAAACGGTCATTAGTACATTCTATTGAATTAATGTTGTCAGCAAATCCCGCCGATTACTTAAGCTCGATTATTCTCCTCGCAAGAACCCGCAACAGATGTGGAGCGATGTCATTAACACTGCGGTGCTAATCGGCTGCCATGTCGGTGAGGCCGTGGATCCTCATATCCAATGGAAAAAGGCCGTTGGTCACGTGACTAATCGCAGCGCTCGAAGTCACGTGCCTGTCATCGCCTGTGGTTTCCACGGACATTGGACGGAATCTTTGACATCATCAAGCTGTCTTTGCTTAAATATCCAGGTACCTGGGCTCTGTAATACGTCATCTTAGCTGGATAATCCACCCGAAGGGTACGTTATTGTACACCGCACGTGCGAAAGTTGTCTCAGTTTGAGTTTTCATGCTGTACGGGCGTTCGTGGTCGCGCGCGGGCCTTTCGCGCCTCCGTTATGTTCTGGCTCACCGTATCCTTTATTTTACGATATATTGTACTAGCTTCTGTGTAATACATTGTACGATACATTATATAATGCATTATATGATGTATCATTTCAGCTCCGGAACGCAGCGTTTGCCAAGCGTTCTGGGCCTCTGAGACTCTGGAGGACCCGACAACCCCATTACCTGAGCACCTGCAAACAAAACTTTAGCCTGGAGTCTGGTTTCAGCCCGGCTGGTTGTGTGTCAGTCTGGCGGGTCGTGTTTCAGTCTGACTGTCTGTGTTTTAGTCTGACCGGCCGTCTATTAGTCTGACTGACCGTGTTTCAGCCTGGTCGTTGCAGTTTTGCTGTGTTCCAGTCTTGCTGACTGCGCTTCAGCCTGGTTGGCTGTATCGCAACTGGTAGTACTGTTGTAACAGTGATCTGATAACGGGGATATGATAATGATAAGCGTTTTCAGGCCGAACGCGGCATCCCATAGTTGATCACAGCGTGGTCACCATTCAAAAGAGTTAAGCAAGACAATGTTGATCTTGCTCCAAGTTCGTCCTGGACACGATCAGTAATTTTTTAAAGAAGTGAACGCGATGCACGTCATCGTCGTGACTCTCACGTAATCGTCGTGACTCTCGCGTCGTCGCGCACTCTTTTATGGAGCGCCAGCGACTTCGGAGACCATGTGGGCGCTCTCAGGGGCCATGGCGTAACCGAGGTTAGAACCCGGAACCTCAGTGGAATCCCGAGGCGCTAAACGCTCGGCCATTCCGCCCCCGCTATGAAGGATATGGCTTCGAAGAGCGTGTGGTGAGACGTGGCCTGAATGGTCGCCGGAAATTTAAGCAGATTCATGTGCAATCAGCAAAGCACACGCATCCTCCCGCAGTCGTGAGAGACGGGGCATATGCACCTCAGCCGCTCTCTGGCACGAAGATTCGGTTCTGGCGACTGGCCCACTCCTGAACTCCGCGGGGTAGCCATGTGGAGTGTCAGACGGGAAGCTGCGGAAGGATCATCCGCTGCGCTTGTATGCCAAGCAGCCATTACGCCGGATATTTTATCATTTGTTCTCCGAGGCGGGCGCAAAGCCTTGAGCCCGTCTCTTCTTCGTATGAAAAAATCTAAATTGCATTCCAGACCGTGCAGATGTAATCCGTGTGTCCTGGAAGGCGCCCAGCCACCAGCACCGGCTGCTGCTTCTCAGAAGAGCCAGTAATGAATGTTGTTGTCAGCGCCGGGCTTAATTTACCGCCGCGGAACATGTCCAGCCCGGGACATGACGGTCTTTCCTCCGGCGTGAGACCGGACCCGGTCCAGGTAATTAGACGTAGCCCACGTGCCGGCTAATATCCGTTGGCAGGGTTCGTACAATGAGATCGTTCTCGCTCATATCCATCGCAGAGCACATCACGTGAGTTCGCCCCCAGGCCCGGCTTTGACGAGGGAGAAATTGTTTTCGTGGTCCTCGCGTGCGTTTGAGCTAGCCCCGCTGTTGGCCATTACTCGTTCTCTATTTCTTCTTTTTTTCGTTCGGCATCTCCGCGCATTTTTTTTGTTTTCGTCAAAAAGTCACGACTTCTGCCAGCTTTGTGGCTCATCTCACTAGAAAATGTACCTCTACTTCCTTACTACGCATAACACCGAACAATTATTTGTCGCGCCTGCGGCCAGTATTGGGCCGCAAAATGGTCAGGCAGTGAGGGGATGGCGCTGACGGCGACGACAGCGCGCTGCCAGTCCGTGTTTTATCGCCTACCCAAGGCTGCCCACGTCACGACGTCCTTCGACCATCTAAGCTGACATCGCTTTGGTAAACGGCCGGCGGCGCTTGCTACGCGCTGGTATGCGGGGCTTTTACCAGACGGTGAGCCCCGAGAATGTTTTGAAACTGGCTTAAGTCAGAAACGTCGACAGTGTTGTCGGAATCCGGTAAAGATAAAATACTCTTCGCCTGCTGGCCCGTGAGCTCGCTGAAAAAGGCCGGTGCAAAACAGCTGAGACGTTAGACATGAAGACGTCACCATAACAAACACAACACCATGCGTTGAGTATATTAACTTCACCGAATGAATTCTTTGGCGCTATGCTTTCGGGAACGACACGGATACTGTCATTATGAGTCATTAGTCATAAGCATAGTCATGTCGTCTTATTATTATGAGTCACCTGCGGCGATTTGTTCGGCATCGATAGTGGCGTCTTGTGGCGTTCATGTTTTGCTTGCAGGGAATTTGTAACATTTTCGTGGCGCGGAGGGATCGGCATTCACCATGCACTCAAAGGCATGGACAGCATGCATTGTGCATTCATGCATGCATGCATGCACAACTATATCGTGATAAAAAAGGCATCGTGAGAAAACTGAACGGTTTAAAAGTCTGCATTGCTGCTGGCTGGAATGAATGGTGCGTATGTCAGGAATGACGTAGACAATGTTAGTACCCGTTTCATTTTGGGTTCGTTATCTTGGTTCTGAGTATCGTGTAGCCATCCCTTAAACCGAGAAACCGTACGCGAGATGCCGTGTGGGAAAACTTGGTGTCCATATTGTGGATATGCCACAGCTGAAGATCTTTCAAAAAGGTGCGTGGCTGCGCCAGCGGTATATCAGGACAAATAAAGTTCTTGAAAAACGCGTAAAGACAGCTACGCGTCAGCACTGGCATGGAACACAGCGCATATTCGTATTTCAATACACATTATTATTGTGGCTAGCGAAAAAGATAGTGCTGACAAAAAGAGCTCAGGCATCAGGTGGCATGCTGCAGCTTTTTTGGAGATTTTTTTTACTTGATTCGATGTCAAGGAAAGTGCGGCCCGAAAACTGCTTCTATTGCTATTTTTCTGAAACAGGTAAATTTGTTGTGGTAAAACAAAGTGTATGTATAGCAACTAATCACAAACATGCAATGTAATGCTGTGAATTGTAACGTAACGCTGCCATAATAAAAAATGCAACGCTGCCGTAATAAAGGTGCAACCAAATGTTTCTTGAGCTTTAATGGACCAGCATTAAGATCAAAACATTGTGGGCTCATTGCAATGCGAGGGGAGAGCTAACCAATATGAAGTCACCGATCGGGTTTGTACAATTACACGCAACTTTCGGTGTCTTAAAACGAAAACTGTTTTCGTGGATCCGTTCTCTTTAATAAATACAACTGCACTGCACAGAAAATGCACAGCAGACACAGCAGAAGCCAATGACGCCTTCATAACCCGCAACTGCACACACCAACAGTGCAGAACAGGCTATGGGTGGTCAGTGGCTGGCCGGCGTGGGGTACGGTCCTCTCGGCACCAGGATCACCATGATAGTGATGATCGTGGTGGTGATGATCACCATGATGGTGCCAACGAGCAATGTCAGTCTCTTGGCCCTTAGGACTCGGCAAAACGGCCTGGATGCAATGCGGATATTAAGCTTGGGATGAAAGGAGAGAGGAAGACTCGATGAGTAATGTCGACACTGAAGCATTTGTGACGAGCGCAGCAGCTTATTTTGCCGAATTTATTTCAGAGCTACACACTTCGTCCGGTTCTCTTGTGCGGCCTAGACTTAGGCCAAACGTGTTCGTCTTTTGATGGTGTTGACTGCGTTGGTAGAGCTAAAATCCCTGAGGCGTCGCGGGAAGTCGCCGAAGTTGTGTAAAGGACCCCACCCGGCAGCCTTCGCACTTCCCAGTCCAGAGCCGTATATTACGCTGAAGAAAATTATTTTGATAGGTCGATAGACCTCCCTCCTTTCAACGCAAACGCGTCACGCCTGTTTGCCACAGTTCGTGTTCCGCTTGACGAGCTGTCCTTCTGTTTCCAGAGTTTGCCGCTGAGCGGCGCCACCTGCTCGAATACGCTCTGCCCGGGCTCCAGCAGTACTACATCCAGCGCGGCGTAGAGGTGAGGCCATATCCAGACAAAGAGCGACCGTCTGCGTTTTGATCGAGAGCTTCCTGTTGGTTTATTCAGCACGAAACTCTCACTAACGCCGATTTCCAGCGGGGTGAAAGCCCCAATAATGTCAAAAGCTGCGCGCGCCGATTACCATGGCGACGACTAGGCGCCATGTTGGCGTCCTTTCGCGGCCCGCTGAGTCGTTCGGCTGGTCACTCCGTGCCTGGTGTCGTTCAGATCGGCGCCGACTAGAGCGAACCTGGCCGCCGCTAAGAATCAGTGACGTCACATCTCACGATCAAAGTCGGATTACGGGAATCCAAACAATAATCTATCCCGATTCCCACCATGGCACCACACCCGTTTTAAGTAGTTTGAAAGATGAGTGAGCACTGTAACCGGCAGCTCGACCATAGCTGCCGGTTACAATGCTCATGGGCGTGCCAGAATCAGCGATTTTTTTCACTCTCGCTGTACCCTGCATGCTCGTGACGCCCCGTGCTCCCTCGTGACGCCCCGTGCTCCCATGACAAGACGTGTGCACCGGCTGGGAGTGAGTTAAAGTGCCCCCTGCTGGGAGCAAAGTCCGAGCGCACCCACAAACCCGGAGGCAGGTCCCTGTGCGGGCTGTCCCCGCGTGGGAGCCCCACTAGCTGAGTAAAACTCTGCTCCACAGCTTATCACTGTCGTAAGCTCCGTGCGGAGATCCCTCAGGTGCGTGCAGTTTTGCTCCACCACCATCCCATAGCCTCGAATTGGTGACTGAAAGTCGAAAGGGCTTTTATCCAAACGCAATCAAAGGCCATAGTGGTACAAGACGCGAGACGGCAGGGAAGCAGTCATCACTTAATAATGTGCTGGTCTTACCTGAACGCTCTTTATTCATTTAGCTTTTCGATATGTTGGGTTTCGCGTGGGCGGCTTAGATTTCGTCACTGTTGAAACGAAGCGAACGCTGGGTTGGGCCGTCCACCGACGAGAACCACGCTGATAAAAGCAGCTGAAGTCGATGGATTGAAGACATTGAAACCAGTGGGTTGAAGGCGCTGAGGCCGGGAGATTGAGGCCGCTCAACCCGTTGGACTGAAGTCGCTCAAGCCGATGGACTGAAGGCGCTCAAGCCGGTGGATTGAGGGCGCTAGAGACAGTGGACTGAAACAGCTCAAGCCGATGGATTTAAGGTGCTAAAGACGATGGGCTGAAGGCGCTTAGGCCGGTGGACTGAAGGCGCCAAAGCCGGCGAATTAAAGCCGCTGAAGCCGGTGGACTGAAGGCGATGAAGCCGGTGGACTGAAGGAGGTAAGGCCGGTGGACTGAAGGCGCTAAAGCTAAAGCCGGTGGATTGAAGACGCAAGCCGGTGGACTGCAGACGCTAAAGCCGGTGGACTGAAGTGACCGACACTGGTGAGTATCGCCGTCTGTCCTCTGCTGCGCTTCAGAGTTGGTGATTGCGGATGAACGGTTGGCGCTTGGCGCAAGCGGAACCGGCGCAGCGAGATGAGTGAAGCTACGTGTTCCTGAGAGTGAGGTACGTGTGCCTGAGAGTGAGGCTACGCATGCCTAAGAGTGAGGCTACATGTGCCTTAGAGTGAGGCTACGCGTGTCTTAGAGTGAGGCCATGCGTGCCCGACAGTGAGGATTCGCGTGCCTGATAGTGAGTCTACGCGTGTCTGAGATTGAGGCTTGGTGTTGTCACATGGTACGCTCAAGACATTTGCTACGACGCTTTGCAACATCCCAGGCTGTCAGTATCAAGGCTGAGTTTGAGAAACGTCGGCAACAAAACATTCTGTGTGGACGCTATCAGAAATCGCCTGGCCGAATGGATGGGATTTCATAGAGAAGTGGGTGCGGGAGTGCGTCAATGCTCAAGATGACATTGTCGTGAAACTTGGAGGAAAGACACTACCGCATGTCCCATGGCTGCTAATGGATTAGTTTTATTTTTGCAGCGTGCGAGATGGTTTTGATTGCTTATTTACGCTGTGGACCTGTCCTGTACTATCAAATCATTTCATTTGCGCCGTGGACCCCATGTCAATCACCACATGTGACTCTCATCCAAAGCTCGCGCCGCGGATCCTTTAACTCCCGGAACTTCCCTCCTGTCCAGTTAGGACAGGTGGCTTAGTGTTCATTCGCGCCCCTGCTCACATCATCCCGAAAAGTTTCTCAGATCGAACCCGCCTCCCCGCCTTAAACTCCGATCGAACTCCTCGCCTCCCCGCCTTAAACTCCGTCCTGATAGAGCTTTGGTTAGTACAGGCTCGAACCTCACCGTCATTCTTTCCAAGGCGGCTCATGGCTGGCTGTTGCGCCCGAGGCTTGATTAAAGTCGCAAAAAGAAACTTGTCCCGGCCAGAGAGCGAGGATTAACCTTTGCACCTACATCGCCGCAAAATTGCAAAAGTTTCGTCCAGATGAGCTTTGGCAGTCGCGTTTTGCGTCCAATACATGGATGACGGCTATTCAGGAAAAGCGTCCTGGGTTGTCTGTAATGCGTGCTGAACTCATATGGCGTGGTTCTCATGCGGTTTCTTGGAGAAGTGTCGTATTGGGCGCCACGATCTGCGTGTGAAGAGACTTCGTGTGGTTCTACGAATACAATGTTGGTGCCTACACGACTGCCGTAGTTACAGGGACAATTACTTATCAGTTGTTATTGATACGCGCACATCAGAAATTCCCGCCTTCGTCAATGATTTTCCCATGCTTAAAGCATCACCACGCACACATGTATGACCGAGATCCTAGCAACATGCAGCGTTGGTAAGAACGGAAACGATATTTATCACGAGGTGGCAGCCGTCTCTCACCGAGTCCGTGCAAGGGTCAAAACCTCTTAGAATAAGTGCAGCGTGGAGAAGAAAAAATACTATTGGCAAACAAAAGGTGGCATGTTAATCAAGAGGGTATTGCGTTCGCTCTACAGGTTGAACTTGAAATTTTTGTAGGCCTCATTCCTGTAGCGAGTCACCATTGGAGCAGTGAGAGTCGTGACCGAACATGCCGTAGAAGTAGCCGGACGAAGTGTGTGTCAAGTTTGTCACGAGCGAGTCAAAGGCAATGCGGAGCACAGGCCTGGCACCACCGGCGGCATCTGACTGATGGCGGTGCGATGGTATGCCACTGGATATCCGAGGTTTCCGGGGCTGTGCCATTGTGCCGCCACTAAAACACTGCACGACTTAGATCAATCCACAGGTTGGGGATCTGTCCGCTGGCGGGATTGGACTGGATCAGAAATTGCCACCGAAACACGGACAAGACTGGACCGGATTTTGCAAATTTTCGGTTCACACGGGTTGAACGGATTGAAACCCAATCAAACAGAAATTGTCACTAGAAGATCAGTAATATGTTCAATGGAAACAACAGCTCAGAAACCGACCAACCACTTAAACCAATAAGATACAGTGGTTTTGATTACAAGTAATTCATGAACGGGCTGTCTAGTACATATCTCAGCAATTTATTCCGCAATCATATTTTCTGATGAACAGATAACATCCACACCTTGGTATGAAAGAGTGATACTCATATATGCTGCCATGAAGAAGTAGAACTCTCATTCCTCGCAAGTTTACCAAAATGTTTGATAATTCACTAACCTATCTTATCATCACATGTTTGTCATTACTCCTGATTTTACCAGCAACTCAATTTAGGCCCAGTGGGTGGTATTGCATTTCAGAGTTGAAAATGTAGGCAGCAGCATGTTTTGTAGGTGGTAGAAAGCACACCTCATGGTTTATAAATTTAATCTCCTGTATGAGAAAACTAAGAAGATGAACTCGCTGGTGGTAACACTGGAGTTTCTGTTTACTTAGTCAGCCAGCCTGATAAGGATGTTGCTTCCACTGATCTGTTCCTAGATGTCTGCTAGAACAAAGATTGCCGAATGCTCATAGATTACTTTCTTTTCTCCTCCCGGATGAATGTATCTCAAAGAATAAGCACGATGTCTTTGGCATTAGGTCGGTACTTATTTATTTGTGTCCGATCTATTCTGTTCCCACTTGCATAACCCATGCGCAGATTGGACGCCAAGAATGCATTTGCATACCTGCAATTTTTCGTAATTATTTAGGTCAAAGTTATTTTACACAGAAAGCCAGGAATTTTACGAGATTGCACACCCACCCAAGACCGTTAAAACCACCCAGTCACACCTTAAATGCAGATTTGGTAAGATCTGGAGTGGCTTGTCCGTTCGCTCTCGGCGAATGGTTAGCATGTATACGGATATCAAAGCACCACCGGCCAGGAAAAATGTCGGATGACCGGCGAAATGTACCGAGCTTTCGCGCCGCGTGTTGTGAATTGGAAGGACTCTATATTTGTATCTGTGACGCTCCCGACGCACGAGAGACGTTACACTGACTAAAACGCTACGCCATCTAATAAAGTGGTTTTGGAACCTCTGAAGCTGAAAAGTGCCGTTTTCGAGCAAATTTAACATTTGACCTGGCATAATGGGGTTAATTTTTGACTTAGCAACATAAAACTTAATACCACTTGCGAAAATTTGTTGAGGCCAAACCACTGCTGTACTCGCTAAACTCTATCTTTCATAGTTTGAAAACGGCACGGAGTCGCATCGACCCTCCCGCCCCCCCCCCCCCCTATCAGTCCGCGTTATGAAAAATGGAGATGCAGGGCGAGGGTTAAAACAAAATTATTGTTTGTGTACAAATCCGTTTTGGAGAGCGACGTTTCTGCTCCGAAGCGCCCCATTCAAGATGGCGGGACCCTGCTGGTATGGTAAGTAATATGGTTGGTTGTACGCGGCCTGTCTCTGCAGTGATGCATACACAGATTTTTGTATGTTTGCAGGTTTCAGCAGAATCTATGACATGATATGTATGATGTGCTGAACTATGATGTGATGTACCGAGGTAGGTGATGTGCTGAGTTACGATGTCATGTGCTGAACTATGATGTCATGTACTGAGGTAGGTGATGTGCTGAGTTGTGATGTGCTGAACTATGATGTGATGTGCTGAGTTATGATGTGATGTGCTGAACTATGCTGTGATGTGCTGAGGAAGGTGATGTGCTAAGTTATGATGTGATGTGCTGAGGTAGGTGATGTGCTGAGTTATGATGTGATGGCCGAGCATCGAATCCGAACTGATTCCGTAACGAGCTCACCGTGAGTCATTTGACAATGAAATGTCCTAAGGTATACCAATGAGTGGTATTGGTGGTACGAACCCAGGAACGGCTTAAAGTGAATCTTTCACATTTGAATATATTAAAGCAAGCATTAGATATAATGGTGCAGGTTCACTTATAGCTATTGGTATCTTTTTTAGCAGAAAAGACTGATCTGGACTACACAATTTTCTTGTTTAGTGAATATGCTCCTCGATACGTCATGGTTTGATTACGTCATGGCACCTTGCACAACACTGATTGAGAGCTGAGTAACGGCCGTTATATTTGGAAATCGTGCTCACGAACGCCAGATATGAACGACTCGATCATTATATTTTTATAGGCCTTGATCGCCAAATGGCTTATGAAATGACAGGATTTGATTGACGTCATTATGACATCATGAATGCCAAGGTGACCTCGGAATACTTTTTCACAATTACTCTCCCAGATCTTTCCTGTCTTAAAGCCCATGGACCAGGGGGTTTTAGGTCTTGTAAAGAGCATGCCATGAATTGCATCGAAAGTTCTTCAATATGGGTATTTTATTTCAAGCCCCATACAAACATAGAACATTCCATTTAATGTGATTCCGACCTTGGTATAACTGATTACCGAGCGATGTGCATTGTCCGCGATATCACAGCTGCATAACATCCTTTGCATTGTTCAGATTATGTGCATAACCCTAACTTTCCTTCAAGGCAGTTCTAAGGCTTAAGCTAAGGCTAAGGCAGTTCAAGGCCAGTTTAGCGTCTGAAACGGTTGTGTCTAAAACAACATTGTTGTCTTTGAACAACGTTGTTGCCTTTGGATAACATTGTTGTCACTTGCGACTCCATGCGCGTATGCGAGCATGAGCTGGGCGTCACGTGGCTGAAGAAGCTATGGATTTTTGAATGCGAGCCTCAACCACGTCCATGTATCCTACCCCTCTTGCAGCGATCCAGTTAGTTGCCCGTGGCCGAGTCTGTCGCTGGATTCACTGCCTGATGTGGATTCGTTCTTTGCTCCCCGTTGTTATTACTTGCATGCAGATATCAATTCATGCAGGTATCAATTCATATCATTCATGCATCAATCGCGCGTTAACTAAATCGATGCAAATCGCTGGTTGTCGACTGCAAGTTGTGGACAGCAACCACGAATCCGGCGCTGTTCGCAACGCTCGAGTCAAACGTCAGCGACGAATCGCGCTACTCCGTCCGTCCCCTGTTTTTTCCCAGCTGGATAGCATGCACATCTGCGAGCATCGTCTGCGCGTCGTAAGCGCCGCCTCGCCATGCACCCGGCCGCTGGCCTTCGTGCGCCCCGGCACAGTCCGGAGCAGGTCCCGGATGTTGCTATCGTGGACAGCTGCCGAGCTATAGCAGGCTGTAACAGCGCAGAGCCTCCTCACACCGAGTTCAGTGTCCAGATCTGCCGGACTGAACAGCCTCCAGCGTCGAGATCAGACAAGACTTGGCACGTGTGAAGAGCTGGACACGTGCCGTCGAGATGAAGATTATTCTGGTGCTGTTGGTTTGCGGTGCGCTGCTGTTCAGCACGTTCCCCGTGAATGCCAAACGCTTACAACTGGGTAACCCAGGTATGCTCGCGACTCAGCTGAGTTTGACGTGTCGTTGCGTGCCAGCACTGTTTGGTAGCGATAGGAGCGCCTTGTGGCGGTCACAGGGCCTAAGAGGCGATGTGTGGATATTGTTGCGGTGTAGCCAAACTGATGATATTCAACGCCGTTTGCGTGTGTTTTGCTACGCGACAACATCTCCGTTGGAATGCCAATTTGGCATGAAGGAAACGCACAACAAATGGAGACAACTATAGAAGAAATCGCAAATAATTGCCACAAAATTATGAAGACATTGCGAAAAGGCCACGCTGCTCCATAATAGGGTTACGCCCGCGAATATCAATAACACAAACATAATTTTGAAAAATTTGCAATTTGAAAAAACTGCCGTATACAAGTTGACGCTCGAAAGGGCCCAGCACTGCAGGGTATTAGAGATGCGACAAAAAATGCTAAAGCGCAGGTGCAAAATGATTTTCGAAAGAGGCTCTCATTGGGGTGGTTGGGAGAGTAGTAGAAAGAAATGGGCCTTGAAGAGTATCAAACACTTACGTTTCCGCTGCAGCACGGAGTATGGAGCATAACGTTTTTATGTCAACGTCTACCTTGGTCCTACGTAAAGTTACGTTTATTTAGCTTATGATTGTCTCATAATTAAAAGTTTTGTTCAATCAAATAGTAGTATTTGCAGTTTTCATGTTATTTAGTTGAGGTAAAAAGAAAACCGATGCAAACTATCATTACTGCAATATGCATTCGATGGATACTGGAACAAATGCATAACCAAGACCACGTCTTTCATTCCGTATGCCGTAGGCCTTAGTACATTTACTTTGTTGTGGCTTCGCGGGAAGCAAAAAGGCAGTAGCAACCCCTGCGTCTCTTTCCAGGTTCGATTCTTGCAGCGGTCAGATTTAGGTGCTCGCCAGGCTTCGTGAACATATTTGGAAGATGCGTGCGCAACATTTCGAGTAAGTGTTTTCTAAGATGGCAGTAATGCCTGCTATGCAACGAGGAAATGCAATTTTCGGGGGCGATAAATGGGAAACGGGGCGCTCTGTCCTGCTTCCTGTCTATCGCTCTGCTAACTGGCATTATTATACTCCTCAGGTCAGGAGACGTACGTGAGTTTGTCTGCTTGTTTGCAAGCTGGCTTGGTTCTTCCCCGATCCATGTTGTTTGCTCGTCTGCGCTCTACGTCCGTGCTCACCTCTTTCAGGCTTTGTTTGCATTGTTCCACCGTAGACCCTTGCCCCTGCTTCCCGTGCCGCCTGGTCATCCACGGTGTCCAGTCTGCCATCCTATAAGGCTGCTGCTGGATACGCTCTGGCAGCTGTGAGATATTGAGGTCGCCTGTAGCGTAACTGAATCGATTACCTTTGTCATCTCCCCTGCAGCCAAGTGTCTGCACGGGGGGGGGGGGGGAGTTCAACCAAACTTGTTGTGTGGAAAACCCTCATATTGGTCGGTGGTCTGTTTCAGAGCCGGTTAGATCCGGTGGTCCTGTCCCGTGGCTTTTTTTCTGACCGAGTCCGCCACCAACACACCTCCGGTGCTGAGCAAACCTTGGGCCAAGCGACAAACACCGCTGATCACGAGCGATGCTTGTTTTGGGTTGGGGGATGCAATGAGCTTCTGCAACAAACATGCAGAGACACAGCTCCCGCTGATGAACGTTGGCTGCCGCAGCGTCACCGCACCAGCGACTTGATGACTTGTGACTGTTATTGTGCTGTGTGCGATCTTGATCATCTGAGACTGTAATTACAATCAGCGCGCGGTGCTGCTACGTGCTTCCTGTATTGCAACGGAGCTTGATTTGCTGCGAATATCCGATTTGCTATGACCTTTGCCGTGACATTTGTTCGATCGTGCTTCTTCCTTCCCTGGGAATAAAACATGTGCTTGGGCACCGAGGAAAAGATCCCAGGATCCCCTCAGCATTAAACGCTACGGAATCCTGGATCCCCTTGTGATTCATACACATGTTTTCCTGGAATGCTTCCCGTCGCCGAATGATTGTCCGGTTTGTCCGGCTATCACGACTCACGTAATGCGGTCGAATTGCTCCGTAAGTTCTGGAAGGCGGCGGCCTGCGCTCTTGTTCAGCTCTCGGCTAAGATGCCATGCCATGATGATGCCATGCTATAGATAAGGCATCTTACGGCATAAGATGCCATGCGTCGCTTCATGCAGCAGGCTTCCGTTCCTTTTAGATTGCCTGACGACGGGATGACCTTGCTGCCATGCACGCGCTGTTGTTTGCTCGGTTCTGAATACAAGCTTCGTTAGCCGTGGTTTGTCATAGTGTGTGATGGGGGTGATGAGTACCATGCGGGTTGAAGTCTTTTGTGACCTGCACCACTTCCGCCTTGCATAAGCTCAGAGGCTTTAAATGATGGTTCTGCTTGCGGTGTAACCAGTCCCGCAGCAGGCCAGCCTAGGTGTCGGTTGGGCCCAACACCTCCGATTTCGACTTTTGAGGGCATTTTCCAAGACCCTATAAAGTGCATGATAAAATGATAACATTGATGCATCTCCTGCTCCAGAATTCGTCCAACTTTCGAGTGTGTCCGTCTGCGCGAGGCGGTCCATATACACCAAAGATACGTGATTTGACCTCATCTGACCCGACATGACAAACCAGCCGCGGGCACTGTCTTAAAGTGACGGAGGCACAAGCTGCAAAACAGCTGCTGCGGATCGGAGGCCACAACGGGAGAGGGGATTTCGTGTTTTTTTTTTGGGGGGGGGGTATTTTTGCTCTACAAAAACAGTTGGGAAGCCAGCAGAGGCTCCCTCTTCACCCACCGGGAGCCATGGCGGAACGGCCGTCGGTTGTGCACTGCCGAATCCGAACCATGCGTTGATCGCATGTTTTTAATTAATTTTTAAAAGGTTTCTGGAATATACAACACAGGTTATGTTCATTAACGGTCATAATAGCACATATCGACAAAGTTGCCACCTGGTGGCACCTATTGCCATGCCGGGCTTTTATTTTTAGTTTTTTTGCTTCGCGCTGTCTGGAGCGCATGTTTTAACATTAACGACAGAATCGTTGTTTAATGTTTCGTGGTGGCAAGAGTTTATCCAGTCTGCTCAGGTGAGTGTTAAATTTGTTCAATGACGGATCAGACTTATGGCATGCCGTGATGCCAATAGATCACGTGTTGTCTCCAGAGTCCACTGGCGATTTAAAGCAGCACCCAACTAATCTTTTAAGAGACGCGCTTGCATGAAATTATGACTGAAAGGGGCTAGAAAACTGACTTGAATCATGTATTCCCCAAAATAAGCCATATACACCAGACCTGTGCATACCTACATCATTGCCAGTGTTCATTGTCCTTGCGCTCCCGTCGAGGCTGTGGATTACCGGTGCAAAGCGTACCTTGTTCCAGTGGAGATAAACCTTGCTTTAGACCCAGTCCTGACCCGAAACTGTCTTGAAAGTGCATATGGAATGCGTTGTATCGTAACATGGACCGTTGTCCATGCTGTTGCGCATTTTCGGGTGTGGAGGCGTACGTGAGAAGGCGGTTGATATCTTCGGCTGCCGCTTCTCAAAAAATATACCGAAGGACATAGGAAGGGTATTCTTCATAAGAAATCCACATAGATGACGTCCAGATTCTTTCAACAGATGCAGCATAATACGCAAGAGTGTGTCTTATGTGAGGTCCAAGCTCCAACTAACATCTTCTACACCAGCCGCCTGTAAGACGGCGCAGACTCCTCTACGTACGTACGCTACAGACTCCTCTACGTACGTACGCTACAGACTCCTCTACGTACGTACGCTACAGACTCCTCTACGTACGTACGCTACAGACTCCTCTACGTACGAACGCTACAGACTCCTCTACGTACGTACGCTACAGACTCCTCTACGTACGCTACGCCACAAACTCCTCTACGTACGTACGCTACAGACTCCTCTACGTACGTACGCTACAGACTCCTCTACGTACGTACGCTACAGACTCCTCTATGCAGGACGTCACGTACGGGCGCCAAATGCAACAGCCCCACCAATCGAAAATATTTTTCCGAACACGTCTCCTCCGATTCCTTTCAGTGGGTCTCTACCGCGGCCAAGCGCAGCCTTTTACTGCGATGCACCGTCCATCAGAGCGACCGGCAGAGCTTTTAACCGGCTGGGTGGAGACCCCGCGGCGCCAGGCAAAAACCGCAGCGAACGGCAGGGAAGGCTCGCCTGTGATTGAGCCGGCTACCTCCCGCCCGATGCGGAGAGGGGGCCCGAATAACGCCCCAGGCATCGCGGCACGGTCATTGGCTGATTCGACGGCGTCGGATCGCGCCATGATTTGGTTTCCGTCGCGGGTGCCAAATTGAGGCGCCGCGTCGTTCGCGACAGGGGCGTACACAGCATCGACACGAGGGAGGGGGGGGGGGGGAACGGTGCTCGCGCGGCGTCCAGCGTGCGCACCTCCAACCGCCTTCGGCCGAGCCCCGCAGTGGAGCGTCCTTTGCGCCAGCCGAGTACACCGTCCCACTGTACAGTCCCAAGTGCGCCCCTGACCGCCCCGAGACATCACGATCGAATCGCGCGGCAAGTTCATCACGCCGCGCCGCCTCCGAGTCGGGGCCTGGATTGCCCTCTGCGCTCACCGCGTGGCGAGATACGGTACGAATCAGCTGATGATGCTCAGCTGATGCGGCTCAGCTGGTGACGTAGACTAGGAACGAATCAGCTGATGACGCTGGTGGACCGGGATTGCCGGCACGAAACCGAAGCAGATCCTGCAACGATACTGACTGTAACCGCCAGCCCTCTCAAGCTCTGCTCTGCCTGTAACCGCCCGCCCTCTCAAGCTCTGCTCTGTCTGTAAGCACCGCCCTCTCAAGCTCTGCTCTGCCTATAACAGCCGCCCTCTCAGGCTCTGCCCTGCCTATGACCTCCGCTCTCTCAAGCTCTGCTCGATCTGTAACCGCCCGCCCTCTCAAGCTCTGCTCGATCTGTAACCACCCGCCCTCTCAATCTCTGGTCTATTGGAACGGCAAAATGGAAGTGAGGGCAGCAGCCCAAGTTTGAAAAAAACACTGACACCGACGCTGCCGCGTGGCATGGAGAAAAAGAGACGCAAGAAATGCAGAGTGTTCAAGAATGAAGCGCACTCTTAAACAGCAAACAAGCACTTCTCTTAAAACACTTTACCAAGCATCGTATGATGGAAGTGCAGATATCATTGGACACATCGCAGTTGGGCATAATACAGTTTATATACATGCATATATACATATACGTGTGTATGTATTGTACAGATATAACTATTTTTTAACAACGTCGACCATCGGCCATGAGACCGTCTCGTAGCAGCTTTTTAATGCTCTAGACACGGCGCCCAGCGTCGCAGGACCATGGGCAAGTTGGTCTGAAGGTTGATGAAGACGTCATACACCATCTGAGCTGCGTCTCAGCCCGCCTCACAGACGATCGCGGCCTCCAGCTCCACTGGAGGCCGCGATCGCACCTCCAGTGGAGGTGCGCATGAGGATCACAAACATCGCACCTCCTGTGCGAGGTTTTGGCAAACGCGATCGACGAGGGAGCGTTCGTTTGATTCCTCTTCGAAGGCGTGCAGGTTGGAGTCCTCACCATCAGCGACGAGCAGCCACGTCATTACATTTCAGCCACGATCAGCCACGAGCATTACATCGACGGCCCGCTCGAGGCCTTCTGGAGAAAGCTTGAGCTCAGACTGAAGTCGCCTCGGCCGCAATCAGAAATGGGTGCGGAAGGGCGTCACGGCTCCGCACGCCGCTTGGGGCTCACTCGACCGGCTGCTTTCCCATGTTCTGAACCGCCACGCCAGCCGCGAGAGGGTTCTTCCACGGGCCCTCAGCTCGCCAGACCTCATTCCTGCCGATTTCTTCATATGGGGCCGTCCCACATGAATACATGTGAGCTACGCAGCCCGCTTTAATGATGGTCTGTCCACAAACCTCGCACGACAGAGGGACTGAACATCGCCCGCGTCCGTGCGATGGGCCGTTTGGGGGTCACCCACCTGCAGGAGGTTTGCGTGCGCGTGATCCGGCGGTGCGTTTAGAGACGTACGAGACGTACGAGACGTACGAGACGTGCGAGACGTAGGACGTACGTTTAGAGAATCATCTTAAAGAAGCTGCGGGGGGCGATGTGGTGGCGATGGACGACGTTGGTTGTAGCATTATGCCAACTTATGGCGATGGAATGGATGTTTGTATGTTGATGACGTGATGTAAAATAAAACGTTCGATACAAAGAGTCTGGGTGCAATGCAATTGCCGACACCTTGTGGACTTGTTCCTTGCCCTGCAAAGTTCGCAGGTTTACTGATGCAAATACATTTTTGTGTATGAGGCACTTTCATTCAATGGTAGAGATGGTGTCTACGCCAAGACAGAGAATTAAAGAGGTCAGTATCAGTCCCACGCGGTTGAAGAGGAGGAGAAAAGAAGAGAACCTTGAAGAGGTTAAACGTATACGAGAAAACTAATCACAATTTTTCACACACAAAAAAAGAAAATATGAGACGGGGAAGTTCGCAAAGTTGGAACATATCACGTGGTTCCCCGCTCGATGAATCCCGCCGATGTCGGGTTGACCAACACCGACAAAACAATGGGTGGATGTTGCGCTGACTATGCCGGAACGGTGGCCTCGTGGAAGTGGTGGGAAAAGGTCAACGGGATGGGTTGGACCTTGAAGTTTCCGTCAGAGGTTCCGCCAAAAGTCCGTTAAACTCTAGAGCGTACGAAAAACGGACGACTGCTCGATTCTGATGAATACCAAAGCATTAAACATAATGGGTCTCCCGCGATATAATGGGATTATGTTGAATGGAAACATTGAGCATAATGAACAAAACTCGTTCCTCGAAATCACATGTGATGCTGGGTGCCATTAGTTAGCGTTTACGTAGCAATCACACCCTGCCAAAAACCGTCGGGTTTTCTCACGAGTTTGTCACTCGCGTTGTTCACAGCAAGCTAACGTTATAACGGAGCATGCCTACCATTGTCGGCACAATGCTGTTTGGGCTTTATATGAGGTCTCGTCTGATCGAACCTAACGTAGATACCATAAAAACCATCACCTTTACGAGGTTCCATTAGCTCTGCAACTGCGGCGACCGTCAGCAGAGCTTATGACCAGTTTTAACATTTGTCAATGGGGAAATGTGTGCCGGTTTCGCCCGTACGAGAGGACATTTCACGTCCAAAGACAGGTTGGTGGGGTGTCTGCAATGGCGTTCGCTGCCTTTCAGACAGCTGATGTGGTGGATATAGCCCCGGCGGGAAACATGTTCCAACCAGCTCGGCTGTGGTGACGGTACGGTGTGATTGTTCATTGACACACGGCTCCGTAAAAGGCTGTTGAACCTGAACTGATTTTGCTTGGTTCGAAAGCCAGCCACTTGACATCTTGAGTTTGATGTAATCAGCTGTTGCGTCGTTGCCAGCTGCCGTTTGTTATGTGGTATTTTTCTGTCGTTTTTATGTTCCTGTGTCGCGATTTTGAAAACTTTGCCATATGCCATTTCACCCATGAATGACGTACTGAAACTTTTGAATACTGATATGTATCGCACGCCCAGATTCTCCCTGCTAACGTGCGACCCATGTCCGGTTCATCTGGTTCTGATGCAGATTGCCCTGATGTTCTGATGTTCTAATGTTCTGAGGTTCTGATGTTCTGATGCAGGCTCGGTCTTTGTGCTGCCAGGTCGAGGTCGTCAGTCCGCTGCCGCCAGGTCACGTCTGGACTCCCAGCCACTGCTCTGACCTTAGGTCAGAGGTTAACGACTGCCACAACATCAGCCAGTCCGTCTTTGCGCTGGTAAGGGGCAATGCTAAAGCGAGTTGCCTGTAAAGTGACCTCTCCCTGACGTTTGAAGCAGTTTGAAGATTTCATGCTGTTTTGCTGCATTTTTTGGCTATCTTGATCCGGACCCCAACAGGTGACATGAGCCGTGTCTAAGGCGAACTCACAAACATTCTAAAGAAAAAGTATTCGCCTTTAAGAGATGCTTAATCGTAACAAAAGCGTGCAGCAGAGTTTTGTCAAAACGCCAAAGCACATCAATTTATTTCACCGCTCATTTACGATGAGCTTTTTTGGCGAAAATCCTGCCCATACGCGTGCCATTGTTATGTCGATGCAAGTTTTTTAGGTGTTTTTTTCCAAATTTCATGCCCAAAATATTTCAGTGAGGTTTGATTGGGGAGGATGCGATGCTTCTGTTTTGTCTTCTCGAAGAGCAAATGAAACAACATGCTGCTATGCAGTTTGCATACCCACCGTGTCATGCGGTATCATACATAGCATATGACTGCAGTGAATTGCAACCTTTGCAGTTGACAGGTAATTTAAAACATTTGACGACAGCAATATTTATTAAATTAACAAATATGCCTGCCAGGCCGCATGGCATTAGACAACATGTTCTTCAACATCACTGACTTCTGACATTCATCACACAACTTCCTTTGTTTTCCTTTCCCAGCATTGGTTTGGCAAGGATCCATACTTCCCCAAGTTGTCCGTACCATCAACATTCGATGACGTCGTATGGGAAGCTTTCCGTCAGCATTTTCCGTAACACCTTGATCGAGGGGCTTTCCTGTGCCACGGAGGCTCTCCCGAGATGAAAGTTTTCGGAGCAGCTCCATCGGCGCCGCGCCATTTATCATTCTTTAGTCGGGCAAAGCCGCAGTTTTTCTCCGTTCGGTCGGCCGTTCCATTTCATTTGCCGCGGAAGTGTTAGCAGGCTTCTGTCCGCCTTCTGCGATATGGCGATCAGCAGCACCCGGACCATGGTTGACTTCCTGTGCCGGAGTCGGAAGTCGGTTTTCGACTTCCATACTTCGACTTCATTCCCCAGATTTGTGTGTGGGCAGCATCTGGGCGCGGGCGTCTTTCCTTCTAATCAGTGGCTCAATATTGCTCGGCTTACGCGACTAGGCAGTTAGCTTGACTTTCGGGTTTTTGCTCGGCTCGGTACTTTTTCGGCAAAGCGGGCAGCTGATTGGCGCGCAGTTAGTTACCCGGGTTGTGACCGCTGTTGACGGACAACAGCAGGAAGCGTGTTAGTAAGAGCCGAGAAAATGTTTTTTATGGTCTTACAATTACGCCCCTTGTTTCTAACAGGAAAATATGTTGTTTAGGCCTGCAACCTTGGTTCTCGAAAACAATATTTGAAACATCCGAATTGGCGTCTGTCTAAAATGTTGCGGCAAAAAAACAATCCCTTGGAAATAAGTGGTCAAAATCCGAGCACTGTACGATTTTGGAGTACTATGGTCCATGGATTCGAATTCGAAAGTCTGATCAGACTAGCCCCATTTTTAGCGTTTCTATGCCCATAATTAAAGGTTGTCACAAACGGAGGCCACAACGTCGATAAATATCTGCAAGAAAGGCACGAGACCATGCATAGGTCTCCGTACGTACTTTACGGTGCAAGAGACTATGCATCATTTTACTAAACATCATTGGACCTGAATATAATACTGAGCTATTTAGTGGCAAATGCCATGTATAACTCGCATTAATCCCGCGCTAAAAACATAACAGTCACATTTGAGGTATGAAAGGTCCGACTGAAGCCGTAAACAGTACAAACTCGTTGTTGCTGTTGCTGCGAGTATCCGTGCAGTTAGTTTTTTTTCATCCTGCGAATGTCACGTTCCGTGCAGCAAAATTAACCCCACTGATGCACTAACTGGCCTTCTATGTTCAGTGTCGTTATAGCTGGTTCCAGGCTGCTGAACAAAGATGTTATCTCAACATTCAACATCACATCATCATCATCAACAACATTACGACACATGTTGGTTTGTTACGACTCATGTGTATTGGGTAGTACCACTGAGTACGACATTGGTACAGAATGTGAAACCTGCAGCATACGTTGCCTCTCCGGCTAAGTCCATGATGTTTTAACCGTCAAAGGAGTTTAATGGCTTTTGGTGGTCTTGTCTGCTATTAGGTCGGTTTCAATTTCGTCCCACATTGACTGGAGAGAAGTGTGTTGTTTGCCCCGGGAGGTATTGATTTTCATTCGCTTATCCCGAATTATTTTCATTGTACTGGCTGGAAACGTTGTTCTAGAAAATTGTTCTAGTGGTTGATTCAAAGTAGCCCAGGCAAGCATGAAATCAACCTCTTCTTTGTTACAACTCTCGCCAGGGAACCAGGTGGTCATTCCGGGAACAGATGGCAAGAGTGCCCATCCCCCTGGCTTACAAGTGAATATAGCTGTCATCCAGTGTGTGTCAAGGCTGTTTCTTGTCACCCTCGACTCGTAACGTTTCCGGCATGAGTAGTGCCGTTCAGACCGCCGCATTGGCTGCCTGTCGACTGGTGCGGAGCGGGGCCCACAACCCTTGCCTTTGATCTGCCGACTGCGGCACATCGCTGTTGGTCGCCAGTTCTCTCGGGATGGTTTTCTGAGAGATGTCAGAGGCAGGTAGAGATGGCTAGAGGCGGGGAGGGGAGTGAGTCCTCCCTTTTTTAGAGCAGACTGTCCCCCAAAAGTCCGAGTCCTGTCCTGGTCACTTTCCGGGAGCCTTCCACGAGGGAGGCAAACGTGGTGGCACGCGGTCCGTGAACGCTCACGGTTGAGTGCTGCCCAAGCAAATCACTTTCATACGATGTTTTAACATAATTTCAACTATTCAGATATAGACAAATGGCTGAATGTTGGCTGATGCTGTCGGGATGTCAGCAGAAAACGAGATGTTTATTTCCGTGAGCTGACACATGGAAAACAGCTGGAGCTTTGTCATATTTATGACCCCATCTTGTCATATCCACATCGCTACACAGACTAACGGCTGTTTTGAATGATATAGAAGAGTGCCGAGCCGATCCGATCTCGCCAGGTTTATGAATTTGACCGTAAGAGTTTATGTTGACTGCGTCCGCACATAGTGGTTGAAACCCATTACCTCGGCTTTGTTAAGTGCGAGAGCGTAAGTCCAGAGCTGACTGAGCAGATATTGACCGTTATGAATTCCAATCGCCACACGTTGTTTCAACTCGCCCGGCATTCTCACGATGTCGTGAAGATTTGCCAGCGCTGGGTCACCATTCGGATTAGGTGGACTGAATTATGGCCGCGATTTTTTTTCCTGTGTGGTTTCGGAAGACGAGCACGTAGCGAAAGGCTACGAAGTTGTTCTATCGTCCTGTGATTTACCATTTAGCCAACAGAAACTGCATCTAGAAAGGTAAAATCCGTTAGAGGGCAATCGAGAATATATTCGTTGTGGTTTGTTAGTTTCGGTTCGTTGAACTGACAACGGTGTGTAGACCTGAATACTCCTAATGGATCGATGTCTGCTCGGTGTCCCAGCTTTTCCTTGTGTTCGTGTTCAAGGCCGACATTGTCACTGCATGCACGCATGCATTTATCTGCCATTTTGAAGCCTCGAGCGTCCCGTGAAGTTACACGACAGAACGCGGGTGAGCTAAGGCAGGCACGAGTCAAGCACGCACAATGGGCACGTTCCCACCAACTGATTCTATCAAGGTACACGAAATTAGGCACGCATCGGTCGATAGTGTCCGCCCCAGATGAGGCAGTAATCACCCGATACGACCACTGCCATTCTAGGCCTGGAAAACTCCAGACGCCGTGGAGCGGCTAGCGTGTCTCTGTCTGCCGGTATCAGGATCAGGTATCAGGTATCAGGGCGCGCCTGCCCATGCACTGTCATGACGCTCCACTCAGTAACCCTGCCGAGCTAGACACAGATTTGGAATCATGCTCATAGACGGACGCGAACAAAACAACACCTCGTCATCTCCGGGTGCGTCGCACGATAGCCTCGGGCCTCCGCGGTCCTCCCGGGATTTCCTCGGACCCCCCTCCTTCAGCGGAGGGTGAGGCCGCCCAGCGACCGCACGGGAGCTGTCAGCCATCAAAGATAAAGCACAAGCTAACCCACGTGCTGCAAATGCAAGCGGAGGCATGATTTCGCGGAAAGTCGAGCTAAGTTGGCGCAGTTATTCCCAACTCATATGACATATGAAGTGGGTGGCAACGAAAGTCTCCATGCTGAGTTCGCACCGGACGTGACCTCTGTGAACTCAACAGATCAACTGCTAACCCGCCCAACCGTAACAAATAAGGCGTCAATTTCGCAACTGTTCAGAGCAGTCTCGAACTCGATTTAATGCTCGTGCTCCCCTGAATGCAACTTTCTCAACTGTGGCCGTCACTGTACGTCCAGTAAGGTATCGCTGTGCCACAGGGAAGTTGCGGGGGGGGGGGGGGGTTGCCTTACGTGTGGGATCAGCTGGCAGCAGTGCCGGAGTCAACGAATCGACCATGCAGGGGCGCGCCACTGGGGCAGCGCAAATCCGTGTCAAAACACGCGACAAAACCGTGCCGTTTGTCTCGTTCGGGGGTGGCACGCACACGATAGCGGGCCGCGGGCCAATCACCCGCCGCTCAGCTGATCACTGTGTGGCTGATAGAGCAGATCAGTCACATGTCATGTCGTGAGCACGTTCTGCACTCTCGGACGTGGCGATGACTTGTTGAAAGAGGTTTTCTGGACGCGACGGTATCGCAGGCCAGCAATCTGCGCCGACCGGGGGAAGCACGCGACGGGCCTAACTCGCAGAGGATGTGGGTGGGTGGGGCTAGATCATGAATACAACGTAGTGTAACTGAATGCCGTTCGGCACAAGGCGCGCTCTTGAGCATGTGACCCGTCTTTTTCTTTGTCCAGCTCCTCTCCCCCTCTCACTTTCTCTCTCTCTCTCTCTCTCTCTCTCTCTC
>NW_023596805.1:25658009-25707676 GCF_011947565.3 Pollicipes pollicipes | reverse complement strand
CCCCCTATCAGTCCGCGTTATGAAAAATGGAGATGCAGGGCGAGGGTTAAAACAAAATTATTGTTTGTGTACAAATCCGTTTTGGAGAGCGACGTTTCTGCTCCGAAGCGCCCCATTCAAGATGGCGGGACCCTGCTGGTATGGTAAGTAATATGGTTGGTTGTACGCGGCCTGTCTCTGCAGTGATGCATACACAGATTTTTGTATGTTTGCAGGTTTCAGCAGAATCTATGACATGATATGTATGATGTGCTGAACTATGATGTGATGTACCGAGGTAGGTGATGTGCTGAGTTACGATGTCATGTGCTGAACTATGATGTCATGTACTGAGGTAGGTGATGTGCTGAGTTGTGATGTGCTGAACTATGATGTGATGTGCTGAGTTATGATGTGATGTGCTGAACTATGCTGTGATGTGCTGAGGAAGGTGATGTGCTAAGTTATGATGTGATGTGCTGAGGTAGGTGATGTGCTGAGTTATGATGTGATGGCCGAGCATCGAATCCGAACTGATTCCGTAACGAGCTCACCGTGAGTCATTTGACAATGAAATGTCCTAAGGTATACCAATGAGTGGTATTGGTGGTACGAACCCAGGAACGGCTTAAAGTGAATCTTTCACATTTGAATATATTAAAGCAAGCATTAGATATAATGGTGCAGGTTCACTTATAGCTATTGGTATCTTTTTTAGCAGAAAAGACTGATCTGGACTACACAATTTTCTTGTTTAGTGAATATGCTCCTCGATACGTCATGGTTTGATTACGTCATGGCACCTTGCACAACACTGATTGAGAGCTGAGTAACGGCCGTTATATTTGGAAATCGTGCTCACGAACGCCAGATATGAACGACTCGATCATTATATTTTTATAGGCCTTGATCGCCAAATGGCTTATGAAATGACAGGATTTGATTGACGTCATTATGACATCATGAATGCCAAGGTGACCTCGGAATACTTTTTCACAATTACTCTCCCAGATCTTTCCTGTCTTAAAGCCCATGGACCAGGGGGTTTTAGGTCTTGTAAAGAGCATGCCATGAATTGCATCGAAAGTTCTTCAATATGGGTATTTTATTTCAAGCCCCATACAAACATAGAACATTCCATTTAATGTGATTCCGACCTTGGTATAACTGATTACCGAGCGATGTGCATTGTCCGCGATATCACAGCTGCATAACATCCTTTGCATTGTTCAGATTATGTGCATAACCCTAACTTTCCTTCAAGGCAGTTCTAAGGCTTAAGCTAAGGCTAAGGCAGTTCAAGGCCAGTTTAGCGTCTGAAACGGTTGTGTCTAAAACAACATTGTTGTCTTTGAACAACGTTGTTGCCTTTGGATAACATTGTTGTCACTTGCGACTCCATGCGCGTATGCGAGCATGAGCTGGGCGTCACGTGGCTGAAGAAGCTATGGATTTTTGAATGCGAGCCTCAACCACGTCCATGTATCCTACCCCTCTTGCAGCGATCCAGTTAGTTGCCCGTGGCCGAGTCTGTCGCTGGATTCACTGCCTGATGTGGATTCGTTCTTTGCTCCCCGTTGTTATTACTTGCATGCAGATATCAATTCATGCAGGTATCAATTCATATCATTCATGCATCAATCGCGCGTTAACTAAATCGATGCAAATCGCTGGTTGTCGACTGCAAGTTGTGGACAGCAACCACGAATCCGGCGCTGTTCGCAACGCTCGAGTCAAACGTCAGCGACGAATCGCGCTACTCCGTCCGTCCCCTGTTTTTTCCCAGCTGGATAGCATGCACATCTGCGAGCATCGTCTGCGCGTCGTAAGCGCCGCCTCGCCATGCACCCGGCCGCTGGCCTTCGTGCGCCCCAGCACAGTCCGGAGCTGGTCCCGGATGTTGCTATCGTGGACAGCTGCCGAGCTATAGCAGGCTGTAACAGCGCAGAGCCTCCTCACACCGAGTTCAGTGTCCAGATCTGCCGGACTGAACAGCCTCCAGCGTCGAGATCAGACAAGACTTGGCACGTGTGAAGAGCTGGACACGTGCCGTCGAGATGAAGATTATTCTGGTGCTGTTGGTTTGCGGTGCGCTGCTGTTCAGCACGTTCCCCGTGAATGCCAAACGCTTACAACTGGGTAACCCAGGTATGCTCGCGACTCAGCTGAGTTTGACGTGTCGTTGCGTGCCAGCACTGTTTGGTAGCGATAGGAGCGCCTTGTGGCGGTCACAGGGCCTAAGAGGCGATGTGTGGATATTGTTGCGGTGTAGCCAAACTGATGATATTCAACGCCGTTTGCGTGTGTTTTGCTACGCGACAACATCTCCGTTGGAATGCCAATTTGGCATGAAGGAAACGCACAACAAATGGAGACAACTATAGAAGAAATCGCAAATAATTGCCACAAAATTATGAAGACATTGCGAAAAGGCCACGCTGCTCCATAATAGGGTTACGCCCGCGAATATCAATAACACAAACATAATTTTGAAAAATTTGCAATTTGAAAAAACTGCCGTATACAAGTTGACGCTCGAAAGGGCCCAGCACTGCAGGGTATTAGAGATGCGACAAAAATGCTAAAGCGCAGGTGCAAATGATTTTCGAAAGAGGCTCTCATTGGGGTGGTTGGGAGAGTAGTAGAAAAAATGGGCCTTGAAGAGTATCAACACTTACGTTTCCGCTGCCAGCACGGAGTATGGAGCATAACGTTTTTATGTCAACGTCTACCTTGGGTCCTACGTAAAGTTACGTTTATTTAGCTTATGATTGTCTCATAATTAAAAGTTTTGTTCAATCAAATAGTAGTATTTGCATGTTTTCATGTTATTTAGTTGAGGTAAAAAGAAAACCCGATTGCAAACTATCATTACTGCAATATGCATTCGATGGATACTGGAACAAATGCATAACCAAGACCACGTCTTTCATTCCGTATGCCGTAGGCCTTAGTACATTTACTTTGTTGTGGCTTCGCGGAAGCAAAAAGGCAGTAGCAACCCCTGCGTCTCTTTCCAGGTTCCGATTCTTGCAGCGGTCAGATTTAGGTGCTCGCCAGGCTTCGTGAACATATTTGGAAGATGCGTGCGCAACATTTCGAGTAAGTGTTTTCTAAGATGGCAGTAATGCCTGCTATGCAACGAGGAAATGCAATTTTCGGGGGCGATAAATGGGAACGGGGCGCTCTGTCCTGCTTCCTGTCTATCGCTCTGCTAACTGGCATTATTATACTCCTCAGGTCAGGAGACGTACGTGAGTTTGCTTGTTTGCAAGCTGGCTTGGTTCTTCCCCGATCCATGTTGTTTGCTCGTCTGCGCTCTACGTCCGTGCTCACCTCTTTCAGGCTTTGTTTGCATTGTTCCACCGTAGACCCTTGCCCCTGCTTCCCGTGCCGCCTGGTCATCCACGGTGTCCAGTCTGCCATCCTGTAAGGCTGCTGCTGGATACGCTCTGGCAGCTGTGAGATATTGAGGTCGCCTGTAGCGTAACTGAATCGATTACCTTTGTCATCTCCCCTGCAGCCCAGTATCTGCACGGGGGGGGGGGGGGGGTTCAACCAAACTTTTTGTGTGGAAAACCCTCATATTGGTCGGTGGTCTGTTTCAGAGCCGGTTAGATCCGGTGGTCCTGTCCCGTGGCTTTTTTTCTGACCGAGTCCGCCACCAACACACCTCCGGTGCTGAGCAAACCTTGGGCCAAGCGACAAACACCGCTGATCACGAGCGATGCTTGTTTTGGGTTGGGGGATGCAATGAGCTTCTGCAACAAACATGCAGAGACACAGCTCCCGCTGATGAACGTTGGCTGCCGCAGCGTCACCGCACCAGCGACTTGATGACTTGTGACTGTTATTGTGCTGTGTGCGATCTTGATCATCTGAGACTGTAATTACAATCAGCGCGCGGTGCTGCTACGTGCTTCCTGTATTGCAACGGAGCTTGATTTGCTGCGAATATCCGATTTGCTATGACCTTTGCCGTGACATTTGTTCGATCGTGCTTCTTCCTTCCCTGGGAATAAAACATGTGCTTGGGCACCGAGGAAAAGATCCCAGGATCCCCTCAGCATTAAACGCTACGGAATCCTGGATCCCCTTGTGATTCATACACATGTTTTCCTGGAATGCTTCCCGTCGCCGAATGATTGTCCGGTTTGTCCGGCTATCACGACTCACGTAATGCGGTCGAATTGCTCCGTAAGTTCTGGAAGGCGGCGGCCTGCGCTCTTGTTCAGCTCTCGGCTAAGATGCCATGCCATGATGATGCCATGCTATAGATAAGGCATCTTACGGCATAAGATGCCATGCGTCGCTTCATGCAGCAGGCTTCCGTTCCTTTTAGATTGCCTGACGACGGGATGACCTTGCTGCCATGCACGCGCTGTTGTTTGCTCGGTTCTGAATACAAGCTTCGTTAGCCGTGGTTTGTCATAGTGTGTGATGGGGGTGATGAGTACCATGCGGGTTGAAGTCTTTTGTGACCTGCACCACTTCCGCCTTGCATAAGCTCAGAGGCTTTAAATGATGGTTCTGCTTGCGGTGTAACCAGTCCCGCAGCAGGCCAGCCTAGGTGTCGGTTGGGCCCAACACCTCCGATTTCGACTTTTGAGGGCATTTTCCAAGACCCTATAAAGTGCATGATAAAATGATAACATTGATGCATCTCCTGCTCCAGAATTCGTCTAACTTTCGAGTGTGTCCGTCTGCGCGAGGCGGTCCATATACACCAAAGATACGTGATTTGACCTCATCTGACCCGACATGACAAACCAGCCGCGGGCACTGTCTTAAAGTGACGGAGGCACAAGCTGCAAAACAGCTGCTGCGGATCGGAGGCCACAACGGGAGAGGGGATTTCGTGTTTTTTTTTTTTTGGGGGGGGGTATTTTTGCTCTACAAAAACAGTTGGGAAGCCAGCAGAGGCTCCCTCTTCACCCACCGGGAGCCATGGCGGAACGGCCGTCGGTTGTGCACTGCCGAATCCGAACCATGCGTTGATCGCATGTTTTTAATTAATTTTTAAAAGGTTTCTGGAATATACAACACAGGTTATGTTCATTAACGGTCATAATAGCACATATCGACAAAGTTGCCACCTGGTGGCACCTATTGCCATGCCGGGCTTTTATTTTTAGTTTTTTTGCTTCGCGCTGTCTGGAACGCATGTTTTAACATTAACGACAGAATCGTTGTTTAATGTTTCGTGGTGGCAAGAGTTTATCCAGTCTGCTCAGGTGAGTGTTAAATTTGTTCAATGACGGATCAGACTTATGGCATGCCGTGATGCCAATAGATCACGTGTTGTCTCCAGAGTCCACTGGCGATTTAAAGCAGCACCCAACTAATCTTTTAAGAGACGCGCTTGCATGAAATTATGACTGAAAGGGGCTAGAAAACTGACTTGAATCATGTATTCCCCAAAATAAGCCATATACACCAGACCTGTGCATACCTACATCATTGCCAGTGTTCAGTGTCCTTGCGCTCCCGTCGAGGCTGTGGATTACCGGTGCAAAGCGTACCTTGTTCCAGTGGAGATAAACCTTGCTTTAGACCCAGTCCTGACCCGAAACTGTCTTGAAAGTGCATATGGAATGCATTGTATCGTAACATGGACCGTTGTCCATGCTGTTGCGCATTTTCGGGTGTGGAGGCGTACGTGAGAAGGCGGTTGATATCTTCGGCTGCCGCTTCTCAAAAAATATACCGAAGGACATAGGAAGGGTATTCTTCATAAGAAATCCACATAGATGACGTCCAGATTCTTTCAACAGATGCAGCATAATACGCAAGAGTGTGTCTTATGTGAGGTCCAAGCTCCAACTAACATCTTCTACACCAGCCGCCTGTAAGACGGCGCAGACTCCTCTACGTACGTACGCTACAGACTCCTCTACGTACGTACGCTACAGACTCCTCTACGTACGTACGCTACAGACTCCTCTACGTACGTACGCTACAGACTCCTCTACGTACGAACGCTACAGACTCCTCTACGTACGTACGCTACAGACTCCTCTACGTACGTACGCCACAAACTCCTCTACGTACGTACGCTACAGACTCCTCTACGTACGTACGCTACAGACTCCTCTACGTACGTACGCTACAGACTCCTCTATGCAGGACGTCACGTACGGGCGCCAAATGCAACAGCCCCACCAATCGAAAATATTTTTCCGAACACGTCTCCTCCGATTCCTTTCAGTGGGTCTCTACCGCGGCCAAGCGCAGCCTTTTACTGCGATGCACCGTCCATCAGAGCGACCGGCAGAGCTTTTAACCGGCTGGGTGGAGACCCCGCGGCGCCAGGCAAAAACCGCAGCGAACGGCAGGGAAGGCTCGCCTGTGATTGAGCCGGCTACCTCCCGCCCGATGCGGAGAGGGGGCCCGAATAACGCCCCAGGCATCGCGGCACGGTCATTGGCTGATTCGACGGCGTCGGATCGCGCCATGATTTGGTTTCCGTCGCGGGTGCCAAATTGAGGCGCCGCGTCGTTCGCGACAGGGGCGTACACAGCATCGACACGAGGGAGGGGGGGGGGGGAACGGTGATCGCGCGGCGGCCAGCGTGCGCACCTCCAACCGCCTTCGGCCGAGCCCCGCAGTGGAGCGTCCTTTGCGCCAGCCGAGTACACCGTCCCACTGTACAGTCCCAAGTGCGCCCCTGACCGCCCCGAGACATCACGATCGAATCGCGCGGCAAGTTCATCACGCCGCGCCGCCTCCGAGTCGGGGCCTGGATTGCCCTCTGCGCTCACCGCGTGGTGAGATACGGTACGAATCAGCTGATGATGCTCAGCTGATGCGGCTCAGCTGGTGACGTAGACTAGGAACGAATCAGCTGATGACGCTGGTGGACCGGGATTGCCGTCACGAAACCGAAGCAGATCCTGCAACGATACTGACTGTAACCGCCAGCCCTCTCAAGCTCTGCTCTGCCTGTAACCGCCCGCCCTCTCAAGCTCTGCTCTGTCTGTAAGCACCGCCCTCTCAAGCTCTGCTCTGCCTATAACAGCCGCCCTCTCAGGCTCTGCCCTGCCTATGACCTCCGCTCTCTCAAGCTCTGCTCGATCTGTAACCGCCCGCCCTCTCAAGCTCTGCTCGATCTGTAACCACCCGCCCTCTCAATCTCTGGTCTATTGGAACGGCAAAATGGAAGTGAGGGCAGCAGCCCAAGTTTGAAAAAAACACTGACACCGACGCTGCCGCGTGGCATGGAGAAAAAGAGACGCAAGAAATGCAGAGTGTTCAAGAATGAAGCGCACTCTTAAACAGCAAACAAGCACTTCTCTTAAAACACTTTACCAAGCATCGTATGATGGAAGTGCAGATATCATTGGACACATCGCAGTTGGGCATAATACAGTTTATATACATGCATATATACATATACGTGTGTATGTATTGTACAGATATAACTATTTTTTAACAACGTCGACCATCGGCCATGAGACCGTCTCGTAGCAGCTTTTTAATGCTCTAGACACGGCGCCCAGCGTCGCAGGACCATGGGCAAGTTGGTCTGAAGGTTGATGAAGACGTCATACACCATCTGAGCTGCGTCTCAGCCCGCCTCACAGACGATCGCGGCCTCCAGCTCCACTGGAGGCCGCGATCGCACCTCCAGTGGAGGTGCGCATGAGGATCGCAAACATCGCACCTCCTGTGCGAGGTTTTGGCAAACGCGATCGACGAGGGAGCGTTCGTTTGATTCCTCTTCGAAGGCGTGCAGGTTGGAGTCCTCACCATCAGCGACGAGCAGCCACGTCATTACATTTCAGCCACGATCAGCCACGAGCATTACATCGACGGCCCGCTCGAGGCCTTCTGGAGAAAGCTTGAGCTCAGACTGAAGTCGCCTCGGCCGCAATCAGAAATGGGTGCGGAAGGGCGTCACGGCTCCGCACGCCGCTTGGGGCTCACTCGACCGGCTGCTTTCCCATGTTCTGAACCGCCACGCCAGCCGCGAGAGGGTTCTTCCACGGGCCCTCAGCTCGCCAGACCTCATTCCTGCCGATTTCTTCATATGGGGCCGTCCCACATGAATACATGTGAGCTACGCAGCCCGCTTTAATGATGGTCTGTCCACAAACCTCGCACGACAGAGGGACTGAACATCGCCCGCGTCCGTGCGATGGGCCGTTTGGGGGTCACCCACCTGCAGGAGGTTTGCGTGCGCGTGATCCGGCGGTGCGTTTAGAGACGTACGAGACGTACGAGACGTACGAGACGTGCGAGACGTAGGACGTACGTTTAGAGAATCATCTTAAAGAAGCTGCGGGGGGCGATGTGGTGGCGATGGACGACGTTGGTTGTAGCATTATGCCAACTTATGGCGATGGAATGGATGTTTGTATGTTGATGACGTGATGTAAAATAAAACGTTCGATACAAAGAGTCTGGGTGCAATGCAATTGCCGACACCTTGTGGACTTGTTCCTTGCCCTGCAAAGTTCGCAGGTTTACTGATGCAAATACATTTTTGTGTATGAGGCACTTTCATTCAATGGTAGAGATGGTGTCTACGCCAAGACAGAGAATTAAAGAGGTCAGTATCAGTCCCACGCGGTTGAAGAGGAGGAGAAAAGAAGAGAACCTTGAAGAGGTTAAACGTATACGAGAAAACTAATCACAATTTTTCACACACAAAAAAAGAAAATATGAGACGGGGAAGTTCGCAAAGTTGGAACATATCACGTGGTTCCCCGCTCGATGAATCCCGCCGATGTCGGGTTGACCAACACCGACAAAACAATGGGTGGATGTTGCGCTGACTATGCCGGAACGGTGGCCTCGTGGAAGTGGTGGGAAAAGGTCAACGGGATGGGTTGGACCTTGAAGTTTCCGTCAGAGGTTCCGCCAAAAGTCCGTTAAACTCTAGAGCGTACGAAAAACGGACGACTGCTCGATTCTGATGAATACCAAAGCATTAAACATAATGGGTCTCCCGCGATATAATGGGATTATGTTGAATGGAAACATTGAGCATAATGAACAAAACTCGTTCCTCGAAATCACATGTGATGCTGGGTGCCATTAGTTAGCGTTTACGTAGCAATCACACCCTGCCAAAAACCGTCGGGTTTTCTCACGAGTTTGTCACTCGCGTTGTTCACAGCAAGCTAACGTTATAACGGAGCATGCCTACCATTGTCGGCACAATGCTGTTTGGGCTTTATATGAGGTCTCGTCTGATCGAACCTAACGTAGATACCATAAAAACCATCACCTTTACGAGGTTCCATTAGCTCTGCAACTGCGGCGACCGTCAGCAGAGCTTATGACCAGTTTTAAACATTTGTCAATGGGGAAATGTGTGCCGGTTTCGCCCGTACGAGAGGACATTTCACGTCCAAAGACAGGTTGGTGGGGTGTCTGCAATGGCGTTCGCTGCCTTTCAGACAGCTGATGTGGTGGATATAGCCCCGGCGGGAAACATGTTCCAACCAGCTCGGCTGTGGTGACGGTACGGTGTGATTGTTCATTGACACACGGCTCCGTAAAAGGCTGTTGAACCTGAACTGATTTTGCTTGGTTCGAAAGCCAGCCACTTGACATCTTGAGTTTGATGTAATCAGCTGTTGCGTCGTTGCCAGCTGCCGTTTGTTATGTGGTATTTTTCTGTCGTTTTTTATGTTCCTGTGTCGCGATTTTGAAAACTTTGCCATATGCCATTTCACCCATGAATGACGTACTGAAACTTTTGAATACTGATATGTATCGCACGCCCAGATTCTCCCTGCTAACGTGCGACCCATGTCCGGTTCATCTGGTTCTGATGCAGATTGCCCTGATGTTCTGATGTTCTAATGTTCTGAGGTTCTGATGTTCTGATGCAGGCTCGGTCTTTGTGCTGCCAGGTCGAGGTCGTCAGTCCGCTGCCGCCAGGTCACGTCTGGACTCCCAGCCACTGCTCTGACCTTAGGTCAGAGGTTAACGACTGCCACAACATCAGCCAGTCCGTCTTTGCGCTGGTAAGGGGCAATGCTAAAGCGAGTTGCCTGTAAAGTGACCTCTCCCTGACGTTTGAAGCAGTTTGAAGATTTCATGCTGTTTTGCTGCATTTTTTGGCTATCTTGATCCGGACCCCAACAGGTGACATGAGCCGTGTCTAAGGCGAACTCACAAACATTCTAAAGAAAAAGTATTCGCCTTTAAGAGATGCTTAATCGTAACAAAAGCGTGCAGCAGAGTTTTGTCAAAACGCCAAAGCACATCAATTTATTTCACCGCTCATTTACGATGAGCTTTTTTGGCGAAAATCCTGCCCATACGCGTGCCATTGTTATGTCGATGCAAGTTTTTTAGGTGTTTTTTTCCAAATTTCATGCCCAAAATATTTCAGTGAGGTTTGATTGGGGAGGATGCGATGCTTCTGTTTTGTCTTCTCGAAGAGCAAATGAAACAACATGCTGCTATGCAGTTTGCATACCCACCGTGTCATGCGGTATCATACATAGCATATGACTGCAGTGAATTGCAACCTTTGCAGTTGACAGGTAATTTAAAACATTTGACGACAGCAATATTTATTAAATTAACAAATATGCCTGCCAGGCCGCATGGCATTAGACAACATGTTCTTCAACATCACTGACTTCTGACATTCATCACACAACTTCCTTTGTTTTCCTTTCCCAGCATTGGTTTGGCAAGGATCCATACTTCCCCAAGTTGTCCGTACCATCAACATTCGATGACGTCGTATGGGAAGCTTTCCGTCAGCATTTTCCGTAACACCTTGATCGAGGGGCTTTCCTGTGCCACGGAGGCTCTCCCGAGATGAAAGTTTTCGGAGCAGCTCCATCGGCGCCGCGCCATTTATCATTCTTTAGTCGGGCAAAGCCGCAGTTTTTCTCCGTTCGGTCGGCCGTTCCATTTCATTTGCCGCGGAAGTGTTAGCAGGCTTCTGTCCGCCTTCTGCGATATGGCGATCAGCAGCACCCGGACCATGGTTGACTTCCTGTGCCGGAGTCGGAAGTCGGTTTTCGACTTCCATACTTCGACTTCATTCCCCAGATTTGTGTGTGGGCAGCATCTGGGCGCGGGCGTCTTTCCTTCTAATCAGTGGCTCAATATTGCTCGGCTTACGCGACTAGGCAGTTAGCTTGACTTTCGGGTTTTTGCTCGGCTCGGTACTTTTTCGGCAAAGCGGGCAGCTGATTGGCGCGCAGTTAGTTACCCGGGTTGTGACCGCCTGTTGACGGACAACAGCAGGAAGCGTGTTAGTAAGAGCCGAGAAAATGTTTTTTATGGTCTTACAATTACGCCCCTTGTTTCTAACAGGAAAATATGTTGTTTAGGCCTGCAACCTTGGTTCTCGAAAACAATATTTGAAACATCCGAATTGGCGTCTGTCTAAAATGTTGCGGCAAAAAAACAATCCCTTGGAAATAAGTGGTCAAAATCCGAGCACTGTACGATTTTGGAGTACTATGGTCCATGGATTCGAATTCGAAAGTCTGATCAGACTAGCCCCATTTTTAGCGTTTCTATGCCCATAATTAAAGGTTGTCACAAACGGAGGCCACAACGTCGATAAATATCTGCAAGAAAGGCACGAGACCATGCATAGGTCTCCGTACGTACTTTACGGTGCAAGAGACTATGCATCATTTTACTAAACATCATTGGACCTGAATATAATACTGAGCTATTTAGTGGCAAATGCCATGTATAACTCGCATTAATCCCGCGCTAAAAACATAACAGTCACATTTGAGGTATGAAAGGTCCGACTGAAGCCGTAAACAGTACAAACTCGTTGTTGCTGTTGCTGCGAGTATCCGTGCAGTTAGTTTTTTTTCATCCTGCGAATGTCACGTTCCGTGCAGCAAAATTAACCCCACTGATGCACTAACTGGCCTTCTATGTTCAGTGTCGTTATAGCTGGTTCCAGGCTGCTGAACAAAGATGTTATCTCAACATTCAACATCACATCATCATCATCAACAACATTACGACACATGTTGGTTTGTTACGACTCATGTGTATTGGGTAGTACCACTGAGTACGACATTGGTACAGAATGTGAAACCTGCGGCATACGTGCCTCTCCGGCTAAGTCCATGATGTTTTAACCGTCAAAGGAGTTTAATGGCTTTTGGTGGTCTTGTCTGCTATTAGGTCGGTTTCAATTTCGTCCCACATTGACTGGAGAGAAGTGTGTTGTTTGCCCCGGGAGGTATTGATTTTCATTCGCTTATCCCGAATTATTTTCATTGTACTGGCTGGAAACGTTGTTCTAGAAAATTGTTCTAGTGGTTGATTCAAAGTAGCCCAGGCAAGCATGAAATCAACCTCTTCTTTGTTACAACTCTCGCCAGGGAACCAGGTGGTCATTCCGGGAACAGATGGCAAGAGTGCCCATCCCCCTGGCTTACAAGTGAATATAGCTGTCATCCAGTGTGTGTCAAGGCTGTTTCTTGTCACCCTCGACTCGTAACGTTTCCGGCATGAGTAGTGCCGTTCAGACCGCCGCATTGGCTGCCTGTCGACTGGTGCGGAGCGGGGCCCACAACCCTTGCCTTTGATCTGCCGACTGCGGCACATCGCTGTTGGTCGCCAGTTCTCTCGGGATGGTTTTCTGAGAGATGTCAGAGGCAGGTAGAGATGGCTAGAGGCGGGGAGGGGAGTGAGTCCTCCCTTTTTTAGAGCAGACTGTCCCCCAAAAGTCCGAGTCCTGTCCTGGTCACTTTCCGGGAGCCTTCCACGAGGGAGGCAAACGTGGTGGCACGCGGTCCGTGAACGCTCACGGTTGAGTGCTGCCCAAGCAAATCACTTTCATACGATGTTTTAACATAATTTCAACTATTCAGATATAGACAAATGGCTGAATGTTGGCTGATGCTGTCGGGATGTCAGCAGAAAACGAGATGTTTATTTCCGTGAGCTGACACATGGAAAACAGCTGGAGCTTTGTCATATTTATGACCCCATCTTGTCATATCCACATCGCTACACAGACTAACGGCTGTTTTGAATGATATAGAAGAGTGCCGAGCCGATCCGATCTCGCCAGGTTTATGAATTTGACCGTAAGAGTTTATGTTGACTGCGTCCGCACATAGTGGTTGAAACCCATTACCTCGGCTTTGTTAAGTGCGAGAGCGTAAGTCCAGAGCTGACTGAGCAGATATTGACCGTTATGAATTCCAATCGCCACACGTTGTTTCAACTCGCCCGGCATTCTCACGATGTCGTGAAGATTTGCCAGCGCTGGGTCACCATTCGGATTAGGTGGACTGAATTATGGCCGCGATTTTTTTTCCTGTGTGGTTTCGGAAGACGAGCACGTAGCGAAAGGCTACGAAGTTGTTCTATCGTCCTGTGATTTACCATTTAGCCAACAGAAAATACAGCCCAAATCTGCATCTAGAAAGGTAAAATCCGTTAGAGGGCAATCGAGAATATATTCGTTGTGGTTTGTTAGTTTCGGTTCGTTGAACTGACAACGGTGTGTAGACCTGAATACTCCTAATGGATCGATGTCTGCTCGGTGTCCCAGCTTTTCCTTGTGTTCGTGTTCAAGGCCGACATTGTCACTGCATGCACGCATGCATTTATCTGCCATTTTGAAGCCTCGAGCGTCCCGTGAAGTTACACGACAGAACGCGGGTGAGCTAAGGCAGGCACGAGTCAAGCACGCACAATGGGCACGTTCCCACCAACTGATTCTATCAAGGTACACGAAATTAGGCACGCATCGGTCGATAGTGTCCGCCCCAGATGAGGCAGTAATCACCCGATACGACCACTGCCATTCTAGGCCTGGAAAACTCCAGACGCCGTGGAGCGGCTAGCGTGTCTCTGTCTGCCGGTATCAGGATCAGGTATCAGGTATCAGGGCGCGCCTGCCCATGCACTGTCATGACGCTCCACTCAGTAACCCTGCCGAGCTAGACACAGATTTGGAATCATGCTCATAGACGGACGCGAACAAAACAACACCTCGTCATCTCCGGGTGCGTCGCACGATAGCCTCGGGCCTCCGCGGTCCTCCCGGGATTTCCTCGGACCCCCCTCCTTCAGCGGAGGGTGAGGCCGCCCAGCGACCGCACGGGAGCTGTCAGCCATCAAAGATAAAGCACAAGCTAACCCACGTGCTGCAAATGCAAGCGGAGGCATGATTTCGCGGAAAGTCGAGCTAAGTTGGCGCAGTTATTCCCAACTCATATGACATATGAAGTGGGTGGCAACGAAAGTCTCCATGCTGAGTTCGCACCGGACGTGACCTCTGTGAACTCAACAGAATCAACTGCTAACCCGCCCAACCGTAACAAATAAGGCGTCAATTTCGCAACTGTTCAGAGCAGTCTCGAAACTCGATTTAATGCTCGTGCTCCCCTGAATGCAACTTTCTCAACTGTGCCGGCACTGTACGTCCAGTAAGGTATCGCTGTGCCACAGGGAAGTTGCGGGGGGGGGGGGGTTGCCTTACGTGTGGGATCAGCTGGCAGCAGTGCCGGAGTCAACGAATCGACCATGCAGGGGCGCCACTGGGGCAGCGCAAATCCGTGTCAAAACACGCGACAAAACCGTGCCGTTTGTCTCGTTCGGGGGTGGCACGCACACGATAGCGGGCCGCGGGCCAATCACCCGCCGCTCAGCTGATCACTGTGTGGCTGATAGAGCAGATCAGTCACATGTCATGTCGTGAGCACGTTCTGCACTCTCGGACGTGGCGATGACTTGTTGAAAGAGGTTTTCTGGACGCGACGGTATCGCAGGCCAGCAATCTGCGCCGACCGGGGGAAGCACGCGACGGGCCTAACTCGCAGAGGATGTGGGTGGGTGGGGCTAGATCATGAATACAACGTAGTGTAACTGAATGCCGTTCGGCACAAGGCGCGCTCTTGAGCATGTGACCCGTCTTTTTCTTTGTCCAGCTCCTCTCCCCCTCTCACTTTCTCTCTCTCTCTCTCTCTCTCTCTCTCTCTCTCTCTCTCTCTCTCTCTCTCTCTCTCTCTCTCTCTCTCTCTCTCTCTCTCTCTCTCTCTCTCTCTCTCTCTCTCTCTCTCTCTCTCTCTCTCTCTCTCTCTCTCTCTCTCTCTCTCTCTCTCTCTCTCTCTCTCTCTCTCTCTCTCTCTCTCTCCTCTCTCTCTCTCTCTCTCTCTCTCTCTCTCTCTCTCTCTCTCTCTCTCTCTCTCTTTCTCCCTCCCTCCCTCCCTCCCTCTCTCTCTCTCTGTCTCTTCTCTGTTTCTCTCTCTTCTTTCTTCGGATATATGCGCTCGCCAAAAATTCGTGCGGTTTTTTCTTCTCTACCTCAGAAGCTTACAACAGAAACCTACATTTCAAAAGGCCTCAATCTCCAGTCATCGGCAGGTGGCATTGTTAGAGCACCAGACCGTGCATGCACGCCCGGAAGCTCGACAGGATGTCTCCGCAGTTGTGGGGTGCCTGAGGCTGACCACACATCCCGCCGTCGGTCCATGCATCCGCTCTGGCCCCTCGCGCGTCGCCTCCGGGGACTTCATGGTGGCCAGCCGCGGCCAAAGATAGGCAGGGGGCGCGCCAAACTTCCGGCCGTCGCCGATGACTTCACCCGGGAAGGCCAGCGGACCATGTCAGCCCACCGGTCCATGGTGACCCGGAAGGTCGGCATGCCCCATGGTGACACGAAAGATCGGCATGCCCCATGGTGACCCGGAAGATCGGCATGCCCCATGATGACACGGAAGGTGGGCAGACCAAGGCAGGGTACCGTCTCATGGTGACCTAGAAAGTCAACGGACTATGGCAGAGCCCCGTCTCATGGCGACCCCGGGAGGTCGACATGCTACCAGCCCATGATGACCCCGGAAGGTCGGCATACCGTGGCAGGGCACCGTCCCATGGTGACCCGGAAGGTCAACGAACCATGGCGGGGCACCGCTTCGCGGTGACCGATCATTTTGTGGGACTGTATTGCGTTGCCTTTTTAAGAAATAACTTGCCATCCTCAGCCCCTGGGAAATTTCTTCACCAGTGCTTTACTGCCATTCAGATGGTGCTTTGTTGATGGCGCGTTAGCCGTCTGTGATCGCATGATTACTGTTCCTCGTATGTGTCTATTAATGTGTTTCTTTGTGACTTATTCCATAACATCTGCTTGAAATTGGTAAGGAAAAATTAAATGAAATGACATTCATAGATTTTGTGGCTATTTCATGTGCATGCTTGGTGTCGAGTTTGCCTTCTCTGCAAGGTAAAACAACACCCTCGCTGTTTTTGTCGTGACGTCCTGACCGCTACATCATTTCAAGACCGCCAACACGGCTCGCCGTTGGCCCTCGCTTGAGTCCCCTGATGTAATCAGGGTAAGTGAAGCACAGTGCTCCTCGCTGGCCACTGACACGGACAGGGAAGTTAAGTTCACTTACCCAGCGAACTGAGGATATTTGAAACTCGTCGAGTTTGGTGGACTGGGTTGTGTTACTACACTGGAATGGCACGAACATCCGATTATCTCAAGCCAGAGGCTGAAGCTAGAACTTCGTGGGTAAATGGCTATGGGAGGGGACAAAGATTGGTCGAAGTGAGGACGCCGTGATGATTAGAAAGATATTTCACAATTTCCTGGGCACATAATTGAGAAAGAACATTCATGTAGACTGTCATTTGATTCCCTGTAATCTGATGTCCTTCCATGTATGAGATCGCTACGGCCATTGGCTGTATATATTTTCTTTTCATTTCCCCCAGGGCTCTCGCCGGGGCTCCCCCGGGGCTCCCACCGCGCCTCCCGCCAAGGCTCCCGCCGGGGCTCCTCCGGGGCTCCCACCGGGCCTCCCGCCGGGGCGGCCGGGAAGGCAGCTACGACTAACGGCCGCAGCATGAGAAGGGGCGTTGCTGGTATGAAAAATGAAGCCCCGAGTGACGAAAACAATGCCTGCTTTGTGGATCGTCAGTCCGGCTTTTTGTGCTATTCGGCTGTTTCTCTCCGGATGTTACACGCATATTCTGCACAGAAATGTTCTGATGGATTTGATCGTCATTGATCAGAATCCCTTTCAAGTGACATACAATTTCATCCAAATGTCACGCTGGCAGTGGGGCAGCAAAATTGGCTAAGCATTGGCGTACATGATCTTGTTCCACCTGTGCGTCTTCTATGGACAGATATGGTCACCATACGTTGCCTGTCCGTCGTGCAATGAACCATGGCTTTACCTGAACTGTACTATTGTTAACGCAATTGTGACGGTTAAAGTCCCACTCCAATCCTCCTTAACACTCCAAAATCTTGAGTGTAAACGGCAAAATTTTAATTCCGCTGTTTGTTCCACATGGAAATCTACAGCGGCCCGCTCTAGCGTGAGCAGCGTCTTCAGTAAGGCGTACTTCCAAACTTCTCACACAATTCAAGCTTCTCATCAGCCAGAAATGGAATCGTCCCTTTACGTGAAAACAACATTTGAACCAACTAAAGTGACCAATTATCAACATTTGTATTTCAAACAGAAACGCCACTTTAAGTGACCGTAATCTTGGGAGATTAAGGTTTCGGGGTAGATTAGGTCAAACATACCGGCTCAGCCCCCTCCCAACCGATTTTAAGAAGTGACATATCTAATTGCAGCACGTCCCCGGGTCGGAAAATTTACGGCGTGCGAGAAATGGAAACCTTGGCGGCGTATGCTGCGGAAGTTCGCCTGCGTTATGCAGAAGAGATCTACAGGCTGGCACAATGTAATAAAACAAGTTGTATAATTGTGCCGGTTTCACCGAAATCAGAAAGATATGATTACATTTACAGTTCTCCAGAAGTCATGCCTCGAACATGTGTATCATATTGGCTGGAAGAGCAAATACGCCGTGGAGAGATTGTGCTGCTAATACACTTCGGTGGGGGTCGACTTCGTTCAGAGAATGCTTCTCGGTTCTTCCTCTCCGGATGCGTCTAATCCTTGGGCATTCAAGATACTAGACCGCTGCTATTACCAGTAACAATATTGTAGACTATCACCAATTGCGGAAGTTCAGCCCGTGCTCTCAAAAATCGTTCGCCTCGAACGTCTCCTGATTCTGAATACTCCTTTACAACGGACAAGAGCACCTCAAAACCTGGCGTTAGGGTTGTTGCTGGCGATCTAAAACAAGTCAGATGGAAGTGCTCAGCATTTCCTTTGAGTCGAAGGATTTTTCAATGTGATTGCAGTGCTCCTTCTACTTCTACCCGTACCCTGGTCGCCAATTCTATTCCCTCCGCCGTGTCGCTATTTTTCTCAACTTTGCGTTAAGAAATCAACATGGCTCCTTGATTTGCATGCAGAATCGTGTGGAAACATACATTACCGCCGCGAGCTCGCTTTTCTAAGAACCGATCTCACTCCGCGAGCCGATTTTCAAAGACAAAGCGCACCCCGACCTTTGATTGAAACTACTTGTACGCTCGGCTCCACTTCAGCGCGGCCTCAGCTTTAATCAGCCTGGCCCAATGCGGGGACAATGGGCATCTCAGGCACCCATTCCGGGCGTCGGAAACAAACCGGCACGAAACTCCGCTTGTCAGCGAGTAATTGTCCGAGCTGAGGGCAATCCACTCAGCACTCGACCTGCGTTGGACTACCGCCCGGCGGCCTTGGCGCGGCGCAGGATCTCCGCTCAGGGTGTCCGGAGCGCAGAAACTTGCGGTCGGCATGAGTCGTTCGACGGCGTGGTGTCGATCCCAGCGCTCAGGGGATCCCAGATCCCAGATCCCAGTGCTCAGGGGATCCCAGATCCCAGATCCCAGCGCTCAGGGGATCCTAGATCCAAGATCCCAGCGCTCAGAGGATCCTAGATCCAAGATCCCAGCGCTCAGGGGATCCTAGATCCCAGATCCCAGCGCAGAGGGGCTCGATACACCGCAGCGCGAGCCGGACGAAGCACGAGCCGCGGGACGAGCCGGCGCTGACAAGTCAGGCAGCGGGTGAACTTTGGTGCGTTTTGTGTGAATTTTCACGTCAATTCTGACACATCGCCCACTTTTAGTGGGTGGTGCAGTCTAACGCGCTGTGTGCCACGACATACCCAAAGCATTCCCTGTCTGAGGAAGGCGTCAGACGCGCCTTGAAATCCCTCACGCCTTGATTTGCACGCTCACAGATATGTCCAGCGCGCTACGAGGAGTGATCCAGCAGCAAGAAAGTCAGGAAGTGTGTGAGACGCGTGTGCATCGCTCAATCTCACAATCCCTCAGCTCGTCCACGCCTGAATCTGAGGGGTTTCGTCAACTCCGGGGTCATTCGCGCTGCCGCCGAGCTTTCGACCCTGATCCAGGGACTGAAGCTCGGTCAGGCAGACTGTGACCTGTTGCGTCTGCATGCGGTTAGCGATGCGGTGATCTTCAATTTGACAGCGTGCGCGCGTGCGTGCGTGCGTGCGTGGGTGCGTGCGTTCGTGCGTGCGTGCGCGCGTGCGTGCGTGCGTACGTGTGTGCGTGCGTGCGTGCCTGCGTGTGTGCGTGCGTACGTGCGTGCGCGCGTTCGTGCATGCGTGTGTGTATGCGTGGGCGCGTGCGTGCGTACGTGCGTGCGTGCGCGCGTGCGTGCGTGTACGTGTAATGGAGATACTGAGCGCTTCGATGCGCTTTGCTGTCGTTACGTTTGCGCGAGGAATGTCAGGGCGATTCGCATTACGGGTCTCGGTTTTTCCGATCTGGACCCTGCTAAAGGACACTACACTGATAGGGTTGCTGTTCAATTGGATAAAGATCAAGCGCGGCCCTTGTTTTGAGATAAGTGCGGTTTCTGTTTGGAATTATCCTAGGTGGTGTTAGGGTACACCTTAGCAATTTAGTGTCGCGTTTAACTGCCAGAGGTGCACAGGGTAAGTGGAGGGAATTAGTGAAATTCAACAATTTCTCTGAAAAATCATAACAAAGCGATCGGGATGCGTGATACGCTCTTGTGGCCTCAGCTGAGTCGGATCGTTTGTCTGAGTCATCATATCCTTATCGATTATTACGACTGTGTTGAGACAAAACACGAAACGGGATCGTATACTAGTAAGGAGGTGAAACCAAGACCATTACCTACTCGCAGCTGGCAGTATTTTACTGTACACGGCTCCTCCAATGGCGCCCGCATCTCACCAGGCCGTTTTGCAGGCTCTGTTCTTTACCAGTGGGCCCTGGCAGCAAAAAATGGGTCCGCGGATGCATGATAATCGGAGCTTAAAAAGGAAGCAAGCTCCAGATCCGTCACACGGCGCCAGTTCGGGCGGTTTCACCGCGAGCGCCTCGCCCTATTAACGTGAGCGCTCGCGCCGCAGCGCTGGTTTTGCAAAAAATATCTGCACGGTTTTGCAAGAATATCACTTGAGTTCGCGGAAGGTAAATTGTCATGTGAATAACTCTGTCGCTGAGAGGCCAACATCGTCGCTGCCAACATCATCACCGAGGCCAACATCATTGCTGGCCAACATCGTCTCACGTCTGAATGGTCCGTGAAGACCTTTCATGTGTTTCGAACGTTTTGACGTTTTGGCTGCTTTAATTTTCACGGTCGATGATACTGGGTTTAGACTGCGTGTGTATTTCTCATTGTATCGGAGGCTGTGCCACGATGGTTGCGAAAACGGGTAGAAACGTGCGAGCAAAGTGATAGTGAAGCAATCGATATGAGAAGTCTCCTTATAGTGAAACAATCGACATGAGAAGTCTCCTTATAGTGAAGCAATCGATATGAGGAGTCTCCTTATAGTGAAGCAATCGATATGGGAAGTCTCCTTGTAGTGGAGCAATCGATATGAAAAGTCTCCTTTTAGTGAAGGAATCGATATGAGAAGTCTCTCTATAGTGAAGCAATCGATATGAGAAGTCTCCTTATAGTGAGGCAATCTATGTGAGAAGTCTTCCTTTAGTGAAGCAATCGATATGAGAAATCTCCTTATAGTGAAGCAATCGATATGAGAAGTCTCCTTACTTCCGTTGTGGTATCCTTTCCGCAATGGCCTCATTCCAGTTGGTTTCCTTCGTGAACTTTAAAAGAGGGGCGAGGCAACCGGCAGCGATAAAGCCGGACACGCATAACTGATCAATCGTTAGCGTGTCAAGACATTTGCCCAATATCACCCGTGAACGGGCAAAACTCTGTATCGATCGCAGTTATTCGCAACACATTTCTTCGCACGCAAAACTTCATCCGCAAATAGTTGCACGGCAGTTATCCGCGCGCACACGTGAGTGCGCACACATTCTTGGAAAAAATACATTCTTTCATTGCAAATCCTCACGCCCAAATCTCCGTACAAATGTATTTGTGCCTGCATAACTTGGCCCCGGCAAATATTTTAATTGCATGGTTGAATACGCATTTTTCACATTGCATGTATTTGTGTACCCGCTTGAACGTATGGCATATTCTTGCACTCGCACTTCTTTGTATCACATTTCTTTATGCATGTTTTTCTTCGCACACGTCGCTCTTGGCATCGGATTTCGTCGTGCGCGCAATTCTACGCATTACATGTCTTTACATGTTTTTTTCCGTCACTGTACTTTTTGGCCCTACGTGGAACATTTCGCAATGCTAATTAACTCTAGATTACACATATTATATGCGCTCTAGCATGCTAAAAGCTTAACTACCCACCCAACGTGATAACTCATAAAGGAACAGAGGCCCTGTTCATCCTTGCGGTAATAGAATTCCACACGTCGTTAAATGCGAGAGGCTGAGAAGGCTCACAAGGTATTTGACAAATGGAGTCGCCAGAATGGCTCGAACTCATCGATTCCTATCTAGATCACTCCTCTTGAGAGCCAGCGGATGGGAGGAGGGAGCGATGGAAATCGCGAAGAATGTATTGGGATTCAGGGATGGTGTTCTGCTGTCTTCTTCCTTGCGCTGAGGCTCCTCAGTGTCGTTCATTTTCGCCTTACGTTATGAAACAAGAAGGCCACTGAAGGTGAAGCATAGGCGGCATAGCCGTTGTATCTGTCTTGATACGTCTGAAATACTTAACATTTTGTTTAAGGTGTTGTCAGTCATGCTTATGTGTGTGTCTTCCTGCTCTCAACACTCAACTCTTTCGCTGTTAAGCACGCAAACATGATTTATTGTCTGTTGTCTGCGTGATCTGCTTGCTGACGTTCTCCTCGACACCGGCGTATACGCACTATCTGCAGCCGTTTCGAATGGTCCCCGGCACCCAGATTTCCCCGAAGACAAGACATAGGAGACGCGACACCAACTTTGATCAAAGTTATCTGGAGGAATGCGTCTAGAATGCGCGTGCTGCATCTTCGGTCCGCGCAGAGAATCGGAGGCGTGTGATACGGCTCGAGCTGACCACCCAACATTTTGCCGCAAAATGAGCTACGCGCAAGGCAAGGGTAGCGCCGCTTCTCCGCTTCCCAGTCTGTGGACGGCCTTCTCTTACATTGGAGAACGCCACACCACCACCAGCTGAGAGGAATGCCAACGCATTTGGCGTGTGTGGTGGCGACAGTGAAGGGGGGGGGGGGAGGCTAGGCACGTGAAAGGCTCGCAACTGACTGAGGGTTATTTGTGTTACAGCCGAAAAGACAGCTTACATTTAAGCCCTAACTAAACTGGATTGTCTGTTACTAGAGACTAGCAGGCTGGTGGATGAGTGAAGATCAGAAGAAGCCTAATTAGGAACACAAACAGTGGCCCCAATCATTAATCGCAAGTACGATGTTCTGCCTGAATATGGCGATCCCATAGCTCTGCTGCAGCCGAATCTTCGTGATACACCAGGCGAGATCACAGTCCAAGTTGGCGACCATGGGTAGCGAAGAGCACATTCCACACTGGCGTCCTGGTAGACCAGAGCGTTGGGCGACTGTGAGGCGTCGTGGGAAATCATGTCCCGCCCCTGTGCGCTCCTGGTGACGGCCCACTCGTCTGTGTTCAGAACGGGCTCGTTGCGGTGACCATGGAAACAGCGGCCGCATCAGTGTCCCGCTCTGTAAAGCGTTCGGACAGATCTCCGTTTTTCGCGGGAGTGATCCGGAGAGGCGCCCCCGCCTGGGCGCCGAACAACCGATAGCCCCCTCCTTCCTCCCCTATCTGGCCCCGTGCCACACCCCTCCCCCTTCCGGCCGTCCGGACGAACCCCTCGGGCATTGGCCAACGGAGAAGTCCTCCGGGATTGTGCCAGGAATGACCGGGTGAGTGTCTGTAGACACATCACAGAGGTGGCCGCCAGTTGTAGGTAGGGTAAATGAGACCTCTGCGAGTGGGAGGAGTCGGGTGGGCGATGGAAGGGTCGTGAGATCGATTCTCTGGGAGAATACGTTCTGGCAAGCCCAGTGCGCCAGCTGTCGTGTGCTGTTGAGGCTGTTGCTGCGGCTTTTGCGCTTCGAAGGATGACAGCAATCGAGGGGTTATTTCACGGTAGGAGGGGAAATTGAGTTGCTATCTTGAGTTTTCGTTGGCAATAAGTTCTCAGAATTGACCACCAGGTATCGTGCTATCTTTGACTTGAGAGACCTTGTCGCCATGAAGCCAGCATAGCACCTGGTCCTCAGTGCGATAACATAATGAAATCTGCCTGTCAGGTGCAGGTTTGGGGCGTGTCCTCCTCTTTACCGTCCTTTGATGAATGATCACTTCTCTGAGGATGGAGACCTAAAAGGTGTGATGGATAATGGCACGAGAAACGGCCACGGGGTGGGTGAGGAGGCGACAAACGATGCGTCGAGGGTGGCGATGGTGAGCTTTAGCAGCGAAAGTTATCTTCCAAGCTCGCTGTTACCTACTGAAATAGAGCCTGAAATTTGAGCCCATTTAGCCCGAAGATTACAGGATTAAAGGTAATGTTGTTTCCAACTTTGCACTACTACCAGACCCAGCACCAGTGATTTAGCGCTAAGTCAAGGAAACATCCATTTTGAAATTGGCTCACGGAGTCACCACATCAGACACTCGCCCCCCCCCCCCCCCCCCCCCTGTATGCCTGAGAACTGTCATGCGAGCCGAGCAGCCGATGGATCGATAAGACCCGTATACCCGCGCTTAGCTAAGCGCAGGCATGGCGAGGCGCTAGGCTTGTGGCGCTATCTACACGCTGACAACGCTCACGACCAGCAACACAGGACTTCACCAGCATCACACATGATTCCGCACTGGCAACGCAGCCGAGCGTGTGCACTAGCGGCCACAGGCGGTCGGCGGCGCTCACGCGACCGCCACACTTGCGTCATCAAGCGGCGGTCCTCGTCCGCCAATCAGCGCAGGCCTGCATCACACGCGGATCAGAGTGGGGAGAATCCCCGCGCCGCCGGCTGCGTGACGGCACAGTCTTGCGCGCTTCACGCCCATCGACTCCTTGTGCCGCCACTTCAGCAAGGTATTCCTGATTGTGCCGCGCGCGTGGGCCGCGGTGCCACGTGCCCCACCACGTACCACGATGCGACAAGCTACATGGTACCACGTGGCTGCACTACGAGTATGGTTTCATATTCGGCGCCGTGCGTCGGGCTACGTAGATCACCGTGGATCGAGTGTTATGCCGTGTCACGCGTTTACACGTACTGAGGCACACGCAGCCGTGCACGGAGCCACGTGTCGCTGCGTGCCGAGCCCCCAGCCGCCATTAACTTGGCACCACGTGCCACCACGTGCCACGTGCCACGTGACTGTGGCGGCGTCAGCGGCGTGCGGACGGTATGTCTGATGCCGTGACGGGGCTCGGCGGCCCACTGACACCGCCCAGCCGCCGCCGCCCTGAGCCACGTCGCTGCCCGCGGGCGGGTGCTGAAAGGCGGCCAGTGATGAGCCGCGGCGCGGGGTGTGATGAGAACGGGCCGTCCTATGATCTGTGATGAGGACGGGGGCCGTCCTGTGATCTGTGATGAGGACGGCGGCCGTCCTGTGATCTGTGATGAGGACGGCGGCCGTCCTGTGATCTGTGATGAGGACGGGCCGTCCCATGATCTGTGTTGGGGTCGGCGACCGTCCTGTGATCTGTGATGGGGTCGGCGACCGTCCTGTGATCTGTGATGGGGTCGGCGACCGTCCTGTGATCTGTGATGGGGACAGGGGACCGTCCTGTGGTCTGTGTTGGGGACGGGGACCGTCCTGTGGTCTGTGTTGGGGACGGGGACCGTCCTGTGGTCTGTGTTGGGGACGGGGACCGTCCTGTGGTCTGTGTTGGGGACGGGGACCGTCCTGTGGTCTGCGATGGGGACGGGGACCGTCCTGTGGTCTGTGTTGGGGACGGGGACCGTCCTGTGGTCTGTGTTGGGGACGGGAGCTGTCTTGTGACCGGTGATCGGGACAGGGGCCGTCCTGTGATCAGTGATGAGGACAGGGGCCGTCCAGTGGTCTGTGATGAGGACAGAGCCGTACTGTGACCTTTGATGAGTACGGGGCCGTACTGTGAACTGTGATGAGGATATGGCGACCAACGATGTGATGAGATGTGGTGGCTGCTGGTGTCGTTGGCATGGTAGTCGTTGTTGTTGATTGGAGTTTTAGGGCTGCGTCGACTACTGTGGTCATTTTCCGCCCATGTTGGCATGGTAGTCGCTGATGTAATAGCGTGGTAGTCATTGATGCGATGTGGCATAGCGGCAATTCTCGTAATGTGTCCATGGCCTCGATGTGATGAGATATTGTGGCCATTCCGTGAAAAAGTTAAACAAAAGACATCCGTTGTGTCAATATTTCGCAGCACAACACAACACTTTTGTCAAGCGTGAAACTTCGTGAAAGCGTTTGCTATTACTCCAGCGGAGCGGAAACATAGTTTGACGGTGGCATCAGAGAAGGGACGTATGCCCGAGTCCCATTCAAACTCACACCACCTAAGGACGCCAACACGCTGAAATGAAGTTCAAGGTTCGTTGCCATGGAAACAACGGTCGATTGAAATGCTACGGTCGTGGAGCTTGAAATGTTACTTAGAATAGTCATTTAAGTAATTCTGGTTGTAACACGTTTATGACTAGTTATACGATTTGAGTATTTCCACCAAATGGGCTTCGGCATGAATTGAAATAGATGTTCACAGACAAATCAAAGGGATGAAAAGCCTATGTGATAAGTAATCTCGTGCGTATCGGCGAGAAGCCACTACGAACACGCACAAACATGCTTAAAAACACCTGAGCTTTTAGGACAAATGTGCTCTAATGCAGAGCGTTGAACAAGGTAACGATAATAAATTAGCACGCACCGGGGTGGCCAGTTGAATGCGACAAATTCGAGTTGGGAGCAGTTTGGTCGTGTAAGATCTCAAAAATAGGAGCTAGGGACACCAAAGACACTTAGTAGGTAAACCTGTATGTAAATTTACTTGCATCAAAGTGTATTGTCTTCAGGTCATGATGTTCGTGTCAAATAAGGTCAAACAAGGTCAATTTCCGGATTAGTGTCCAAAGCGCCCAAAGACTAACTCATGCAACCGCTTTTAACCTAGATGCCTGTACTAAACGAATGGGCACTGGTGTTCAATTCAGGTCAGTGACCCTTTTGACCTAAAAAGGTTATGGTGACAAAAATCCCGCGAGATTGTTTTGATTTTTGAATTTCAGCAACCGTCAAGGATAACGCTAGGGGGCATGGCTTCTTAAGAAAGGCCGATGTATGTCATTTTAAGTCAGCGATCTCTCCTCACCTTTAAGATTCCAAGGAAGATGTCTGTTGCCGTCCATGTTATCAAGCAGTTCGAAACGAACAAAGACGAAATGGAACGATACGAACAAAGCAATATAATAAAATATAAGTATGATTATACAAAACATAAAAGCTAGAAATAAAAAATGTGGGCAAACCTCTAGCTTCCCATACAGAAGCCTATGCAATACAAAGGATATTTTTTTCCTGAATCCTGTGTGACCTTTATATCCGAACCAAGGTCAATGGAACTTGTAACGTTAACTATCATCCTTGTTGAATTGCCAGAGACACTATTTCAACGACGTACATCTTTGTCTAACACCCTGTTGTCGCCTGAAATTCAACGATTTCCTGGGAATTGCCTTTGCTAACAGCCACGGGCCGCCTTTGACCTGCCATAGGTCAGCCACCTTACAAAGTGCATGTCATGTGTTTCTACTAAAAGATCCGCTATTCAATGCACTATAACTAGACAAAGTTGGGTGCGGCCACACCGCGCTGTTCGGACATTGTTCTGTAAAAACCTTCGCGCGAGGTCCGATGGACCCACACTCGAGCGCCTGTTGACCAGGCGTGGACACCCGCCCCACATGAAGTCAGCGATGGTGCACAGGCCACCGTCTTCAGCACTCACAAGTGCCTTGTACCACCAGCAGCCTGGTCTAGCATGCAAGCTTTCTGACTGGTACGTGATCTTTAAAGGGGCATTCCGAACAGTATGGTTGGAAGAGACGTTATAAAACTACAACAATTGAGCAGTGTTGTAAACACGCAAAGTTATCTTTAGCTGTTTCATTTCTTGTGGAAGAGGCTGACAAGGGGTTTAATGTTAAGGGCAGGTAACAGGTGTCGAATGTACAGACTCTTACTTACCTGAGCTGCCTGAGGCACGAGACAAAACCCTCACTTGTAGAACTTGTCATGTGAATGGGCATCAACATGTGACCTTTGTATTTAAACCTCCTCTTGGCCTCTCACACGATATGTGAAGCGGCTCAAAACATATTTATGTATTCATGGTAGATTCTTGCTGTAGTGTTAGCTTATTTTCACGGCAATTATGTTGAGTATACCATTAAATGACGATATTGCCTTCAAGCAGACTGGATGCTAACCGCGAGCGCTGCTAATAATGTGTACTTCAGTTGGTCACATGCATATGCTGGGACAGAAAAATCAGAATCATAAATTTTATGCGCCTCCAAAACTTAACTTGCATGTGGTACCTAACTTTTCCCCCGTTGCTGTTTCCAACTCTGCTCACTTCAAAGATACGGAATGCCTAGAAATTGTGAAGCAGAGGCTCGTGTTAATGGCTTTGCGATTGCCCTAAATCACCGACCGAGCTCCCTGTCTAAAAGAAAGTATCGCTTCGTGTATCTTACAGCTCATATAATAATGAAATGCTGGAAAGTTGCGAAACCGAAACATATGTTGCAAGACCTTCAGGACTTGTTGCTCGCATTCTCACGGTTTCGGTCGAACGTGGGATATGCTGGCACACAAAATAACTTTCCGGGTAGGCTGTATTCAACGGATGCTGTTCGATGGTGAATTATGTTTTCAATTTTATCATCAAGCATTGATCTTAACTGAAATGTTTAATGATCATAATTAGGTCAGAAATGGACGAGATCTTGCATCTCTCACTACTGTTATAATATCTTATGGACAGGAAGCTACTCTAGCTGACTGTACATGACTAGGACACATAATTCAATTTCAAAATATGAGTTGAACGTGAAACAGCACTCCGAAACTTCTATCGCTCTCACCACAAACATTTGTCGCGTGGCCGCTCTCAGCCAATCGTCTCTCTCCGCCGATCATCGCTCTCCACCAACCACGTTCCTCCGTTCTGCTTCCAGGTTCTGGTGGGAGACAAACGCGGCCCGTTTGCTCCGCCCTCCTGGATGACCCTTGCGACCTTTGACGGCCTGCGGCAGTGGGCAGCTCGGAGGCGTGACCCCGAGGGCGGGGCGCTGCTTGAAGCAGCGTACCGCCGCGACGACAACGCCTGCCCGCCGCGCATGGTCTACGTGGAAGAGCGGTGAGGAGGGCATGAGTTGAGGCATTGCGGTGGGGGAAAGCTGGTGAAATAACACTTCCATCGCTTTGATGAGAACATACTTTTTGCCGTCAGTATGGATCGTGATATGATGTGTGTACGCTCCGCTCTGTCAACATGCGCCCGGGTGGCCGGTTGGATGCCTTTCGCTCGGGTGGGGGTCAATTTGACCTCTTCCTGAGATTTCAGGAACTGAGAAAGCTAGAGACACTAAATTCACAGGGTATATTGGCCTGTACGCGAACTCACTTACAGCAAATTTTGAGGTTCCCAGGTCATAGTCTTCGGGTCGAATAAGGTCAAACAAGGTCAAATTCCAGGTTGGCCCGCAAAGGGCCCCTTGAACCTAGATAACTGTTCTACGCAAAGGGTCACATGCTCATCTTAGGTCAGTAACCTTGTTTGACTTTTTGGAGGTCATGGTGACCAAATTCATACAAGGCCGCTCCGAGTTTTGCATTTGGATAAGCGACAAAGATTACAACGATTAGGCAGTTTGTTAGTAAAAACAAGATGTTGACCTGGCTCATTCTAGGATAGTGATCTATTCTGACCTTTAAGAAATCTATGGAAGGTGTGTAGTGCGGTTCCTGCTATCAGTTCGTTCAAAATGAGCACCAGGAAATTTTGGGTTCCCCATACAGCAAGCCCTAGAGTAATAAAACTGGCTGGTTTTGACCTTGGTGTGACCTTCGCTTCTGACCTTATGTCGATGGAACTTGTTCATTCTTTTGTTTTGTTGCCTACGAAAACATTTCAGAGATGTACGGCTTCGTCTAAGACTCCGTTGTTGGATCAGATTGAACGATTCCCTAGAAACTGTCTTCGCTGAAAGCATGGCTGACTTTGCCCTGCCATAGGTCAGTGAACTTACAAAGTGCATTTGAATTTTTGATGCCAGACGACCCGCCGTTCAATTGTCTACAGCTATGCAAAATTTTGCGGGGTACCCCGCGCTGTTCGGAAACCAGTCCAGACAAGCCTTGGGGGGGGGGTCAATTTAACCCTCATCCGGGCCCGTGTTAGACCACGATTTCACGTCGCATCGTCCATTGAAACTTCATGGCCTGCCTACCTATTTCTACAGCATTGCTACAGATAGTTGCAAAAACGGAAATTCTGATCAATTGACCTCGGTTGTATTCAAATGTGAGGATGATAGCCTAAAACGGGGAGGGTGATCTGATCATGGCTAGGACTGTGTAGTCCCACCCTTGTTTATGTGAGCCTTTACCTTTGTCGAGGGCGCGTTTAGCTCACACCAGGCTCTCAGTACGAAGAGATGGTGTAGCTTCCTCAAAGACAGATGTTTAGTCTGGCATGTTGACTCGGGCATGTTGACTCGGGCAGTACTGGCATGTTGACTCGGGTGACTGCGTGCCGAACCTTTCCACTAAAGCCCTGGATAGCATGAATCCGTACACTCGTCTTACGGTTCCACCGACATGATCGTTGCCCCGGTGCGGGTCTTGGCAGTAGACCACAAGGCTCCCCATGCCCCAAGGGTCTACTTGCTCTTTTTCCTACATCATCATCACGCACCTTTCTCACCTGGCAACGGTTCCCCTATTAAAGCCCACTGCTTGGGAACAGCCACGCTGGCCCACTTAACATTTCTCGCGGGATTGCCGCCAGGAATATGACTATGGTGTAAAGGAAATGTGACAGCTACACGATTAACCTTCACCATGCGGGCGTCTTTTCGCCGTCTCCCAGCGTGCTAGGCTTCACAGAACTCGCGCCAAGATGTAACACAATTACGAAAATTAGAGCCACGTGGACACGATATCCGAAAGCTTTTGTCAAACTGCAATAAGTATCCGAAAATGCGTTCGTCCCAGTGGCTCAGATCATTAGAACATCGTTAAATCGTTAGATCGTAGCTTTGCAATCCATCCATCCGTGGTGCGGTGGGTATGAGTCGCTGAAGGCGCCCGCTATTTGCCCTTGACAGCTATGGCCTGGTGGCAGCGGTTGTGCTAAAGATCAGATGATGTCAGAGGGCAGGACGGACCGAGCCGAGCATTGTGGGACGTTAAACCTTCGCCATCACGTTCTGTCGTTGAACTAAAATTGCGCGATCGGATGGTAATCATGATGGTTATGGCTGGTTGGGACTCGCACAAGCACTGCTTTGAATGAGATCTGATCCCAAAAATCAATCCATTCAAAGTCTCGGACTTTTTCTTAAAAAAAACAAGTGTGGCATAGCGATGACGGATGTGACTTTTGGAACGCCTAATCAAGATACCGAGATCAATCTAGCTTTTAATGGACCGTTTTTGTCATCGTAAGAACCAAGCATTTACACAATGCAGAGAAGGACGTCGATTAGCTCTTGAAACCTCCATGAGATGGGCAAAAGTGGTCATCGACAAATGTGACCTATGTCGTTTCCGGTCAAAGATGTGGAGAGGATTCATTGACATTGACAATGTGACATTCATCAGTCGGGCTTTGTTTAACATTGAACAAGCCACATGTATGGCGAGCACAGCATTGGAAACATCTTCCAAGGCTGTGAGAAACGTGCCTGTATGAGCAAAATCGTATGCTGCCAAAGGGACAAATCCGGTCACAAAAGTCAAAGGTTGACTTAGCTTGACTTTGAATGACCTGACTTTACAAAGGTAACAGTAAACTGAACTTCAACGCTAAAATTAGATGAAAACACGTCGAAAATACCCTATGAGTGCATTTCCTGCGAGAAATAAGTGTTGGTGATCGCCTAAAGGAAAACTGGTCGCGAAATGACGCGGGAAAAGAGATCATGGATCGTGACCCGTCGAGGTCACGTCGAGGTCAATGCTCCTGCTCCGGTTCCTGCCACAGATTCTGCTCTGGGTTGGGTGACGGGTGGGGCGAGGTGGCGCACCGTGGGCGTCCGTGCAAGCCAGCTGGACGCTGGTACGCGTCACGGGCGACAGCCGTGAGCCGGGCGTCGATGGCGCTGAGGTGCCGCTGCCGCAGCGGAGGAGCACGCAGGCTGCGTAGTGTCCGATGCCCAGCCGTCCCCTGCCGCAGCGGAGGAGCACGCAGGCCGCGCAGCATCCGATGCCAAGCCGGCCGCTGTGTTTATCTACACCGAATAGTGAGTAGAGCATAGCGAATAGAGCACAGGCCGCTGGCCGGGACACATCTGCAGCAGGTTCTTGCGATTGGATGATGAGGATCATGATAAAGACAAGGTGATAATCAATACAATATTACGAAAATGATTATCAATTTTATGGTCAAGGTGATGACCAAGACCAGATGATGACCGTGACAAGATGATCAAGATTACATGATCAATATTAAGTAATTAATATTAAATAATCAAGATCAGATAATCAAGATCAGATAATCAAGATTAGATAATCAAGATTAGATAATCAAGATTAGATAATCAAGATTAGATAATCAAGATCAGATAATCAAGATTAGACGGTCAAAATGATGATCAAGACGAGATGAGCCACGTGATGACCAAGAAAAGATGATCCAGATTAAGATCCAGATGGCGGAGCAGAACGGCGCTAGGTTGAGTCGCACCCGGACGGCACATGCCGGTTCACATAACGCGAGCTGAAGCTGCGCACCTCGACCCGCTGCAGATGCTTCAGGTCCGCACCGATGGCGTGCCGCGGGGCTGTACATCAGCATGGTCAGCACCGATGGCGTGCCGCGAGGCTGTACATCAGCATGGTTTGCACCGATGGCGTGCTGCGGGGCTCCACATCAGCAGCCGCTTTTTGGCGAGGCTGTAGACGGTGCCGTCGCCCTTCTTCTTGTCGCCAGTTTTCTCCACTGGCTGGTCGGTTGCTGGATGGGTGGGTCGCTGGCTGGGCGGCCGCTGGCTGGGTGGCTGGGCGGTCGCTGGCTGGGTAGCTGCTGGCTGGGTGGTCGCTGGCTGGATGGCTGGGCAATAGCTTGCTGGGCGGTCGTCACTGGCTGGGCAGTGCCTGGCTGGGTGGTCCGCTGGCTGGGTGGTCGCTGGCTGGGTAGCCACTGTATGGATGGCTGGGTCGTTGCTGGCTGGGCGGTCGTCGCTGGCCGGGCGGTGGCTGGCTGGGCGGTCGCTGCTCGGGTGGGCGAGCTGAGCTGAGCTGCGAGTCTGCGCAGCTCTGGGCAACGCTCGCAGCGGAGCCAGTTGCCATTCGTGAGCAGCTCAGGCGCCGTGTGCTGGTGGAGGGAGGCGAGCAGAGTGCGCCGGCCGGGCGGAGTACCGGAGTGCCGGCGTCCGGACGGCGCTCCGGACGTTCGACACGACACTGCACGGACGCTCAGGACGGCTGCTCGCCGGTCGTCGTCCACGACTGCCCTCGGTCACTACCCGACTCTATTGTATGGTCACTTATTGCTGAAGCTAGCGGCCTTCACGGCTAATTTTTTTCCAGATCCATCCACTACTCATGGGACTGTTCCCACCCACTGCACATTCTTCTTAAGTTGCACCCATCCGTTGCTGACACATTCATTTTTCGAGTATTTTACCTCTGAATTATGACAAGTTAAGGGAACGCGTACATTCAAGCTTACCCTTTTGCGTTGATAGTTGCCTACTTCCGCCGTGGGTAGTCCAGTGGACTGGCCGAATGTCATCGAAAGCATCATTCCTTGGAGACGGTTGCCTCTCCGGTCCTATTCTGCTCAGCGGAGCTAACTCGCTGCTCTACAAATCACAGCTCGGTCGAACTGTCTGACTGTCCAGCGTCTTCCTTTGACCGTTCGTTGGAGTTGTGTGGCTCTGCCTGTTGGCTGTGTTTGGAAGACAGGGCAGCCGTCTCCTTGTTGGCTGTGTTTGGAGAACCGCGCGGCTGTCTCCTTGTTGCCTGTGTTTGGAAGGCCGGGCAGCCGTCTCCTTGCTGACTGTGTTTGGAAGGCCGGGCCGCGTCTCTCTGCTGGCTGTGTTTGGAAGGCCGGGCAGCTGTCTCCTTGCTGGCTGTGTTTGGAAGGCCGGGCCGCATCTCTCTGCTGGCTGTTTGGAAGGCTGGACGGCTGTCTCCTTGCTGCTCGGCGTCAGCGTGTGCTCGCCCTCGTCGTCCACCCTGTTATCGTACAGCTTCCGCGGCCGGCTCGACTTGTCCTCGGTGATGGGCAGCGGTGGGTCTGGGAGCCGCCCCACCTGGTGCGTCCGGGGCATGTTGGCGTGGCACTCCACCGCGCTCAGCAGCGTCCCTTTTTAAGAGAACGCGACGCACTTCGTCACTCAACCTTTTATGGAGCGTCGGCGATTGCATGTGCCATATTTGGCCCGCTAATTTAATAAAATATTGGCCCGCTAATAAAAAATAAACCACCCATTGGCCTGCTAACCATTCGAGCATTATGCTCCCCGTGCCAGCCGTTGGCCAGAGGTGGAGTCGATGGTGGTTTGCGCGTCACCTGGTGACCGAGCGCCTTCAGCCGCGCGTGCCCGCCCGCCCCGGCCGTCCTCAGGGCCGCCTTTGTCGGCAGACGCAGCGCCAGCGTCGTCCTCCTCTGGTGTCGCCGCAGCTCCTCAGCAGCAGCTCCTCCAGCCGCGCCTGCTCCGTCAGTGTGCACGGCAGCTAGTGCGCGTCTTGCTGGTGCCAGCCGCCCGCCAACTGCGTACACCGTAGGCCACTGGGCGAGGCGGCGGTGGCAGTGCCGACTGCGTGCATTCACGTCCGGAAGTGGCCAGCCGACACCGTCAAAGACCCAGTTTCCGGAGAATCAGCTCGGCGCTCCACCCCACCTCTCGTAGGGCTCACCATACCAGCACCAGCCCCGTCACCAGCACCAGCATCTCACATCACGGGCTCCGACCTTCTTCCTTCTGCAGCGTGACGCGGCGGGCCGACCGGTTGCTGATGTCCAGATACCCTGATGGATGATGTGACATCCTGCTGGATGTCTAGGGCTTGGACATTGGCTGGCCCTAGGCCTGCCAATACCTTCCAATTGTAATGGAGGAGAAATAAACTTTGAATGGGTCACGTTTTCCGTAACTGTGACGAAAGTGTTGTGAGCACCGCTAGCACTGTTGGGACATTGGTCAAGATGAACTAGGCAAGGCGTTCATGCAGTTTTCATTGCCGGATATGCCACCGTCTAAGCTAAGAGTGTTGCATTTGCGGCCGATTTCAGAAAAAGTGACGTTGACTACCTCTCAGCTCATTTCTGACGACCCTGGCCGGAGAGTGGCGAGGTGGCGCAGTCGTTTTTGCTTTATGCGTTCGCCGACATCGAACAGTCGGTCTCACGTCCACATGCTCGGGTCCCTCAGATTGTCATAGCTTCCGAAAACACGCCCATTCTCCGCTCCCTGAGATCTGATATAGATCCCTAAAAGCATCTGACAATTAAAGACTCCGGGCTTCGCGCGCGGTTACCGGTGCGAATCTCCACACCTTTTTCTCCTATTTTTGACGGTGCGATTGTTCATCTTCTCTTCTATCATTGTCAATACGTCTGGCGTCGCTGGCACGTCCAGTCGTCAATATTTGAACTTGCTCCCGACTGACATTCTGTACTTTTTTTCGCGATATTAGGCTTTGAGGTTTATCGTGGTAATCGAATACGGTGTTGGAATGGTGCTGGTGTCGTGATACTGCGGAAAATGTTCACTAATCGAACAGGCTGCATTGAAGTGCCTGTAGGTTATCACCGATTATGCTATATGTTTAAAAGAATTGCGCTTTTGTTGGTAAAACCTAAATGTGGTGCCATCCGCGTTTACAAATATCTAGCGAGCCAAATCATCATCCATCATTCATCAAAGGCATGACGGGCCGTGGCGAGCCGTGGCGAGCCGTGACGGGCAGTAACAGGCAGTGACGGGCAGTGACGGGCAGTGACGAGTCGGGCCGGGCTGGCTGGGCAGCTGAAGCTACACAATTTCCAGCTCGTCGACGTTAGGACGCTCATGGCGGACAGCGGCGGTCGTAACTTAGCGCCGATGATATGACTCTATTTGGAGCTGCCTATCATCCAGCAAAGCTCACAGTAAACCGCGCTGAGACCGGGGCTACCAGCGATTTCAAACACCGATGCGTTCAACGCACAAACGCGTCTAAATGCCAGAAAGCTCTCACCACGGTCATGCTTTTGGTCATTTCATTTACAGAGGGTATGCACGTTCTCTCACGTTTTGTTATTATTTCGCGCTCATTGGCGTCACGGCAGAAGCGATGCAATGCACACCAAATGACCCTACGATCCAACTGGAGGAGATGGCCTCCAGGGACCGCTTGTGTTGCTGTCGAGGCTGCGGTCGCTGCTGCCGGCCGATCCGCGCCTGTCCTCCTGCTGTCATCCGCCGATAGATGGCAGCAGGCCGGGCCACTTATCATGTTTGCAAAGCTTACGGCGTGCGCGCTGGGCCGGCGGTCGATGGGACTTCGAGGTCAACATATGGCGAGGCCAGCCAGTGGGCGATGCTCTCCACCTCTTTTACAGGAAATGCAAAGTGATGGTTGGTGGGGCCGAGGCGGCCTTTGGACCGGGACGCGTGGCAGGCGAAGGGGCTGCGTCCAAAGGACAGGATAGTCCATTTTGAGTACTCATTTACGACTTATGTACTCTTCAGCTGCCTAAGAGCCGTACTTAAATACATGTGAACAAGGCGCGATGAGGATCAGCACTTTTCCGTGTCAGTTGAGCCAGCTCATTTCGTTTGAATGTACCGTGATTGGATTGTACTACCCGTCAGTTCATGGCTGTCTTAAGGCTTCAGTGTTGCCTTACCGCTTTTCATGAATAACTTCTGAACAGTTAGCTAACCAACTTCCACCAAAGTCTTGGCAGCTTCCAGTTCATCGAACGGATAGCTAAGGTATACAAGCTGCGTTGCATGCTTGATAAGGTCAAGAGGATGTGACGACGTAAGTGATGGTTTGTATGTGCGCATACGGTAACATGGACAGCAGTGCTTTTATTTCTCATTAATTTGTAATTATTACATCAACGCGTCTGGCGCCGTCCGTGTCATCCTGTGCGCTTTCATATCTGGAAGTCATGAAAGGTCGTGCCAGGTGAACTTATAAACGCTGAACCAACCAGCCCATTTGCGTTAGATCGTGCAAGAAACTAATGCTACTTTTTACGCGCATTAGTGCACTCAGGGAACTTTTGGCCCTAAAAAATGGTTGTTATTATGACTGGTGCCTTAAGGTCCCACACACATAGTCTTTTGCCCAGCACTTAGCTGGAGTAAGCCGTGTCCAGTCACATGCCCGATGATTTGTCAGTGTCATTGGAACGGCCCCGTGCCCGAAACATGCCCGGCAGCATGCCCGACACCTGCTCCGAATCTTTGTCGGTGTAATTGGATTGGCCACATGCGCAACACATGCCCGACACATGCCCGACACCTGCTCGACTCCTTGTTAGTGCAACTGGATTGGCACAGTCCTTTCAGTCGGGTGTCATATCGCATTGTAGTTTGAATTGACGCCGGTGCTGTCATTTTCATGCACAGAATATCATAGTTCATGGTATATATATATATATATATATATATATATATATATATATATATGCACACACACATATGTATTTACATAAAAACATTTTATTATAGATTTACATATACATATATACATATATCCTATTATATGTTAATGTCATATGATCCGGAAGCTATGTGGAAATATGACATGATAGATCACAATAAGCTACGGAAAAGTCAAGAGAGCTGATCAGGTTGAATCACCTTACCTTAAGTTGATCACCTCAGTATGACTTGGTCACTGACTGTTGCTAAAATCAGGTCATTTGCCAAATAGAAATGACATTATGAGAGTGAGGTTAATGAGAAGTTAGGTTATCCTTCGTTTTGGGTCGGTTTCAAAGCTATTCTACCATCATCACGACTGGCTGGGGTTTCAAAGGTTTTAGATAGTTTTACAAGTTTGTGAGAGGCTGACGTCAGTTTTAAATTCAGTCTTCACTCTAAAACAGCAAATTAATGCTTCCTAAAACACGGCCAGAGCCACCGATTTCCCGTGTAATTTTTGGGGTGGTTTAAGTATCCCTAGGCGGTAAGCGTTGATGAGATTCTTCAGGCGGTGCTGGGCTGAAGGTTTCGGCGTTCAAACACTCGGCAAGTTTACATTTCAAATTTAGTGAACTTCCAACGGCTTGAAAACATCCGCAAAATAGGGCGGCCACATCCTGCAGTTCCAGACATTATGAATAGCCGCGAGCCACCGCCTTCAGAAGCATGTCTTAACGCCTCATCAGGCATGACCGTTTGTGGCACCAGCATGGAAGCTAAGGGAAAACCATAAAACCCATCCGGTACACTAAAAATGGCCCATATTTTCTGACGGAAGCATGGCTTCTGGTAGTGAGTTCCTCTTGCCGTAGTGAGGGTGTATTTCAGAAGCGCTTTCGAACATCTGACTCGCTTCAGCTGAACAAGAATGCCAAACCGCGCAGCTAAGCTAAGCTGAGCTAAGTGAGCTGATTAGCTCACAAACCAGCCGAACTACCGCTGAGCTCAAGTTTGTCGGTGTCGTCCACGTTCATCGTATCGTACGAGCGCCGTGGACGTAATGACTGTGGAATGTTGACGTAACAGCTGGTCGGGAAGCTGTTCTGTTTGGTCTGAAGAGCTGGACTGGTCCCAGGACTGGTCTGGTCCAATCATCTGGCAACCTGGTTTCGTTCGCAGGGAGGGAGCCAGGGAGAGAGGCCATGCAGAACTGACGACGCTGCTGAGAACGGCAGAAAGGTAAGAGCCCTGGGCGCCCGTCGCGTTTGAGCTGGTTTTGCCTGGTACGATCCATGGTTCCACAGATAACAGCGGTGGACGCAGTGATACGAGCCACTGCGATGCACTGCTGGTGGTGTGACGCTTGTCCCGCATTGTAATAGTCCTTGAGAGAGATATTAGACACGGAGAGCACGATACTGACCTGTCTTCACACATAGTGATAGGCGCACAGTATTCCAACGTTGTGCGTTTTAAGTCCACGGGTTTTGAAATTGATGTTGTTGTGTTAACTGATCACTATCACTTTCATTCAGTTCTGTCGCGCGGGTTTATCACTATCACTATACCAATGTCACTGTCATTCAGTTGTCATACAGCACAGCTGTTAGCTTTCCCCACCTGACCGTGCCGATGGCTGGGCGCTGTGTACGTAATAAGCCGTTTCCCCTTTCCCCTCGAGGGCTCGCACTAAAATGTGCGGGACACATTTCGGGTCCATTTTGATGGCTTGGTGAGGCGGCCTATATGCAGCCTAGTGACGTACCCGTGTGTGCACCAGCAATGCGTTAAACGCCTCGTTCATGCGCCGTAAGTAATGCCACCTCTTAGATGACGCTGGTTCGTGCCGCCTGTTCCGCTGCATACCGCGGGTTTGTGCCGCCTGTTCCGCTGGATACCGCGGGTTTGTGCCGCCTGTTCCGCTGGATACCGCAGGTTTGCGCCGCCTGTTCCGCCGGATCCCGCGGGTTTGTGTATCATTCCCATCCGAGCTTTCTTCCGGCTTGCCGGCTGCGACGTCGTCTTCCTGAAGATTAGCCATTTCCTACACAGAACAACGTCGCACGCGCGACATTTTCTACGTGCGACACGTTACATGTGTGATGCGTCACACATGCAGTACATTGCACGTGCATCGCCTTACACGTGCGACACGTTACGCGTGCGACATGGCATGTGCAGGGGGAGGGGGGGGGAGGCATTACATGCCGCCCCCCCCCCCCCGCCCGGCTGGCTGACCCTAACGAGCTTAACTGAAACTCAGCAAGCTATCTGGACGGGCAGGCTGAGCTGCACCCAATCGACCGGTCAGGGGCGTCGCCGTCCCCCTCCCCCTCCCCCCACGCGGCTTCTCCGGGCAGTGAGCGTCCAGTCGGTACTGGTTTATGGAGGACAGGGACGCTCTGCGCCAACGGGGTGTGCATTGCGTTCAGTTGGATGCCCCCCAGGCGCGCGGCGTTCATTATTTGGTTCGTTTATATCGCCGACGGCGAGGCGCCGCGCGTCGAGAGGCACTTGGCACCGTGCCAGGCGTGATGCCGCGGGCCGACGAGCCGAGGAGAAAAGGCCGGTCCGTAAAACGCGGCAACAGGTGTGGCGGCGAACACTCGACGCCTGCTAATGCGGGATGAGGCGGGGCGAAAACATGTCTTAGAAATGGGCTCGTCGGGAGGCGGCAGGGCCGAAAAGACGCGAGGTCAGCGCCGCGAAAGCAGTGTGAGGAGACTTTCCCATGTGGTGCGTGGGACGGTCGGAAGGGTACACTATGCCCAGGGAGAGAGCCATGGGTACGCGGTAGAATGGGCGTGGGTGGATGGGGGTGGGGCGCCTGGCTGTCGCGCTGAGGACGATCTACCGCTTTGGAAATGATGGTGGACCGTTTCACCTGCATAAATAGATGATAATTTTATGGTTTCCTAGTGTGATTAAGACAGGCTGAATTCAAGCATGCACTGGGGTGCGATTCTTTGCACGGCCCTTGAGCGCACTTCTACCCAGCGACCGCATGCATAAGCAATGAGAAGGCACGTAAGTGTGCTAGCTGACGTCACAAGGAACATAGCACCCATTTCCAGCTCCGTGGCGGAAAATTGAGTCAGCGTTGCTAATAATTCACTGTGGGACACGTGGTATGTTCACATAAGATGCATTTTGGTGACGGAAAAGTTACTCACTAAGGTTACGTTCAAAAGTTTGAAATCTGGTCACCTGGACTCAGAGTTATTATGAAAGCAATGGTATGCATAATTCATATGTTTTGGGCAAGGAGCATGTAGCAAATCCTGTATCACTACGTTTTCACGGCCACCTGGGTGCATTGTGTGTCTCTCTCCAGAATGAGTACGGTTGAAGTGATAGACACAATGGAAGGTTGTTTATTTTTGATCCAATGCCATAAATAGTTGAAGCGTAAAAAGTTCATAATTTTCGAGATATGTTCTGTGACAGGAACGCGCACTTTTGCGAGCCATTTGTTAGAAATTTGCGGAAATGAAAACAAATTACAACATACCATCCCAGCTAGACGAAACTTAACACGCGCCCGGGCGGCCGGCTAGATACCGTTCGCTCGGGTGGGGAGGTCAATTTGACTGCCCCCTGAGATCCCGGCAACTAAGACAGCTAGAAACACCAAATTTACCGAGTGTATTGAACTGTACGTGAAATCATTTTGGTCAAAGTTTCAGGTTCCTAGGTCATGACCTTAGGATCTAAAAAGGTCAAACAAGTTTAAGTCCCAGGTTGGTCTCCAATGTGCTCCCAGAGCCTAGAAAACCGTTTCTAAGAAAAAGATCACATTCTTAGAGATCACGATCCCTAGTGTAATTTGCTCATTCAACTGCTGTGTTGCCTAAGAAAGCATCTCAGAGATATATGGTCTCGTCTAACACTCCGTTGTTGGATCAGATTGAAGGGTTTCGTAGAAATTGCCTTCGCTGAAACCATGACCTGACTTTAACCTGCCATGGGTCAGCGGCTTTAAAAGGTACATCTAAATTTTGGATACCAAACTATCCGCTATTTAATTGTCTACAGCTATGCAAAATTAGGCGCGGCTACGCCGTGTCGTTCGGAAACCATTCTGGAAAAACTTTCGGGGGTGGGGGTCAATTTGACCCCCACCCGAGCGCGTGGTAACGCTTAGTACTGGTCTGTATTCGCTAACGCTTGTAACGTGAGCATGTGTAGAGCACATGTCGAAACCTGGACGTTTCGCTGCATGAACAAGTTGAGTCAAGATGCTGCGAAGCGTACTAGCTTTAATCAGGATAGTGTTTGTGCAGGTGACAGAGATATACTATAAATTTTACTTATCAGTGCTGACGTCACAGATCATTGGTGACGCATTGCTTTTCCAATGCCCCCCAGATCAGTGTTTTTTTTTCTTTTCAGCCAAGATTCACTTCACATACTAAACAGTATAAAATTCCAAATAGCTACGCTTATTGTCAGTCGTACGAATCGTGGATAGCAACAACATCTTGCGACGAACGTGATTAGTCTGTTTTGCGACGTTTTAAAGCGTCATGCCATTTGAGACAGATGGGCTCAAATGAATGATTTAGTTTTTGCTCGAACTTGAATGCTCACCACGCGATTATAAACTGGGTTAAGTGCAAGGCTGTGGGCTGCCGTTAGTTTTGTTCACGTCGCGAGAAGCTGACTGGCTTGAAGAGCATAGCTAATCGTCAGTTTTTATTCGCTATGTGGCTTTTCTAAGGATCAACCTTGGAGGTTGTCTCAAGTAAAAGCGTTAAAAAGCCCTGACGATCTAGGGGACTTGTTGTTTGTGAATACCTGACTTGTAGCTCCAGAGATAAACGGGGGATGTTGGAGCGACACATATCAAGGATTTATCCGAGGCTTCATGTTGCCGAGAGGGACAGCGGCTTTGACGTAAGAGGCTGAACATCGCTGGTGTAGGTCTCTCTCACTGTCCGTTGCACCTCAGACTTAGCGCACTGATCGGGGGACAGGCGTGAAATAAAACGCTTTGAATTGTCATCATATTGCTATAAAGCAAAATAGAGGTGCCAGAGACGTTCAGAAATGTCGTTTGCATCCTTTGATACCAATATTGCATGGGTTTCGTAGTTATTAATTAGAATAATGTTAGGAAGGGCGAGTTCTGCACTGGTAATGATTATGCGAAGATAGCGCAGGTCACCAACGCTCCCAGCTGATTGTATGATAAGGTCATAAAACCAAAAGTGATATATTTTCAGGTGCTTGTAGAGCCATGCTATCGGTAAATGTAGCGGCGCAGCGATGTAGTTTTGCAAAATACGTATGGTTGAGGGAGGGGGATGCAAGTATGATAATGCCTGATGATATGAGGATGTGATCATGGATGGCTGAGCCTGCCTTCGAAATGCACTTCAAACAGTTCTTCCCAGATTTGGTGCACTATGTTTTCAGAGTTGGAAACAGGGGTGTAGTTTCTCAAGCTTAGTTTGGGGCTGAATCATCAAAATTTGTGGTTAATGAAAAGCAATGGATAAAAATCATAAACAAAAAATAGGAAACCACATTCATGGTTACAAAGCACAATCCCCCCCCCCCCAATTGAATGGGAAACTACATGCGTCAAGGCAGTTTATGTTATTGTTCTTTTATCTGATAATCGCAGTAATTTAGTCTCAATCATCCCTCAGTGTTTGATGGCCAGCAAATGATACTTTAGTGCAAATAAACTCCTGAAACAAACAAATTTTATAGCAATGACGCACCGCATTTATTTTGTCTTTGTGGTGTGTCGCATTTAGGGTTATGTCGCAACAGTTTCTGAAAAATTTGGCTCCAGGTAACAATTTAGACGGTTCCAGGTTTCGTCGGTGACAGAAAAAGTACTTTTTCACCCTTGAGTAGTTGAACTATGTTGTTGCGGCTGAACGACCTTTCACGTGTCTAACGGGGTGTACGGTGCACTAATAACATCCTATCTTGCGTGCACACCGTGCAAAGCAGCACGTGGAAATTGCCACACCTCCTCGTTATCACTACTGCAAACCTTTCAGAACGTGTGACAACAAAAACACCTGTTTGACGTTGAACTTTGTGTGCATAAAACGGAACGCTGCCATGAAGTTTCAACAACAAAACCGTGAAGCTGGCAGATTATGGAAAAAGCTTTAAAAAACTAATTAGAATCCAGTCCGATAGTGGTTGCAAGACTTCGAACGTTTGGTTGTCAGACGTTAATAGTTGTGCTTCTATTTTGCTTCCAGCCGCTCGGCATGGTATTGTGGTTACGAAATATGCAGTCAAAACAAGTCAAATGTACAGCGCGGTTGACAGTCAAACGTTAAAGGGAATGTTCTTCATATGGAGACATCGAAGCAAGCATGGCATTTGATGAAATAAGCTCACTTATGACTGTTGTTTTGCTTTTAAGTGAAAAAGACTGCTCTAGACAACATAATTTCTCTATGCGGTAAATATGTTCCACGATGCGTCTGATCGCGTCATCGTACCTTGCACATCATTGACTATAGAGCGTATTGATGGCTCTTATAATCGGGGAGTCGTGCTCACGAAAGCCAGATATGAACGGCTGGACAATTATGTTTTTCATGATCGCTGCATGACCATTGAAATGGCAGGATTTGAATGATATTATTATGGCGTTATGGATGCTTAGGTGATCTTGAAAATGCCTCCCCGAAATAGTCTGCACATCTCCGCGGGTGATAAGCTCACAAGCTGTAGGGTTTTAGGTCTTAAGAAAGGGAAGGCTCTGATCTGCACCGAATGATCTTCAAGATGGATACTTCAGTTCAAAACCCCACACAATTTTGAAACACGCCCTGTAAATGCCCAACAAGGTCATGTGCGTGCATGGCTGTCTATGCGTCATATGCGTTCAGAGGTCATGACGTCCGCCCTGGGCAAGCTGTGTGGGGTTCTCAGGCTGCCGAGGTGCGCATTGCAAGAGCCCATGCGCCCGCAGCAATGTTCGCTCCCTGCATGGACTTACTCATCACAGCCGACGAGATGTGACGCGGCATAGAGACTTCCCCGGTCCGAAGTAACCCACCCCTTTTGAACCGCTCTCGCGTGCATTACGTGCTTAACAGGTGGGATTACGCTCGGTCCGATTGCAGCAGGAGCGGGATCCGTGCTATCTTTGTAATCAGCAGAATGATCGATTGATCGGCGCGGCGCCACTGGACTTTGGTCTGATTGAGGCACGCTGGTGGCGTTTGGACTCAGTCATGCAGCCATACCGTGCCCATCTGCTTCCGATTTGTCTGACAGTCATTTCTGAACACTTTTCAAGGCCACTGGAACTAGTAATGGCTGCCACACCAGACGTTGTCAACGGCCATGTTCAGAAAGTTTTCAGCCCGGTATTTTCAACCTGCTAAAACAAAGTGCGTTTGCGGTTTTGTATGGCATGCGATGCGCTTGCACACCCAGATGTTTAGGTGAAGCTTTGTTTTTCAAGATGAGCAGCGCCAGCAAACGGGAAACCGGCTGAGCTGCATTCGAAGGACGGCGAACGGGGTTGCTAGTGGTGGCGTTCCACTGTTACGTCGCTCCGGTTGTCAGCGGCCATTCATTGGCATTCCGCCGACTTGGACGCCGACGGGAAAAGCGTTTTAGGAAGGCTGACGGTGTTTTAGCGGCAGAGGTCGTGATGTCTTCGTCTAGCGATTCAGCTCAGCTCGGTCAGAGAGAGACGTGTAGCGACGCGGCGGTCTGTATTGGACCGAGTCCAGTGGCGTCCTGCCCCTGCTATCCCACGCAGGCACGACGTTACATTTGGTTCGGGTGAACACCCACTCATAAATCAGCTTGCACTGGGCTAGCAAACACGCACCTATCACGCGTCCCGTACGGTCCGCCACGGCGGTCAGCGCCCGCGGTGATTGGTCGCATTCCACCGCGCGGCGGAGACCGCGCCGCGACACGGCAGGGACGGCATGCTGTGCCGCCGGGCCGGCTGGGCGTGCTTACGACAGAGGTGACCTAGGGTTGACGGGGCGAGAGATGGAGAAAAGTGGAGGTGATGGTCTGGGTAAGACAGGTTATGACAGCCGCGTAACCATAGCAACGTCAGCTGGCGAGACGCCGCCTGGGCGCGTGGCTCTTTCTTGTTACGGCGAGTAACACTTGTGACCGGTGAACATCCAGTGTAAAGGCATAGACGCATGCGCGGTGTGGGCTCAGACCAAAGGTAGAGTAGATCGTAGATCGTAAAGATAGATCGTGGGCAGAGTAGGGGCTGGTGGGAGTGAAGGGGAGGGGGTGCGGCGGACGAACTGACCAGATGACGTCACGTCCAGTGACGAACTCCGTCTGGCACGGCGCGAATTCGACGCAGCTGGCCGGTAGTGATCACCAGGTGATTCCCGCCGGTGGCGATCACCAGGTGATTCCCGCCGGTGGTGGTCACCAGTTGATTCCCGCCGATGGTGGTCACCAGGTGATTCCCATAAGTGGTGATCACCAGGTGATTCCCGCCGGTGGTGGTCACCAGGTGATTCCCGCCGGTGGTGATCACCAGGTGATTCCCGCCGGTGTTGGTCACTAGGTGATTCCCATAGGTGGTGATTACCAGGTGATTCCCGCCGGTGGTGATCACCAAGTGATTCCCGCCGGTGGTGATCACCGGGTGATTCCTGTAGGTGGTGATCACCAGGTCAGGGGACAGCGGTGGCAAAGATTCGTTCAAGAGCGGCACACTGCGTGGCTGATGCAGATCAACAGAATGACATTCCCGCAACGCGCTGGACACTGAGATCTAACATGCGCACCATTTCACGGGTGATCACAGGTCACAGGTCATCACATGATATCACAGGTCATCACAGTTCACCACATACCACAGGTTATCGTAGGTAACGATAATCATAGCTAACAGGTCATCATGGATTACAGGTCATCTGAGATCTCATACCTGGCCGGTGTCACTGGCCACAGGCTATCACAGACCACAGGCCGGAAGTTAATACGGGTGACAGATCATCAAGGCCACCAGGGTTTTGGTTCACCACAGATCTTTACAGATCACAGGTGACAGGTAATCACAGCTCATGAGGTACCTGAAAGTTGGCTCCCGTCAAAGACGATGACGAAGAGGGAAGGGGGAAAGGTGGTGGCTCAGTGCATGCGTATTCACTCCTACGGCTTCTGGGATCAGCCGAAATGATGAAAAAAGCCAAAAGACAATGTAATGTTGTGTACTCTACGGCAGCGATTTCAGCGTTTCTTTCTGAGAGCGATAATGATGTGCGTCCTTGAATCGGCGGATATAAATAATATCGCCTTGGGTTACGGCAGTGAAAAAGCACAAAGAGCCTCTGTCACTAGACATCGCGTAGACTGCATGCCGTGTAGAGCCAGCTGAAAGCGCTCCTTGTCTTCCTTATACGTCTAGATTCGTCCACGACCGGTCCGCACTCTTCCACGGGGTAGGAATTAGCTCCACACGAAGTGAGTGGGTACGGCTGCGCTAACTCTTGTGATACAAGACACGTGTCACAGTTCTGTACGGGCCTGGCAGACGAAGCTTGCACGCCTTGCAAACAATAAAGACACTTTGCTCTGAACAAGGAGCAGCCGTGGACGTCACCCAGACAGCTAGAGCAGGTCACACGATTGATGGGCACATGTGTGGCATGACTGCATTGCTTTGCATGTGATTACTTTGGTAATGGATGCCATCGAACAAAGGTAGCATTTAACATGTCTTTTAGGATGGGACACGGACCCCAAGTTTTCAAGACGTCACCGTCCAGGTAAAACTCCCATTTTTTCCCGTTATGCTCACCTGCGCTTTGCGAACACACGCATACGCAATCATAACTGCGCGCATCTTAGCTTCTAGCGACCCGCTCAACGGCTTGCCAGCTTTCAGACGTGGTCGGCCCGCTAGAACTAACATACGCGGCGTTCGCACGCCACCTCTTACGTTCGCGAGATCCCGGAAGAGATGCGGGCGGACGCCTGTGGCACCGTCGCTCGCTCGCGGCTGCCCCGCCAGGAAGGCCAGTGAAAGCTCACCTTATGGGGGCTGGGAGGTCAGCGCTGACGGCTGAAACGCGGCCTAATGGGCTCTGATGGCCCCCACGGAAGGCGCAGAGGCCTCAGTGGCGCCGGTCGCATTATGCCACTGACAGGAGGCATCTGCAAGGCTATTTGTCCGCGTCTGAGACCCGGTTCTCTGGCTATGCGCGTTCAGCTCTGCTTGAGTGCACACGGTCTGGTTTTCCAAAACAGACGCGTGGACTTGTGGCCGTTACTTGAAAAAGATGAGCAGCACCACAAATGGAGATTGACATTGTGCCAACAAAGAACGCTTTCGACTAACATACTCTGAACACCCCATGGTGTAACGTGCACGAAAGGGGACGTAGTTCTACAAAATAATCGCGGGAGGACTGATCAGTAAAAAGGGACGGAAGCTGCCTAAATTTAACCAAAAGACCGATTACCCTCTGGGCTGGTCCACGCCCAAGCATATCAGTCTACATCCAGAAGTGTCCCAGTAGTTGGAGCATGCTACAATAATGCATGAATACTGTAATCATAAGGTTACGCATATCTTTATGAGTGATTTCAGCTAGATGCAGTGAATTTGTCAAGTTGATTGGGGTTTATGATGCATGGCTACAATGGGAACCAGCTCCCAGACTTCGGAATTGTTTTCAAAAGGGGCAGGCTCTTAAATTCAAACAACAAAATCCTGGCATGAAAATAGGAACGCTGATGGTAGATAGAACAGTACAACCAATTAAGACCAAAAGTCCTGAGGTTTTGTACCCTGGGAATGTTTATGCGTCCGAGTGTTTTTCGTTTTTAAGCAACTTAGTACGTGTGGTCAATGTACGAACCCTCACCTCAAAATAGCGACTGAACGCCACCGGCGAAGCCCGGTGTTTTGTTGGCTCTTATACCGGCAGCTTGCCCAGAATGCGCCAGGGGTGTCCGTGCCGGCTTCAGGGATTAACAACTAAAACAATAGTTTGTTCGGGAAAGTGCTGAAACAAACGGTGTTTTGCATGATGGCGTGCAGCATACAAGCGTTCCGGGCTAAATTCTGGCCCCGTGGACTCGCCGCGTAGAGGAACACTAATTGAGCGTTGAATTCATGCATGATATTTCGTCCAAGGGAGGAACTTTCAAACTTTACATCGACTATACATCACCAATGTTCTGCCCACCCTGACTCGAGCATGTCTCATGAGATTTAAGAAATTAGTTCCTGGTGCACTGTCAGAGCCGCTCTGACCGGCGTCGCCGGCAAAGTACGCAACTCCGTCTTAAATTTCCCAACGTTGGTCGTCGCCCAGACGTACCGCGGGACGGACTGCCGCCATGCAACGAGTCCCTGGGGGCACGGATAACTCGTGACCCGGCACCGGACAGCGGGGCTTGACGATTGGACGGGCGCCCGCCGGCTGCAGAAGCAGCCAATCAGGGGCGAGCGCTGCAGTGCGGGCATGGCAGGTGCTGGGAAGGTGGTACGTGCTTTCGCGATGACACGTCGAGAAGGCGCGCATCGCCGATGCGCGCATGTATTTTAGAGTGTGGTTGATTCATGACGCATGATTCAGACGACTGCTTCGAGTCATGCTGTAGTTTCTAGACTTTCACGCAATCCAGAGGTTGTTATGTAAGTTTCTAAGTTGCTTGGTCCATAACGAACTATGCTACCTGGCTTTCAAAATGGAACTTCATAGCGGGAATCATTGCATGAACTGACTGCAAGTTTTTCGATCGCTGTCTTTTCTGCTTTGTCGCTTAATTCATTTCAAAGATGACAGCATATTGCTATGGTGGTTTCCATGCTATTTCATTCAACCCTTCAGTAAATATAACGGAGCAGAATAGAAAAAAGTCGTTTTGATCCCTAAAGCGTGTCTTACTTAACGGACCGGACTCAGCTAAATTTTTGTCGTAATGGGCCTCAAACGTTTCGAAGTTAGAACTGTCAGCTGTTAAACGCCCCCTAAAACATTCAAAGACTACTCCAAAAGCGCAGGAATCCGTGACGTGTCCTCCGCGCTTTTCGAGACGCATACCTGATCCCACTCTGAGCGTACCCTGACAGCGGCTCTGCCGGGGCCCGCCGAGACAAGCGGACTTCTGGCGACTGACATTCCAGCGATTTGGAGTCCCCGCCGAGCGCCCGTCATGCATTGCAATGGTGCGCCGTCCGTCGACCGCTGCCCCCAATCTCCTCTGGGAACGCAGCCACGCATGTGTCTCCCGACAATGGCGATGGCGATGGCGATGGCGATGGCGATGGTGGGCCTAATGGCTCCCCCATACTTGAATACTAAGGTCGGGTGCCTCTCGAACCGCGCGAGAGCGCCCACACGAGTGAACTCGGCGCCGGCCGTCAGGAGCCCCAGCGAGCGCGTGCGGCCGCGACGGTCGAGAGGGTTTCAACTCGAGAGGGCTTAGCCGACGGCTCGCCTCGCTTCACCCGGCCGGCCGCCACCTGCGTCCCTTCCTGCGGCCTCCACTCGCGTGCGGATCGGGAATTTACTGCTAATTGATGCCAGACGCGGCGGCCCTGGTCAGGTTTACGCTGTGAGCTCGCCGCACCGCAGCCCCAGCCACGAGGCGAGAGGGTGCGACGGGCGGCGGCGGGCCGGCGGCGGCGGTCGCC
>NW_023596805.1:25636175-25657047 GCF_011947565.3 Pollicipes pollicipes | reverse complement strand
GTGTAATTTGCTCATTCAACTGCTGTGTTGCCTAAGAAAGCATCTCAGAGATATATGGTCTCGTCTAACACTCCGTTGTTGGATCAGATTAAAGGGTTTCGTAGAAATTGCCTTCGCTGAAACCATGACCTGACTTTAACCTGCCATGGGTCAGCGGCTTTAAAAGGTACATCTAAATTTTGGATACCAAACTATCCGCTATTTAATTGTCTACAGCTATGCAAAATTAGGCGCGGCTACGCCGTGTCGTTCGGAAACCATTCTGGAAAAACTTTCGGGGGGGGGGTCAATTTGACCCCCACCCGAGCGCGTGGTAACGCTTAGTACTGGTCTGTATTCGCTAACGCTTGTAACGTGAGCATGTGTAGAGCACATGTCGAAACCTGGACGTTTCGCTGCATGAACAAGTTGAGTCAAGATGCTGCGAAGCGTACTAGCTTTAATCAGGATAGTGTTTGTGCAGGTGACAGAGATATACTATAAATTTTACTTATCAGTGCTGACGTCACAGATCATTGGTGACGCATTGCTTTTCCAATGCCCCCCAGATCAGTGTTTTTTTCTTTTCAGCCAAGATTCACTTCACATACTAAACAGTATAAAATTCCAAATAGCTACGCTTATTGTCAGTCGTACGAATCGTGGATAGCAACATCTTGCGACGAACGTGATTAGTCTGCTTCGCGACGTTTTAAAGCGTCATGCCATTTGAGACAGATGGGCTCAAATGAATGATTCATTTGTTGCTCGAAACTTTAATGCTCACCACGCGATTATAAACCGGGTTAAGTGCAAGGTTGTGGGCTGCCGTTAGTTTTGTTCACGTCGTGAGAAGCTGACTGGCTTGAAGAGCATAGCTAATCGTCAGTTTTTATTCGCTATGTGGCTTTTCTAAGAATCAACCTTGGAGGTTGTCTCAAGTAAAAGCGTTAAAAAGCCCTGACGATCTAGGGGACTTGTTGTTTGTGAATACCTGAATTGTAGCTCCAGAGATAAACGGGGGATATTGGAGCGACACATATCAAGGATTTATCCGAGGCTTCATGTTGCCGAGAGGAACAGCGGCTTTGACGTAAGAGGCTGAACATCGCTGGTGTAGGTCTCTCTCACTGTCCGTTGCACCTCGGACTTAGCGCACTGGTCGGGGGACAGGCGTGAAATAAAACGCTTTGAATTGTCATCATATTGCTATAAAGCAAAATAGAGGTGCCAGAGACGTTCAGAAATGTCGTTTGCATCCTTTGATACCAATATTGCATGGGTTTCGTAGTTATTAATTAGAATAATGTTAGGAAGGGCGAGTTCTGCACTGGTAATGATTATGCGAAGATAGCGCAGGTCACCAACGCTCCCAGCTGATTGTATGATAAGGTCATAAAACCAAAAGTGATATATTTTCAGGTGCTTGTAGAGCCATGCTATCGGTAAATGTAGCGGCGCAGCGATGTAGTTTTGCAAAATACGTATGGTTGAGGGAGGGGGATGCAAGTATGATAATGCCTGATGATATGAGGATGTGATCATGGATGGCTGAGCCTGCCTTCGAAATGCACTTCAAACAGTTCTTCCCAGATTTGGTGCACTATGTTTTCAGAGTTGAAAACAGGAGTGTAGTTTCTCAAACTTAATTTGGGGCTGAATCCTCAAAATTTGTGGTTAATGAAAAGCAATGGATAAAAATCATAAACAAAAAATATGAAATCACATTCATGGTTACAAACCACAATCCCCCCCCCCCCCCAATTGAATGGGAAACTACACGCGTCTAGGCAGTTTATGTTATTGTTCTTTTATCTGATAATCGCAGTAATTTAGTCTCAATCATCCCTCAGTGTTTGATGGCCAGCAAATGATACTTCAGTGCAAATAAACTCCTGAAACAAACAAATTTTATAGCAATGACGCACCGCATTTATTTTGTCTTTGTGGTGTGTCGCAGTTAGGGTTATGTCGTAACAGTTTCTGAAAAATTTGGCTCCAGGTAACAATTTAGACGGTTCCAGGTTTCGTCGGTGACAGAAAAAGTACTTTTTCACCCTTGAGTAGTTGAACTATGTTGTTGCGGCTGAACGACCTTTCACGTGTCTAACGGGGTGTACGGTGCACTAATAACATCCTATCTTGCGTGCACACCGTGCAAAGCAGCACGTGGAAATTGCCACACCTCCTCGTTATCACTACTGCAAACCTTTCAGAACGTGTGACAACAAAAACACCTGTTTGACGTTGAACTTTGTGTGCATAAAACGGAACGCTGCCATGGAGTTTCAACAACAAAACCGTGAAGCTGGCAGATTATGGAAAAAGCTTTAAAAAACTAATTAGAATCCAGTCCGATAGTGGTTGCAAGACTTCGAACGTTTGGTTGTCAGACGTTAATAGTTGTGCTTCTATTTTGCTTCCAGCCGCTCGGCATGGTATTGTGGTTAAGAAATATGCAGTCAAAACAAGTCAAATGTACAGCGCGGTTGACAGTCAAACGTTAAAGGGAATGTTCTTCATATGGAGACATCGAAGCAAGCATGGCATTTGATGAAATAAGCTCACTTATGACTGTTGTTTTGCTTTTAAGTGAAAAAGACTGCTCTAGACAACATAATTTCTCTATGCGGTAAATATGTTCCACGATGCGTCTGATCGCGTCATCGTACCTTGCACATCATTGACTATAGAGCGTATTGATGGCTCTTATAATCGGGGAGTCGTGCTCACGAAAGCCAGATATGAACGGCTGGACAATTATGTTTTTCATGATCGCTACATGACCATTGAAATGGCAGGATTTGAATGATATTATTATGGCGTTATGGATGCTTAGGTGATCTTGAAAATGCCTCCCCGAAATAGTCTGCACATCTCCGCGGGTGATAAGCTCACAAGCTGTAGGGTTTTAGGTCTTAAGAAAGGGAAGGCTCTGATCTGCACCGAATGATCTTCAAGATGGATACTTCAGTTCAAAACCCCACACAATTTTGAAACACGCCCTGTAAATGCCCAACAAGGTCATGTGCGTGCATGGCTGTCTATGCGTCATATGCGTTCAGAGGTCATGACGTCCGCCCTCGGCAAGCTGTGTGGGGTTCTCAGGCTGCCGAGGTGCGCATTGCAAGAGCCCATGCGCCCGCAGCAATGTTCGCTCCCTGCATGGACTTACTCATCACAGCCGACGAGATGTGACGCGGCATAGAGACTTCCCCGGTCCAAAGTAACCCACCCGTTTTGAACCGCTCTCGCGTGCGTTACGTGCTTAACAGGTGGGATTACGCTCGGTCCGATTGCAGCAGGAGCGGGATCCGTGCTATCTTTGTAATCAGCAGAATGATCGATTGATCGGCGCGGCGCCACTGGACTTTGGTCTGATTGAGGCACGCTGGTGGCGTTTGGACTCAGTCATGCAGCCATACCGTGCCCATCTGCTTCCGATTTGTCGACAGTCATTTCTGAACACTTTTCAAGGCCACTGGAACTAGTAATGGCTGCCACACCAGACGTTGTCAACGGCCATGTTTAGAAAGTTTTCAGCCCGGTATTTTCAACCTGCTAAAACAAAGCGCGTTTGCGGTTTTGTATGGCATGCGATGCGCTTGCACACCCAGATGTTTAGGTGAAGCTTTGTTTTTCAAGATGAGCAGCGCCAGCAAACGGGAAACCGGCTGAGCTGCATTCGAAGGACGGCGAACGGGGTTGCTAGTGGTGGCGTTCCACTGTTACGTCGCTCCGGTTGTCAGCGGCCATTCATTGGCATTCCGCCGACTTGGACGCCGACGGGAAAAGCGTTTTAGGAAGGCTGACGGTGTTTTAGCGGCAGAGGTCGTGATGTCTTCGTCTAGCGGTTCCGCTCAGCTCGGTCAGAGAGAGACGTGTGGCGACGCGGCGGTCTGTACTGGACCGAGTCCAGTGGCGTCCTGCCCCTGCTATCCCACGCAGGCACGACATTACATTTGGTTCGGGTGAACACCCACTCATAAATCAGCTTGCACTGGGCTAGCAAACACGCACCTATCACGCGTCCCGTACGGTCCGCCACGGCGGTGAGCGCCCGCGGTGATTGGTCGCATTCCACCGCGCGGCGGAGACCGCGCCGCGACACGGCAGGGACGGCATGCTGTGCCGCCGGGCCGGCTGGGCGTGCTTACGACAGAGGTGACCTAGGGTTGACGGGGCGAGAGATGGAGAAAAGTGGAGGTGATGGTCTGGGTAAGACAGGTTATGACAGCCGCGTAACCATAGCAACGTCAGTTGGCGAGACGCCGCCTGGGCGCGTGGCTCTTTCTTGTTACGGCGAGTAACACTTGTGACCGGTGAACATCCAGTGTAAAGGCATAGACGCATGCGCGGTGTGGGCTCAGACCAAAGGTAGAGTAGATCGTAGATCGTAAAGATAGATCGTGGGCAGAGTAGGGGCTGGTGGGAGTAAAGGGGAGGGGGTGCAGCGGACGAACTGACCAGATGACGTCACGTCCAGTGACGAACTCCATCTGGCACGGCGCGAATTCGACGCAGCTGGCCGGTAGTGATCACCAGGTGATTCCCGCCGGTGGCGATCACCAGGTGATTCCCGCCGGTGGTGGTCACCAGGTGATTCCCGCCGATGGTGGTCACCAGGTGATTCCCATAAGTGGTGATCACCAGGTGATTCCCGCCGGTGGTGGTCACCAGGTGATTCCCGCCGGTGGTGATCACCAGGTGATTCCCGCCGGTGTTGGTCACTAGGTGATTCCCATAGGTGGTGATCACCAGGTGATTCCCGCCGGTGGTGATCACCAAGTGATTCCCGCCGGTGGTGATCACCGGGTGATTCCTGTAGGTGGTGATCACCAGGTCAGGGGACAGCGGTGGCAAGGATTCGTTCAAGAGCGGCACACTGCGTGGCTGATGCAGATCAACAGAATGATATTCCCGCAACGCGCTGGACACTGAGATCTAACATGCGCACCATTTCACGGGTGATCACAGGTCGCAGGTCATCACATGACATCACAGGTCATCACAGTTCACCACATACCACAGGTTATCGTAGGTAACGATAATTATAGCTAACAGGTCATCATGGATTACAGGTCATCTGAGATCTCATACCTGGCCGGTGTCACTGGCCACAGGCTATCACAGACCACAGGCCGGAAGTTAACACGGGTGACAGATCATCAAGGCCACCAGGGTTTTGGTTCACCACAGACCTTTACAGATCACAGGTGACAGGTAATCACAGCTCATGAGGTACCTGAAAGTTGGCTCCCGTCAAAGACGATGACACGGAGGGAAGGGGGAAAGGTGGTGGCTCAGTGCATGCGTATTCACTCCTACGGCTTCTGGGATCAGCCGAAATGATGAAAAAAGCCAAAAGACAATGTAATGTTGTGTGCTCTACGGCAGCGATTTCAGCGTTTCTTTCTGAGAACGATAATGATGTGCGTTCTTGAATCGGCGGATATAAATAATATCGCCTTGGGTTACGGCAGTGAAAAAGCACAAAGAGCCTCTGTCACTAGACATCGCGTAGACTGCATGCCGTGTAGAGCCAACTGAAAGCGCTCCTTGTCTTCCTTATACGTCTAGATTCGTCCACGACCGGTCCGCACTCTTCCACGGGGTAGGAATTGGCTCCACACGAAGTGAGTGGGTACGGCTGCGCTAACTCTCGTGATACAAGACACGTGTCACAGTTCTGTACGGGCCTGGCAGACGAAGCTTGCACGCCTTGCAAACAATAAAGACACTTTGCTCTGAACAAGGAGCAGCCGTGGACGTCACCCAGACAGCTAGAGCAGGTCACAAGATTGATGGGCACATGTGTGGCATGACTGCATTGCTTTGCATGTGATTACTTTGGTAATGGATGCCATCGAACAAAGGTAGCATTTAACATGTCTTTTAGGATGGGACACGGACCCCAAGTTTTCAAGACGTCACCGTCCAGGTAAAACTCCCATTTTTTCCCGTTATGCTCACCTGCGTTTTGCGAACACACGCATACGCAATCATAACTGCACGCATCTTAGCTTCTAGCGACCCGCTCAACGGCTTGCCGGCTTTCAGACGTGGTCGGCCCGCTAGAACTAACATCCGCGTTCGCACGCCACCTCTTACGTTCGCGAGATCCCGGAAGAGATGCGGGCGGACGCCTGTGGCACCGTCGCTCGCTCGCGGCTGCCCCGCCAGGAAGGCCAGTGAAAGCTCACCTTATGGGGGCTGGGAGGTCAGTGCTGACGGCTGAAACGCGGCCTAATGGGCTCTGATGGCCCCCACGGAAGGCGCAGAGGCCTTAGTGGCGCCGGTCGCATTATGCCACTGACAGGAGGCATCTGCAAGGCTATTTGTCCGCGTCTGAGACCCGGTTCTCTGGCTATGCGCGTTCAGCTCTGCTTGAGTGCACGCGGTCTGGTTTTCCAAAATAGACGCGTGGACTTGTAGCCGTTACTTGAAAAAGATGAGCAGCACCACAAATGGAGATTGACATTGTGCCAACAAAGAACGCTTTCGACTAACATGCCCTGAACACCCCATGGTGTAACGTGCACGAAAGGGAACGTAGTTCTACAAAATAATCGCGGGAGGACTGATCAGTAAAAAGGGACGGAAGCTGCCTAAATTTAACCAAAAGACCGATTACCCTCTGGGCTGGTCCACGCCCAAGCATATCGGTCTACATTCAGAAGTGTCCCAGTAGTTGGAGCATGCTACAATAATGCATGAATACTGTAATCATAAGGTTACGCATATCTTTATGAGTGATTTCAGCTAGATGCAGTGAATTTGTCAAGTTGATTGGGGTTTATGATGCATGGCTACAATGGGAACCAGCTCCCAGACTTCGGAATTGTTTTCAAAAGGGGCAGGCTCTTAAATTCAAACAACAAAATCCTGGCGTGAAAATAGGAACGCTGATTGTAGATAGAACGGTACAACCAATTAAGACCAAAAGTCCTGAGGTTTTGTACCCTGGGAATGTTTATGCGTCCGAGTGTTTTTCGTTTTTAAGCAACTTAGTACGTGTGGTCAATGTACGAACCCTCACCTCAAAATAGCGACTGAACGCCACCGGCGAAGCCCGGTGTTTTGTTGGCTCTTATACCGGCAGCTTGCCCAGAATGTGCCAGGGGTGTCCGTGCCGGCTTCAGGGATTAACAACTAAAACAATAGTTTGTTCGGGAAAGTGCTGAAACAAACGGTGTTTTGCATGATGGCGTGCAGCATACAAGCGTTCCGGGCTAAATTCTGGCCCCGTGGACTCGCCGCGCAGAGGAACACTAATTGAGCGTTGAATTCATGCATGATATTTCGTCCAAGGGAGGAACTTTCAAACTTTACATCGACTATACATCACCAATGTTCTGCCCACCCTGACTCGAGCATGTCTCATGAGATTTAAGAAATTAGTTCCTGGTGCACTGTCAGAGCCGCTCTGACCGGCGTCGCCGGCAAAGTACGCAACTCCGTCTTAAATTTCCCAACGTTGGTCGTCGCCCAGACGTACCGCGGGACGGACTGCCGCCATGCAACGAGTCCCTGGGGGCACGGATAACTCGTGACCCGGCACCGGACAGCGGGGCTTGACGATTGGACGGGCGCCCGCCGGCTGCAGAAGCAGCCAATCAGGGGCGAGCGCTGCAGTGCGGGCATGGCAGGTGCTGGGAAGGTGGTACGTGCTTTCGCGATGACACGTCGAGAAGGCGCGCATCGCCGATGCGCGCATGTATTTTAGAGTGTGGTTGATTCATGACGCATGATTCAGACGACTGCTTCGAGTCATGCTGTGGTTTCTAGACTTTCACGCAATCCAGAGGTTGTTATGTAAGTTTCTAAGTTGCTTGGTCCATAACGAACTATGCTACCTGGCTTTCAAAATGGAACTTCATAGCGGGAATCATTGCATGAACTGACTGCAAGTTTTTCGATCGCTGTCTTTTCTGCTTTGTCGCTTAATTCATTTCAAAGATGACAGCATATTGCTATGGTGGTTTCCATGCTATTTCATTCAACCCTTCAGTAAATATAACGGAGCAGAATAGAAAAAAGTCGTTTTGATCCCTAAAGCGTGTGTTACTTAACGGACCGGACTCAGCTAAATTTTTGTCGTAATGGGCCTCAAACGTTTCGAAGTTAGAACTGTCAGCTGTTAAACGCCCCCTAAAACATACAAAGACTACTCCAGAAGCGCAGGAATCCGTGAGGTGTCCTCCGCGCTTTTCGAGACGCATACCTGATCCCACTCTGAGCGTACCCTGACAGCGGCTCTGCCGGGGCCCGCCGAGACAAGCGGACTTCTGGCGACTGACATTCCAGCGATTTGGAGTCCCCGCCGAGCGCCCGTCATGCATTGCAATGGTGCGCCGTCCGTCGACCGCTGCCCCCAATCTCCTCTGGGAACGCAGCCACGCATGTGTCTCCCGACAATGGCGATGGCGATGGCGATGGCGATGGCGATGGTGGGCCTAATGGCTCCCCCATACTTGAATACTAAGGTCGGGTGCCTCTCGAACCGCGCGAGAGCGCCCACACGAGTGAACTCGGCGCCGGCCGTCAGGAGCCCCAGCGAGCGCGTGCGGCCGCGACGGTCGAGAGGGTTTCAACTCGAGAGGGCTTAGCCGACGGCTCGCCTCGCTTCACCCGGCCGGCCGCCACCTGCGTCCCTTCCTGCGGCCTCCACTCGCGTGCGGATCGGGAATTTACTGCTAATTGATGCCAGACGCGGCGGCCCTGGTCAGGTTTACGCTGTGAGCTCGCCGCACCGCAGCCCCAGCCACGAGGCGAGAGGGTGCGACGGGCGGCGGCGGGCCGGCGGCGGCGGTCGCCCGCCCGTGTTGCTCAGTTACGTAACGTGTGTCTCACATTACCCAGCTGAGTAACTTATGTCTCGCCTCGTACCGAGCTGCGGGGTTTCGTTTTTGGTTCGTGCTGAGCATTGGTTTGCTTGCTCTGCGACGGTACGCGGCCTGCCTTTGGACGCCTTGTGTGGTCTTTGCCTTATGGACGTGCGGAAATGTCGATTGCAGCCAAAGCACCCATAGGTCACTGCAGTCGAAGCGCTCAAAGGTCATTTTAGCCGAAGCGCTCAATGATCACTGTACCCGAACCGCCCAAAGATCACTGAAGCCGAAACGCTCACAGGTTATTTCCTGTAGCCAAAGCGCTGAAAGATATAAATAATCGCTACGCGGTCCTCTTGGATTGTTCTAGAAGTCAAGGCTTGATATGCTGGCGATCGATAAGTTTTAACCCAGCTGTGAGGCTTTTAGCGCGTTGCCCACGCGTTAGTCAATGTTTCAATGGACGGCTCTTGTCACTCACCAGGGTTTAAAATTCGGAGATAGTCTTGACGTCTCATGTCTGAGTGGCCGTGTACGGCTTGGTTCCTTGATGGGGTTGAGAAGTGCCTTCGTGTATACGTCCATGAATGGATGTGCATCGCATCCTTATATCTTGAGCTTTTTGGAACGAACGCATTGCCGTATGCATGGTAAAAGATCTTATGAAGACTTTGAATGCGACATGTTTCAATATGTTTTACACTATTTTAGCCAATTGTGGCAGAGATTCAAATAGTGATGTAACACGAGTTGATTTCAACCAGAAATTGCATAGTATAGTTTTGATGCTAAATGCTGCAGAACATTTAGAATGATTCATAACGGCTAAGGTAATAGTATTTTTGAGAACACGTGTCTAAAGGGATGTGGCTTCCTGTTCAGTTTGGAGGGCTCCAGCCTCCCCCTGCAACCACACACACACACACACGCAGACACCTACTTCGAAAAGAAAGTGCGCAAAATGCGGGGAAAGACCTGAAAGTTGATATGTTCTGGGGTAGGTTGCGTCATTTTTTTTACTCGTGACCTCCCTCAACAACTCATTTTGCGAAACTAAGGCCCTGCTGTCAAATATAAAGGCGATGTTATTCACGCAATGATGAGGATGGCTTCAATGCCCTTACAAGATACACTGAAGATGTACGTGCAGTAGCAAGGCAAAGCTGCTTGTGGATGTGTTGCAATGAGAACCGTGCCCCACGTATTAACACTTGCTGTACGGGGGGGGGGAGGGGAAAGGGGGGAGAATGCAAAACAGCCCCTTCAGCTTCTCCGATGTAGCGTAGACAATGGCGCGCGGTAGCACTCCGCTGTACGAGGTGTGTCAGCTCAATGACCTTCCTCACTAATGGTGACATCGCCAATGGTGAGACCAATGGCGAGACCATTGATGGCATCACCCATGGTGAAGCCAATTGCGACATCACCAATGGTCACACCAATGGCCAAAACAATGGTGACATTATCACTTGTGCGTCCATTGGAGACATCACCAATGGCGAAACCAATAGTGACATCACCGATGGTGAGACCAAGGGTGACATCACCAATGGCTAGACCCTCGCAAAGCGTTGATCTTTCATAGTTTGACGAGCTTTCAGAGGTCGTTTTCGTGACCTGGGAGGTTTATCTTTTGGCGGAAAATATAAACAAAACCGGATGCCACTGGAAATTCAACATGATTAGGACCGTGGTGGCATATACCTCATCACTCCATCTTCCTTATGTTCGAATTGTGCCTAGGATTTGACCCGATAACACCTTTGGGGCGAGGCAATCAAGGAGTCACGGTGGGTGTCTGTGACACTGAGGCTTTACGACGCACCAAACTGTGGACATTATATGACGTCACCTGCCTCTCAATTGCAGAGGAAGAGTTAAGCGCAGTCTATCCGCTATGCTGTCGGCGCCCAAACCGTGGTAGGGATTGAGTGAAGGAAATCTGTCGTTGAGAAACAGTGTCACAGAAGCATTCGTCAACCGCCGCGTCTAAGCTCCGGCTTTAGAAGCTCGCTGCTGAGAGGCGCGGAGGCTTACCTGACATCTCATCTGACGACCAATCTTCCCCGGACTTCTGCGCGATCCTCCGGGCCGTCTGGAATCCTCTCAGCAAAAGTCGTCAGCAGAGCTGTATCGGAAGATTACCGGTCAGTGATACACTGAACAGCCCGGAGGCTCTTCGGGCACGGCAAGAATTGTATTCGAGACGCTCCGGACCCGGGCGGTGTAGGAATCCCAGCAGGCCGGGGGTTATGGTAGTCGGCAAATGTAGACCACGGCCCTATACAAACTATGCCGATAACTTTACCGCCGGAATACAAATTAGCTGCGAAGGAAAATTCCGCGCAGTGATCTGGAAGGTCATGAAAAGGTCATGGGTCATGGATCATGCGTCGTGCAATTGACATATGCTTGGCTTTGCTCAATACCGGTGGGCTTCCATGCACCCCCATTGTTCGGAGTCGTAAAGAGACAACAGCCACCTCACGGGCAGGTGCGGTGCACCCGCTCTACTTAAATCCCCGGAATTATGCCGGCATAATTGATGCGCGACATGGCTCTGGAACCCGACAAGACCCAGCTTAGTCGCCGAAGCTGATTTAGAGCGCACTAAGCCGTTATTCCATGCTGAGGGGCGTGTCCGGCTGCTTGCCGCTTTTGTAGCAGCTTAATTTGAGAGGCAGCTGCGGCCGATGGCGATTTTCAGCCAATCGCCGCTAAAATCCTGCGGGCACTCGCGGCATTTCATTGTTTCATATCGCAGCTGGTGCCATTTGACCCGGAAAGAAGGATGATCGATGACGACTTCAATATTTAGCCGGCCGTCTGGCCGTGATTCATCAGGTGCTGATACATTTCGTCCGCGCCGTTGTGATGCGTGATTGATCACGGAGGTCGGCTGCGTCGCAACACTGCACTTGTAGGCCTGTGGCAGGACCAAAAAGCCTCAGTAGGCCAAATAGGCTTTAGAGGCCGGGCGGGTCTTTTGTCGGGTGCCGGAGGGACCAGAACACAGCCAGCACACTAGAGGTCTGTTTTGTTGGTGTGGTTGACGTGTCGCCTCACGCCGGTGCCATTGACTTCATGACCCCGCGACCTTTTGGATGACTTTGTCTTCACATTTTGCAACATGCCTTTGCTGCTGAGGTAGGAATATCCATCGTTAGGTATCGATCTTATCCAAAATTATTTAAATAATCATAGTGCTATGTGTATGTCACTAGTATTATGTACATGCCAGGAGTAGTTATGTCTTGTTTTTGCCGTTAGATATTTGTTTAGCTGTGCTTGAGGCATGCCAGACGGGCATAAGTAGGCCCGCCAACAGGCTCGTTCATTATTTAGAGACGAGGCCCATATGGATTAGATGGTTTAAGTGTCCAAATTTTTTAGGAATTGGTCTAAGTTCTCCTATTGGGCTGCTTTTAGATAAATGAAAATACATGCACTAATTTCTAGTCAATCTCAGCCCATATTTATCAGACTTCTAGCTTATTGGCAGCTCACGACAATGTGACTTATTTTTGACAGTAATTTTGCTGTGTTTTGTTGCATAAATATTGCCAAATTGTGGAAAAATAAACGGCTATTCCCGTAGCACTAAAATTTTGTCCGTTATTTCTGTGTAACGTAAATCTCGTAACTTACTCTCATTTCCGTGACCGCATAAAATGGCTTTATTCCTCCTTAGATCCCAACGAACTTTGAAAATGCAAGTTTTACTTTCTCCAAGTCTGGAGGTTACACTATATGCAATTTTGATAGTAGGACAAAACTATTGGCGGGCTCCACTTGCACTTCTACCGCCCAAACTCGGAAGGCCTATTGAAATTTCTCATCCTACAGGCGGCTCCGAAGCCCATTTCGCTTGTCAGGCCACCTGGAAAAGTATGTCCCCTTTCAATTCGAAATCCGTTGGGCCACTCGTGCGGTGAGCACGTGACAAAACGCGCATTTTGTACTAAAAATAGATTGGTATGGGCTGCCGGTCCACATTCTCATACTGAGTCCATAGCTAAGTCCCATAGTTCATGCAAGACAGTGTAAGTCGTGGCTTTGCTATATGAAACTGCGCTCAGGCTATAGGGAAGCCCTGGATCACGTTCACATCTGGCAGGTGACGTCATGAACCATTGCCTGACGTGGTCACGAGCCCCAGCTCACATGGACTGCGGAGGTGAGCACGTGACCGGACAAGCACGGAAATTGTGTTCCAGGACGTTAAGGGAGAGCTCATCGCATTCGAAACGGCGAACCGCTTCGCAAAAGACAGCGAGAAAAAAGTGAGGTTGCATTCACCGCACGAGCGACTCTGTGGGTTTTGAATTGAAGGGGACACACTTCTCCAGGATGATTAGTAAGTAAGTAAAGTCGCGTAGCAAAAAAATCATATTGGAAATTACACGGATATCGTACCGGTAAAAGCACAGTGTCAGACTCAGATCACATTTCACGACAAAGCCAAAGTCGCATGGTTTGCTATTTCTGTACCTGGAGATATTGAAATGTGATAGGCAAGATGGCACAAAGAGGTTCCGCGCGATGATTCTTCAGCACCGTACCCACGCATGTTACGGAACACACGCATGCGAAAAGCGTCGCTTCAAGTACTACTTGGAAGTCCGCAAGTTTACATTAAATGAGAGCTGATCGTGCTCCTTCACTCCACCGCGGCAGAGCCGGCGGCGGCGGCGATACTTAAATATGACTATATTCGTCCCGAGCACGATTGCCAGCAGTAACAAATCGCGATGAAGAAGGTTGTAGGAGAATTTGTGTCGCAAAACATCGTATTACATAACAATTTCGAGGAAGTCTCATGCGTGATAAGAATCCCTCTCTAAGGGGTTTTAAGCAACGAAACACATATGTTACATATGCCATATGTACAAGTGCCGTAAGCTTGCATTGTGCGGGGTAAAGTTTTTAAGTGATAAATCATGCGGGGAAATTGTGCAAGCCAGTATCAAAAATATGAGAAGGCATTTTAAAACCTAAGAAATCATGAAATTATGTAACAGAGGCGAGAAGCAAAAGTTTTTCACGGTTACATTCTCCTATACTCAACCCATCCGCAGCCCATGGAACTGTGCCCACTCTCACCCGCTTCCCACTCCTAGCTTGTTATTCCCATACGTTTCCCACCCTTTTTCCTTTTTTCGAAAAGAAAGAGTTTCTTAAGAATTTAAGAGTTTACACCTTAACTCACTTTTGATAGTTAGAGAAATGGGGTGAATGGGGCTAATTATGACTAAATTAAAGGCAAGCAGTAGCATTGTAAAGTATTTTTTAAGGCATCTGTCTAATATTTCGCACACATCTTACCCATGTCGCATGCCCATATCCGTATTTTTTCAGAAGTCTTTATCTAACTCACCTGTTATCCATTCAATATAGACACTCATAAATTTACCCAACCAGTGGTGTCTTCCACAAGAAGCCCACCTTCATCATGCACCAAGGTACCTAACACCAAGGTAACCGGAGGTGTTCGGAAAAGATAGCGATTACTCTGGATAATGTCGCATGCCATGGAGATTGACGCCGATGATATTACTGAGGAGGCTTGCACCCTCCCTCCCCCTTCCATCCTCTTTAGACATTACGTACATTGGCAGAAAGTTTGCTGGCACCACCCGCACTGATTTTGTGAAGTCTCCCACAACATGCTGTGGATCTAGGGTTCTGGACTAAAGACGCGAATTTCTGCAAAATATCCGCCCGCAGCCCAGCCCGCCCCGCCTAAATAGTGATACAGCCTGCAAAAGCTTGCTATGCTATGGTATCATTGCACCTTAATTGGAGACCCATGCATTTAAGTGTACATACAATGGTATAAAGGCGTCACCTGTTGCAGTGCACTGTTTTGCAGCACCAGTGGTGCTGCTCAAAGGAGAGCAATCAAAGGACCTGAACAATGGAATTTAAAATGCATCAAAGTAGGGCAAATACTGTGATAACAGTTTTCGCATTGAAATGGGAAGGAAGAGAATGAAAGTAAAATTGTCGTTCACCAAAATGCTCCAAACATGTCACCCATGTACCACATCTCAGTAGACCAGAGGCCAACTCTTCTAAAATTGCATACACCAACCGAAAGCTTCGTACAGTCAGGGTAAAAAGTGCTGGGCGTTTCAAGTCATGGGAAGTGTCAGCTCATTACACTACACATAAGCTCAAGCATCATTCGGCTGCGTCACAATCGTAGCAATGCCAATTTCTCATTGAAGATCCAGAACCAGCCTTCTACATGGTGTCTGCCGTCATTAAGTGGATAAATCATTCAACCAAACTACGTAAACAACACGGGGTAGCTTTGAAACAATTCACGTGTCTCTTTTAGCACTCACCACGTTCCAGCCGACAACTAACGCCGCGCGGTAACGCTGCGAGAGAGCCACGTGAAAGCGAGGATGGCGATCATATTTTGTCGACGAATATTTGCTGCTCCAGTGACGTCTTTGACATTTAGCGATGTCGTCAAAAGTCGTGATATATTGTTGCAGGATGCAGACAACTTTTATAACAACAAACAAGAGATGTGCAAATACTTTCCAGTAACTCCACCTACAGTTTACAAAGCATGCAGCCAGCAACTTTCGATGTTTATCGAATGCCTCACTGACGTCACATGCTAAGATGAAGTTTGTTTCACACAAAACTGCATGCGGGTACAATAAAGGGAACAAATGAGAATATCAGACAGACCAAAAATCCTAGTAAAAAATAGGCTGGCAAATAAATGCAATCGCATGTAGGCAAACCCGTATTGTACAAGTGCCCTGTAGTCGTAGTCGTAAATTGCATTTTCTGCAGACGTAGATGAACAAACTCTTTACCACCAATTTCTTAGTTTTGATAATTGTTGCACATTTGCCACGCAAGTAAATGTTGGCTGTTTTGACAATTAAGTGAAGCTTGGGTGATGAAAGGGTTACAGTTTCCCATGCATTTTGTTAATCATGGATTTCGATCTTGATTTGTAAGGTACGGTTTTTGTGTGAACCAAGATAGGTTGAGTGCGCCATACCGTCACATTAGTAGCCAAGTACAAGGTGTAGCTGTCTTTATGTCAAGGACCCACCCAACTGCTGCTCGATGAAATCAGGCTACACTTTTAAAAATTTGAGTTGTTATTCTTGAATTTTCCGGTGAGATGTGTTCTTTAAGTTCTTCAAGCGGTGCAACCTAGTTTGCTGTTGTGTCATGCCTGTCGTGGGCTTTCTGTCACTGGTGCTCTTGCTGTACAAAGTAGAAATGCTTGTTTCATGATCATTTTGTGCTTGGAAGCAAACTCTGGATGGGGCCGATTTTAAAGCTTGAAGAATGTCGACAAATACATATTCTGCCGTTTAAAATTTTTGACGAACAAGAGCCCTCCAAGTCTGGTCCATAACCCAGCCAAAATGCCCGCGGGTTCTTGCGGGTCAGAAATTAATGGGCTCTTGGGCTTGAAAAGTTGCGTCTCTATTCTGGGCCACTATTGAGCGGGCTTTTAGGGTATGGTCTGACAAATCAGACATCTTACCGACAATGTCCGAATAATGTCCGTCAATATCGATGTCCGTCACAAGCCCGCAGTCCCACCGCATAGGCACCTTCACAAGCCGGTGCCACTTGGATTTGTGTCCCGCAAATTGGCCACTGAGAACCTACGCTCTCGCAAACCGGCCACTGAGAACCTACGCTCCCGCAAACCGGCCACTGAGAACCTATGCTCCCGCAAACTGGCCACTGAGAACCTACGCTCATCCCCAGGTGTCTTCCAAGGCTCCGCCACTGGGCCAGTGTCTCCGGAGCGAGGGTGTCGGGCATGAAGCTGAGTATCTGAATCCTGCTGGACTGACCTGTACTGACCTGTACCGACCTGTACCCCCCTGTACCAACCTAGACTGAGGTCTCACCGCCACCGCCCTCCAGCTAGTACCGCAGTCCTGCTGGGGAGTTGGAGGCGACGGCGTTTGTCGGTCCGGCACCAGCTAAAAGTTAAACATTTCTGCTCAGAACCAAAGCCGCCTGGACCTCCATGACGTGCGATCTGGTAGCGTACGATATTTGGCGGACGATCTTTCGCCTAACGATGTTTTGTCATGTGGTCTTATGGGGGACCGTATTATCTTGGTCGTGTGATCTGCTCGGCTGCTGCGTCTGGAGGGGACCAAAAACATCAAGGAGATCTAACTCGGTGACGGCATTTGGCGACGAATCACGACTGGCTCCCCAGACGAATCAGCTGTTTGCTTTACGCCGGGTGTTGCGAAAAGTGAGGACACACGCGCACTCAGAGACGCGTTCAGGAAAGGAAGTCGGTACAAGCGACTTTAGAAGCGCACACAGGCAGATAAAGGCGGACGCTCATGTCCAGGGGCAAAGCTTCATAACATTATTTGGGGGACGTAGTGCAGATTTTTAAATCACATGCCACGTGTTATTTTTGATTTGATTAAGTGTCTTTGGGCGGTGAAGGTACACCAGACATCATCGGCGTAGGCAAAAACTGGGCAGAAAATGTGGCTGTGTACGTAATACTACGGTGCACGTACAGGCGCAGACTATGCCCTCCCCTCCCCCTGCCTCGGACGTCACCCTGCGGCTGATCACACAGCGATGTGAGCTTCTTGCCGAAGGTGGCAGGACTCCTGCACCTCTGGCCTGGGATAAAAATTGAAGTCGGCCATAAGACATGATGTAAGACAGGACATTACCCGCAGGATGAGAGCGTAGGATTTAGATGTTTAGAAACAATGTTTACAAACATCAACCACGTCATTGATGGTAAGAAGTCCACGCAGAGGTGTGCCTGAGACCACCCCAACGAGCTGAACGAGCATTTCGTTAGAGGGACCTGCGTGTCACTGGTGAGGTTCGAGCCAACGACGGGGAGAGGGGGGGGGGGGGGGGGTCCTCTGTGCTTCCATGCCGTCTGCCCAGGGTCAGCGCATGTGCCTTCTTTCTAAAACCTACGACTATCGATTATGTCCACCGGCTGTATTTTATTTGCATTTAGGTATTCAAGATTTGTTTCAAAAATATCGGCCATGCTGTTCTTCACATTCCCAATACCTGTCTCACATCCTGTGAATATCCCAATTCATGGAAACATTCCATAGTACATCTTTTTCACAGGTCCGGAAGCACATGAGATGCTTCAAAATTTAGATCTATTTCAATCGCTTCCTGCCCTTCCAAAGCTTGTCGAAAGGGTGGTGCAGCGACAGCTTTACTCCTACATGGCCGAAAATAACCATTCTTCCTCTTCCTAGCACGCTTTCCCTTCCGTCTCTCCACAGAAACCGTGCTCCTTACCGTATCTGACCATATCCTTGCCGCCACTGACTGCCAGGAACTTGCTCTTCCCTGCGTTCTGGATCTTTTCCAATGCTTTCATGTAATCGACCACACAAAGCTTTTTCTTAAACTTCAAGCGTAATCTATTGATCCTACCTGGGTCCTCCTACCTCCGTGGTCATACCCAACCTATCTGTACTGCTGACTGGCCCGGTAACCGACAACTTCCCAATCCATGCCCAATCCGATCGGTGTGTTCCAAGGATCCTTTCTAGTCCTACTCCTCTTCCACACATTTGCCAACGCCGTGCCCTTGTTCGCCCCCTGACGCGTGCGTGATCCAGTACGCTGATCAGTACTACTACAGTACAGTACTACAGTGCAGTACAGTACAGTACAGTACTACCTCTCTCAGCACAATGGGACAACGAAGCAGTCACATGAATCTTTAGACGTCTGGTTCTATCCCCACAGTATGAAAGTACATATTGGTAAAACTGAACTTGGCTCCCACTGCTGCTCGGTTCCGCGAGGACGAGGCGCTTGGAGGCCCCAACGCAAGGAACTCTGGCGTGGTGTTCGACACACACCTCGCCTGGGGCTGTTACGTATCTACCGTCGTCAAAAAGTGTAACGGTATCCTCATCGTGCCATCCCTTGTGCGTCGTCAAATCCCTGCCTGACCTTCTGCCTATTCTGCCTGGTCAGTGCCGTGGCGCTCTCGCACGTTCACTTCTGTCTTGCCGTCTGTGGCGACGGGTCGGAGAAAAACACACAACGCTCCCAAAAGATGCTAAATTTTGTGCTGCGCGTTGTCTTCCGCCATCGCGAATCTGATCATGTCTCGAACGTGCTTGAGAAACGGAGCTGGCTTACTGCCAATCAGCTCCACCAATAGCACTCTGTTAATTTGCTCTACAAAATACGTGTTGTCGGCGACTCGCGAAACTCTTGCCTCTCAGATACAGGACAACTCTTCTCTTTGCTCACGCTCTACCTGTCAGGACAAGCATCTCGCCCTCTCGCGCAGTGGAGAACGGAAGCTGGCAGCCGGCGCCTCCTGTACAGTGTCGCACAGCTCTACAACGCTTTGTTTCGCCTTGTTACTGGCGTTTTTTAACTTAAAGCTAGAAATTGATGGCTATATGTGTGTGCGGCTGTGCGTGTGTACCTGCGGTGTGTTTTGTATGGGCGCCTTTGATATATCCCTGTGTGATTGTTCCTACGAGTATCATTTTTAACATTTAACATCCTCTTAACCTTATCGACTTGACACTCAGAATAGTCATTTTATGTTGGAGAGTGTTTTAAACGGAGTGTTCAACATTTATATATGGTTTGGCCTGAAATAGCTATCATGAAGACCTTTTGGTGTTGTTTACATTCGTACTCTTCTTAATACCTAAGCCCCCTTAGTTTCTCAGATACACGCCCGCGAAAATGGGGAAAGATATATCGGGGAGAGTATTTCAAAGTCATCTCGGCATCCATGACGTCATAAAAGCGTAATTCATATCTTGTCATTCCATAAGCCGCGCGGCGATCAAGGCCAAGACAAATATAACGGTCAAGGCATTCATACCTGGCGTTCGTGAGCGCAACCCCCAGATACAACGGGCGTTAATTATTTCTCAAGCAATGCTGCGCGAGGTGCGATGCCGTAATCAAACCATGACGTATAAAGGAACATATTCACTGAATAGAGATTCGTGCTGTCTAGAGCAGACTTTTCCACTTAAGGTGTACCAATAGCTATAAGTAAGCTTGTTGCGTCAGATCTGATGCTTGCTTCAATATATTCAAATGTGAAACATTTCTTTCAAACGTCAATGCATACATACCTAAGTACGTGCAGTGGCGAGTGTGCGCTCAACGGACGCTCCCTGAAGACGCGTGCCTGGACCCGCCCCTGCACGTGGTCGACAGCTATTCAGGGGCGTGCCGCGGTTGTGCGCAGCCAACCGTCTGATATCGGCGAACTACTCAACGGCAAACGCTCCTCAGACTGTCTGCGCGTGCCATGCATTGCTGGCTGGTTCTGTCTGAGAGACATTAAGAGGCCTTTGGCGCCTGGTGCGGGAACCAGCTACCGGCGTACTCTGCGGAGAAACGCATTGTGTGTCGAGATGAGGTCATGGCCACTGTGACCTGCATTCGAATGGGCTTCAGTGGGGGTACCAAATGTGGTCATGACCGCCCGGGCGCTGATGAGGGTGTCGGCGTGGCCATGTGTGTTGAGTGGTGGAGGGTGAGAGGCCTAGGGACGGAGGCAGCGGCTGGGCGGAGACCGAGGCGGAGGCGGATGCGGAGGCGGAGGCAAGAGGCAGGAGGCAGGACGCAGGAGGCAAGACGTAGAAGCATGGCGTAGGATGCAGGACGCAGATACAGAAGCAGAAGCAGAAGCAGAAGCAGAAGCAGAAGCAGAGAAGCGGAAGAAATGGCAGGGACGGGGGCAGACGAGGGAAGAAAGGGAGCGGAAAGTGCGATAGAGGAGAAGAGAGGGAAAGAGAGAAGCCCAGAGTGAGAGGGTGGGCAGAGAGCGAGTGAAGAAGAGAGAGAGCGAGGAAGAGCGAGAGAGAGAGAGAGAGAGAGAGAGAGAGAGAGAGAGAGAGAGAGAGAGAGAGAGAGAGAGAGAGAGAGAGAGAGAGAGAGAGAGAGAGAGAGAGAGAGAGAGAGAGAGAGAGAGAGAGAGAGAGAGAGAGAGAGAGAGAGAGAGAGAGAGAGAGAGAGAGAGAGAGAGAGAGAGGAGAGAGAGAGAGAAGAGAGAGAGAGAG
>NW_023596805.1:25621618-25635175 GCF_011947565.3 Pollicipes pollicipes | reverse complement strand
CGTCGAGGAGAGAGAGGGAGAGAGAGGAGCGGAAGAGAGAGAGAGGAGAGTGAGAGAGAGGAGAGAGAGAGAGCGAGAAGGAGATAACGAAATGAGGAGAGAGAGCAGAGGGGAGAGAGAAGAATGAGAAAAAAACTATTTGCGATAACAGGTGTAACGCTGCATTAGTGCTGTCTTTTACGAGTGCTGCCTCAGACTATCCACGGTCAAGTTAGAACCGGAAAAGGTGCTGTTCAGGATTCAAAGCAAATATATTGAGCGAAAAATGCACACAGCACGCAACTTACGCGCATTTCCCCTCCGCACACCCTTTCCGCGCATCCCGAGATTTGTAAACGCTGCGTCTAGGGGTGAGATTGTTCATGGCCTAGAGCGTTCTCTGCTAAGTTTTCACTACCCTATGTACGGGAGCGCAGTATGCAATAAACGGAAAAAGACAGACCGCACTGGGCTCACAGGAACCCATTCAGTCTCACAAATGTCTGCTCCCCCCCCCCCCCCCCCTTCAAATACTGTACAGGGCAAGGCTGCGTCATAAAACATCACGTTCATCCTTTATGGGCAGAAATATCTAGCAGATTGAAAGTGACTATCGACTGTATTTGGGGGTATCTCTGCAGCCCATTGATCGATTATGCCCGTTTACAGTACATTTGAGCATTCGGTATTTGTGACCCGGGATGTGTTATCTGGGTCGCCTCAAGGTCATGGATGGTGTCTCAGTCGAGGTCAAGTGAAGAAAAAAACTTGCAAAATTTGCGGTCGCTTGTCCAAGGCGAGCGACCAACGGAAATGGTCAAGCCTTGTTATGTCGAGCGTCGCACGGCATCCTTGCGTGATAATGCGTTGCTTAGGCCATGCTACACCTTACAAGGCTGATTCAGTTATGTGTATCACCTTAGAATAGATTTAAGAGGTTACATTCAATGCCGAGATTCTATTTTATACTGCAAATGCACGTGCACTTTTCGGACAGGGAGGGGGATACTGCGGCACGAGATCAGTGGCGTGAACGGCAGGAGCTCCAGGTGAAGAGGCATTGGCACCTAGCCAGAGTTTTCTTTAAGGGCTAGGGGAATTTCAGGTTTTCTCCAGACTCCTGCGAATTTGGACCGAGTGCCTCCTGCGAAATTCATATCGTGTATACCTAGTGTAAACCTATTGGTGAGGCGGGGAGTATGGTTCCGTGACTACGTGTCTGCTAAAATGCAAATGGGATGCCGTTGTGGTCATGAAGTGATTCTACGTAATAAACCAGTTCCGTGAATTTTAGTGCAGTCGAAGCATTGCATAATCTCGCAGCGATTATCTTATGCTATTGTTTGATGCAGTACAGGTATCGAGCTGAGAACTACATGCGCGGAGAATCACTGCATTTGAAAATACAAACAAAGAAATCAAATCAGATCCCAAAGCCTGGTATACGCTATGCCCGCTTATTTCTAGTCATAATGCCTTTTTGCGGTACCTATGATGAAGCCGGAGCCTTAAGAATGTCACGTTGGTCAATATCAGCGTGGTTGTGTGTGTGATATTGCTGAGAACTGGAATATCTCGGAGCATGTGTATTTATTACATTTGGTTACATACACAGAATCAGAATGACGCACGCGGACTGTGGCCACACCTCAATGCTTTTGCGCAAAGCAGGCCATGACCACTGCTTGAATGCGTCAGAAGAAAAGTCAGTAAGCGGAAATGTTCCACATTTGGATGTAATGAGGCATGAGGCATGAAGCATATGCGATGAAAAATGTTTGCCTGTGACGCTTAGTTTGCTTAAAAATGTAAAAAACTGCTCGTGACAAACAAAATTCCCTGTTAAGTAAACACGTTCCAAGTACATCATCGGTTGATTACGCCAAAACACGTCTTTACCGCGTCAGAGTCACTGCAAGACTGGCAGTGTCAGGACTGCTAATATCGCGGACGGACTAACTCACTTGTAGTACTTCAAAATGGCGAGAGGTGGGGTGTTTTCTGGAGCGTGTTTGCTGAACCTAAATGTCTTCATGAGCGCGTGTTTTGGACCTTTTTCGTGGTGTTCTTGCAAATTTCTCCACTATTTGATGTTTTTTACTCGCATTTACATGCTCGGTTCCCGCGCTTTTCTTTAGTTATTCTATTTCCAGTCATATTTTCGTCATAACTCATACCACTGCCCTAATTCCTGTATTATGTAACAGAACACGGGATTCCTGTTCGAAACTTACGCCCAACGCATTACATTGATTGAGAGCCAATGACGTCCGCTGATGCCAGAAATCGTGCTGACGTTCACCAGACACCAAGAATTCGATGACCATATTTTTCTTAACCTTAAGAGCTACATGGTTAATGAGCTGGCAGCATTTGTGGGACCTTTCTGCGGCTTCATGCATATCTGGGCGATCTTTGATTAGCTTGCATGACATAGTCGCTTAAGTTAACGGAGAGTGTTTCTAGTCTTAACAAAGGCATGGCTGTAAACTTCCCTGAATGATCTTCAAAATGGCACTCTCAGTTCAAAACCTCATACAAATGTGAAGCACTTCATTTAACCTAGTGGCTTCTGGATATGTAGCTTTATAAAGCAACCTCAAAGTGAGAGTAGTAACCGACCGATGCTGAGCTTACCGCGTGGTTCGCCCGAGTGAGTGCCTTCGCTCCCACCGCCGCGGACTTCTGTTTCATCTTGCATATCCCCCTCGACCAGAGTCCGCCACCAGTGGCCCGTCCACACCGCCGCCGTATGCCAGCGAAGCACTCGGACGGCGGTCAGGTACCAGCAAGTGATGGCGTCGCATACTCGTCGCGAGCTTTCTGTTCGAAAACGCTCGACGGGCGGACAACGCGATGGAATATCATCGCTCTGTCGGGAGATCCCACCGGTGCAGCGCCACATCATTTAGCCAACCACGCAAGCCGTAGATGCTTCAGATTTCGCACCGTCGATTCGGCGCCCGCTCAAGTTTTTGTCTTCCAGCGCATGTTTTGTCTCCCATCGTAGCGGGCGCCGGGATCAGGTCCAGTTCTGCGGAGACGATGCGCGGTGATCGATTGTCGAGCGCCGCGATTGTCGAACGTCGATTGGTGGTCTGCTGACCGAAATGAGGTCCGAACGATGGCGGCGGCTGCTGCGCCAGCGAACACTAAAGGCGCCGTGGTGAGTGATTTGAGAGTGAACGGGATGGCGTTGATCAGAGACCACGATGAGCCGTGTCGATCAGAGACCACGGTGAGCCGTGTCGATCAGAGACCACGGTGAGCCGTGTCGATCAGAAACGACAGTGAGCCGTGTCGATCAGAGACGACGGTGAGCCGTGTCGGCCAGAGACCACGGTGAACCGTGTCGATCAGAGACCACGGTGAGACGTGTCGATCAGAGACGACGGTCAGCCGTGTCGGTTAGAGACCACAGTGAGCCACGTCGATCAGAGACCATGGTGAGACGTGTCGATCAGAGGCCACGGTGAGCCGCGTCGATCAGAGACCACGGTGAGCTGTGTCGATCAGAGAACTCGGTGAGCCGTGTCGATCAGAGACCACAGTGAGCCATGTCGATCAGAGACCATGGTGAGACGTGTCGATCAGAGGCCACGGTGAACCGTGTCGATCAGAGACCACGGTGAGACGTGTCGATCAGAGACGACGGTCAGCCGTGTCGGTCAGAGACCACAGTGAGCCACGTCGATCAGAGACCATGGTGAGACGTGTCGATCAGAGGCCACGGTGAGCCGCGTCGATCAGAGACCACGGTGAGCTGTGTCGATCAGAGAACTCGGTGAGCCGTGTCGATCAGAGACCACAGCGAGCTTTGTCGATCAGAGACCACAGTGAGCTTTGTAGGGCTGCGCAAGCTGAAGTCATCATCACGGGCGTCGGAAAACTTATTTGCAGTCTGCCACCGTCGGTGTTGATGCCAGGACTCCAGGGGAACTGTGCGGAGGAGTCGTGTTTAGCAGCCCGAGATGATGTCTCTGTTTTCGCGATAGGGCGTTCGGTGGAGTAGCTCGATAGTTGTCAGTAGCACACATACAACATTTTCAGCACCACAGGAGAAACATATCGTACATTCAATGAGAACCAAAAGGAAGGGAGGAAAACAAAACAGCGCAACAAGCTAATGCAACGTTCGTAAGAAAGAGAAGAAGGAGAACAAAGCATTGCTACAAAAACCGCTAGCCATTTACAGATCTTCTCAAATTCACGTGCCCATACTCGTTTTGACCTGATGGGATTTACTTGTATCGAAGAACCGCACAATCGATAGGTTATGACATCGGCTAGTAACCGACAATGATCTATGGCCTTTCTGGAAGATTGGCTGAAGCGCGGGTTGGAGCGTCATTATATGCTGGTTGGCTGTCGGTGGTTTTAAAGCGTGATTACATGTAAGTGTATCATAGTGCATTGTCCCACTCGTCGCGCCCCAATTTCGGTCGGGTAAAAATGTGTTTTTTTGTGAATGGATGCTGCATTCAGCTGTGGAGTGATCGCAAGGTGTCCATTTTTAATGAACGCGGTCCGACTTCGCGAAGACCGAAGCCATGACGATGAATGAGGTCATGGCATCGCTCCGTCTAGTTCGGGAAGCGCAATCGCACGTTAGGGAGGATTTCATGGAACGTCTGTTATGTTAATTTCTTAGCTAAAGATCATCTGAGCAGACTGGTGCATCTTTAACCTAGGCAAACGAAGGCCGATAGTGGGTTTTATCTGTGCTTTGTTTGTTTTTTCACTTTTGTTTGCTTGTTTTTTTACAACACAAATTGTCCCAGCGGTCAACTTCCATTGAAACTTCAACTTCCCCGGCGGTGAAATGCCCTCTCCGAGGCAGGTTTGGTTCGAGCTTGGCACGGATCATTACATTCCCCAAGGGAAATAGCACGGCGTTGAAATGTTCGTGCTAACGACATATTTCAACGAGTGTAATGTACGAAGTGCAATTCCAAACTGGCGGTGCTTGTTCTCAGAGAGGATCAAAGAATGAATCAGGTCAAAGAATGACCCAATTGTTGCGAGCTCTGGTCGGCGAACTGCATGGAAATGGCTATTGATGAGCTATCGCGTCTAAGCAGCTTTGTGTCCCTGTCTTGCCAGAAACATTGATGCTTTTGAACACAATTTAACAAAAATGGCGTGAAATGTTAATACATTCAGGAGAAATGGCTATGGCCTACAGGGCATCGTTAGGATTATTTGATCTCTCGTGAACAGCTCAACGAATTTCTCCGTTATAACTTCATTAACTCAACAGCAGCGTGCACGGGCGGCTTTGGCTTCAGCCTTTCTGCCAACAAAGCTGATGTGATATGCTCTAAACTCCAAGTGATACTGTCCAGTTAAACAGAGAATGTTGCCTCTATCTTTTCACCAGACAGGACTACGGGGGAGGGGTGAGGGGGGGGAAGGGTATAAAGTATCGCACGATGCTTCCACACAGCCACCGCGGGCCTGGTTCGACCCTCGTTGTGCAGTCGCCGGTCGAGCTTACCATGTCAGTCCGGTCAAACCATGCGCCTCCTTAGGGGCTCGAACGCAAGACCGCTGGATAATGGGTCCGGCGACTTTGATTGATTGCTGTTTATGATTGATCTAATTTTATTCGGTTATGTGCTGCATTGGTGTGTGTTTCTATTATGTCATTGATTAATTGCAATCATTATGAATTCCTTACTCACAGATCGCATGGTGTGATTCAAAGTACATGTGAAGTAATAGCGAAGTGCATGTGCTCTGCGGGGAAGCGTTGTACTGGTTGCTGAGATGTGAATAGCAGTGATTGTTTAGGATGTGCCAAATGCTCGGAAATGTAAACTCAAGGGCGGGTCCTCGTTGGGTTTCGAAAAGGGGTTTCAGTGTTCTTAATTGATGCTTATTCCTGAAAACAAAGCAAAAACATTGGAATTGTCGCCTTTGTCATCTTCTTGGGGGTCCATGGGCAGCAGCTTCTCTTGCTTCTCGCTGAATTTGGACAACAGTGTCACGATTGTTTCTCTTTTTTGACAGAAAGCGAGGAGTAACAGCCACTGGCTGAAGTGTAAACACATTTTTTTAGGAACGTTTCAGAATATTTCATCTCCCCTAAAAACGCCGAGAGAAAATTTGACTTGGAGAAAACCAAAAGCCAATGGTCTCTGTATTGGCTTGGGGTATGCCAAGTGTTGCAAGTTAGTTCTACATTATGTTAGTTTGCACTCGTTTCGTTTTAAAAACTGGGCATCATAGTCCATTGCAGAAGCGAAACGTTTGAAGCTTACCGCCGATGGCAAAGACAATTGATGGCATCACTTCCTCATCCTCCCCTCAATGTCGTGTCTGATGGTGGCCATCCACAACACCACGCCATGGATATTTTTATTACTCCCTCATCCACCTTTCAATGTTGTCTTCTGATAGTGGCCATCCACAACACCACGTTAGGGTTGTTGGTATTACTCCATCATCCTCCCCTCAACGTCGTCTCTGATGGCGTCCGTCCACAACAAAACACTAGGGTTGTTGGCATTACTCCATCATCCTCCCCTCAATGTCGTCTCTGATGGCGTCCGTCCACAACACCACACTAGGGTTGTTGGTATTACTCCATCATCCTCCCCTCAATGTCGTCGCTGATGGCATCCGTCCACAGCACCACACTAGGGTTGTTGGTATTACTCCCTCATCCTCCTCTCAGCGTCGTCTCTGATGGTGGCCATCCACAGCACCATCCTAGGCTAGCTTTGGTAAATTCACGCGCACATTTGCACGCAGCTTCTTTATGGGCATCCTTTCTTGCCGTCCCTTCGGCGTCACTGCGTCGATTATGGCGCTGAATGGGTCGGCGTCGACTGCAGTTCACAGACCCATTACGGGTCGCCGTTCCAGTGACTCGAACCACTCAGCTGAATGGACTCGCCGCTTGGTTCATTGGGCTTAAGATGTTTGGGTGGGCTAATTGGTCTACCCGTGAGAAAAATACATGTCCCGAGGACGGCGATGGTTACATGCGGCGAGAGCGACCACCATCGATGTTACATGTGGCGAGAGCAACTACCGCCAATATTACATGTGGCAAGAGCGACCACCACCATTGTTACATGCGGCGAGAGCGACCACCGCCGATGTTACATGCGGCGAGAGCGACCACCGCCGATGTTACATGCGGCGAGAGCTTCTCAGCCGGTGTTACATGCGGCGAGAGCTGCCGCTGCCGATGTTACAAGCGGCGGAAGCGACCACCGCCGATGTTACATGCAGCGGGATCGATCACTGCCAATGTTACATGCGGCGAGAGCGACCACCGCCGATGTGGGTTGTTGTTTAAGACTGAGTCAATCACTCCCTGACATTTTTTGGTGTTCTGTGCAGTCGCATTGCTGACAGCTCAACAGATCCATCGTCTGTAGGTGCATCACCTGTCCCTTAATGCGACGGAATCATATTGAATATGAACATGGGCGTTGTGCTGGCGTTCGTTTGGTTGTAAATCTACCGATTTTGTTTCATAGATGCATCAGCACACGGTGAGGTTGTTACGACAACCCAATGGAGCTCCTCCTCCTTGTCCGAGATAAATTTTTAATAATTTGGAAAACGGCGCCGTCGCTTGACATTCTGGCCTGCTGTCGACTACTGAATATGCGCTGCGCAGCAAGCTAGCGGATGAAACGGCTGGACCCAACCCATCATAATGGGCTAGAGTGAGCCAAAGTCAGTGTCAAGAAAACGTGGGCATGTGTAGGCTAGCCGTAGATCTTACCGTTGCAAAGTAACTGTTTGGTGCTTACATTTACATTAAGTTTCTGGTGGCCCAAAACGCCAGGCATCAAAGTAAGGGTCAAGCCAGTACCTGGCGCAAACATACGGAAGGCTTACTTGTTCGCAGGTAATACCCACTCGAAAACTCAAAGGAAAGTATCAAGTGTCAGGACAAATATTTGTGTTTGCTGTAAAATCCTGCTCGCGCATTGAGAAACTTAAAAAAAAACCATTTCGGTGAGCATTCACTTGGTAAGCTCCGGCACTTCTCGTGTCAACCAAACAGTCACTGAATCCACGACTGAAAGCTCTCCAGGTGTTGGAAACTTCTTTTGGCTGTCTGTGCGACTGACAACTGATCTTGGCAACTGACTTATGTTTCATCGGATTCAGAGATCCACGACGTTTTGCCATAGTCGCTGGTCCAGCCAGATCAGCTTAACTCAGCTGATTTCGTCTTCATATCAGCTTGGCTTGTATTTCTTTTCGGGAAAGTTTGCCAACTTGTAATACTCGATTTCGGCAAGTTCCACGTGCAGCTTTGATGCTGGCCTGCTTTGTGTTCAGGGGGGCAGCAATCGCTGCTGGTTGCCACGACTGATGCTCGTGCATGTCTGATGACGTTGTGTTTTCACTGGATCAGAGTGCCCTCTTGCTGTGTGTCGCCCGGTATGGGTGTCGTGTACCCCAGTTGTTCTGACCGACTGTGGTTCTCGCCGTTTCAGGGAGGGACAGTTCTGGTTTCTTGCTGTGTGTCACCCGGTATGGGTGTCGTTTACCCCAGTTGTTCTAACCAACTGCGGTTCTCGCCGTTTCAGGGAGGGACAGTTCCGGTTTCTTGCTGTGTCACCCGGTATGGGTGTCGTGTACCCCATTTGTTCTGACCGGCTGCGGTTCTCGCCGTTTCAGGGAGGGACAGTTCCGGTTTCGGTCGGTGATTGAAGAACTAGTGGAGGCGGCTCTCGGTAAGGCTCGTGCGCCTGAAGAATGGCGCGACAAAAATGGCGCGTCAAAAATGGCGCGACAAAAACGGCGCGATAAAAATGGCGCGACAAAAATGAGGCGCGGCCTGCGTTCCCTTTTTGGCATGCGTCAAGGCACCTGCGAATCGACTTCAGTTTGAGAGTGATTTGTCGTCATTGTTTTGTTTAATGCGTGGCACTGGCTGGCGATAACAATAAGTGCATGAGAGTTGTTGGCGCCCGCTGAAGTGGTCCTCCTTCCCATGGTAGCTGAATGGATAAGACAATAGTAATAGCCTTATTCCTCGGAGAAAATACAGGAAAATGAAGATATCGTTTGTCATGGTTTTATTAGTTAAAGATATTCGTTAGACATATTAGTTGGCCTCCTGGTTTTTCTCTGACGAATAAGGCTACTACTACTGTCTTATCTATTTGAACAGTGCTCCTCGCTAATGCACTGAACAACTCATGGTGGCTGAATACTTCAATATCACGTTGCCGATTGTAAGCCGTGGAAATGTCTTCGACTATGTTTGTATGTTGCCCACACAAAGCTAACGTGCCATGAAAAAAAACAAAGTGGTCGTTGTTGTGTGTTCATCATAACGTAATAGTGTTTCAAAATATATTTTTCCACACACGCAGGCGGAATTGGTCGGCAAGATGTGTATTTGCGTTGACCCAATCCCAAACGAGCGACCCATCTCCCAAACGGACAGATGGGGTCACTGCTGTGATCCTCCGTTGCGACTGACGACTGTTGTGATCCTCCGCTGTGATTAGCCACTGTCGTGATCCCCCGTTGTGGCGGGCCACTGTTGTGATCCTCCGTTGCGATTGGCCACTGTTGTAATCCTCCGTTGCGATAGGTCGGCCCACTGTCGTGATCCCCCGTTGCGAGAGGTCAGACCAGGTTTGAGCCCAGCAGAAAGGTTCGAGCTTTGGATAGGGTAGAGCAATTGCAATACGATAGCTGGATTATGACAATTGAAGTACATTTTACATTGGATTGAAGTACATTTATAAGCTGCAGCAGATAAATGCTGCATGTATTGTGTAATATTGTACATGAAGCTGCAGCAAGTAGTGGACGAGGTACAAGTTACTGGCATCTCCTCGACGCAGTTCGAGACGCCCTCTTGACAACAGTAGGCGACGGAAATGATTCTGCTATTCCATTCGTGGCGCATCGGTTATGCTAATGCTTTCAGCGTGCTGATTGCACTATATGGCTGGTCGATGGAATCTGAGTGCTGTAGAGAAAAGGCAGCGCAGTGCAAATCAATAGGCAATGTGGTCGAGGAGGAGAAAAACATCCATTTCTTCTGGATATAAGTAAGGTGGCATAGTGCCACTGTACCATTGAAAACAATCACAGTCGAAATCATGCTACGTTGGCGTAATACTGGACGGTGGGTTTATATTATGGTCTTATGGTTACCTAAAGGATAAGTTTAAAACAGCGTGCATTGGGCCTTAGCTCCTATCTGTTATACTTCATATCTCTTACAGGCCCTATTTCCATTGGATGAGCTCGCGTGGTTGATGCGCTTTTTCACTCACTCCGTTAAGTACGTATTTGCAAACAGACAAACACAACTTGCTCTGCAAGACGTTAGCTACATCGACGTCGTTGCATCATTCTGATCCCAAAATTTATTTCCTAAACAAGGTAGCAGTTCCGGTCATCAGAAGGGCACCCGGCCATCGATCAGAAGTAAAAGTTGAGTTGCTCAGTATCTACTGTGACTGGAAAGCAGCTTTCTTGTAATTTGTTTTTCTTAGCACGTCAAGCATTTGTCCCAATGAAGTATTTTTAGCATACAAAATGAGTTCTAGGAAAAGGAATGTTGGTTAGCAGAAGTACAGTGGTTGCAGTAGCGTGCGGGACATAGCTTCTTCCGCAGGAAATGACGTTCTAGAATGCGGTGACGTCAAAGAATACTTTCTGTAGAATTAGCTCATGCCATACTGGTCATTTCTAAGACACCAACGTAGAACAGTCCAGCTGTAGCACGTAACACGTAAAATGATAGCTTTTGCATAAAAGTTTTACTAAAATGTTGTTTCAAAACGCTACCCCATCGCGTACGTGGAATGTGTAAGTTATTCTGAAATGCATCATAAAGTCATGTGTTTCTGGTACCAGCGTAGCATGAAAAATTGATTATGTACTCATCTACGTCAATGACTTTTGACACTGCCTATGTTCCAATGCTAAAACTGGATGATTTGGCTGAGCCCAGAAGGATTATTGTAGCTCTAACAGTGCTCTAACGTCGTTGCAGCTGAAGTAAACGTGACAGCTGTATTCCATCTCAGGAGGAAAACATGTACAATCCCCTTGAAGGGATAGTTCCGCCTTCGGTTCTTATTTCAAAAGCATGCTCTGGCGAGATCTCAGAACTAGGCACATCTAAGAATAGTACTGGCTCTTTTCTGCTGTCGTGACCACTGTTGTCGTGGCAACCACCGCGCGCCCCTCTGCTGGTGCGAATAAAAGAACGTTTGTGATTGGCCCAGCGAGCAAGAGCTTGCTACCGAGAAGCACATTAGTGAAAGTTTGAATCAGTGCTTCACATGGATTATGTGGTACTCCATTCTCAACGTCAAAATGCATCTCGAAAAGAGACAGTGCGATGAACGTCATAGGGGAGCAATCGGAGCCTTGGTGAAAGGTTTCATTTACTTCGCACGATAATAGTTCCATGTTTGTATATTTTTGCTTCAAAAGGGTGTTTCAAGCTCTCGTAGCATTTATTACACAATCTTTTTGACGCAACGCATAAGGCATAAGTGTGATTCAAACAACGGAACACACATTGACAAAAGCAATGCAAATAAATATGTACTACTTTCATAGCGGTGGGCGGGGAGTTACGTGAGATTTCTTCCGCGGAGGCGGCTATTTCGAATCAAAATGCTGAGCTATTCGGAAATGTATCGAGAAAACTGGTATTGCTGGTCAAATCGTGTACGTCCGATGTAACAATGAGGGAAAAGTACAAAAAATATGAGACACTCCCTTGAAAATGAACAGCGCCGAGACCGGTTGTCATTTTGCCTTTAACTGATCACCCTGCAGTGCTACACTACACCGCAAGGCAGAGGTGCAATGCGGAACAGTCTATACCGCCGTGTGGCTTACCGGCCGCTGGCTGCTGATTTGCTTTTGGGGGAGGGGAAGGACCCATTTCCAAAAGATCAGGAACTTTGTGCCGCCTGATTTTTGAGAACCCGCGAAGAAAGGCAGCTGCTTTTTTGTGGCTTTAACGTATGCCGTTTTCTCTTTAACTGAACTGACAACTGCTTGTAAAATAATTAATATCAAACTCTGGTCTCTAATGTGTGCATTGATGCAGCGTTGTCTCATTCGGAATTGGAAATATTCAATAGTTTGAATTTATATTGATAGCAGGATGGATTATAAAAATGCCGCTCCAAAAAGCTGGTTTTAAACAAAAGCCAACCAACGGGAAGCCTTAGCAAGTTTACTTATTCATAGTTCTAAGCCCCGTTCACAAAGGGATTTGAAAGCGTTTCTACTGAAAGCATCGTTGCATTCAATGACTAATGTCTGAAAACGGAAAGCGACGCCAGCATTTGCCGCTTGGATAACTAGCTGAAACTAGTGGCATTGTCTGTTTGAGTCATTACGCGGGCAGGCTGTGTGTGTCATCGCTCAGCCCATGGTGGCAGGCATTTAACCTGGCAGGAAAAATATGGCAGAACACAGGCAAGTTCGGGACTATTTACCATTGGAGTGACAGCAGAAACCAGTGTGGCTGGAATTCCGCAGGAGAAATGTGCCGTCGCTGTTGGACCATCGCAGTTCAGATCACGTCGGACGCGTCGTACATTAGAACTGGACAACGCTGGTTACAGCGTTACGCAATTTCAATGAAAACGAATAAACGTGATGTTGTTTAGAATACCGAGTGTGACATATCGAATGAAAATGTTGGGGAGCCTGAAGAGGAGGCTGCCCGCAGGTCGAGCAGTTACTTTTACGCTTTTTGTAGTTGAGCTGGGCTTTGATGATAAGCATATCTTGAAGCAGTTACCATTCACTAGCGGCTTCCCCCTGCTTGAGGAATTTCATTATAGCTAGGAATGTCAGCTCTAGTTCTTTTGTGAAATCCGGGTATTTTGTGATTGTTGAATTTTTTAAATTCCGTTGTCTCAGACTATTTCCGGATTAAAATACACCTGTCAAAGTCAAGGATTCTAATGAATTTTTGCATGTCCAAGAGATACAATTTTCAATAAATAGAAGTAAACGTCAGTCCCGTAACAGCTGCCCCAAAACGTACGACGTATGCCAAAGGACGTATGCCAAATAAATTGGTAAACAGTTAAAATAATCATGCAGAAAGTAGAAATGTGAAATGTAAGTTGAAATGTGAAAGTAGATTGCCCTCTTTGAGTTTGGAAAATAATCGATTCTGAATAGCTATGGATTTTATCGCGGGTATGCCAGGATTGACAGCTCTTAAACATGCCTTCCGTATCATACATAAATGTCTTTGGCGTATGGATTTCAATATCTGCTGTCTTTTCCACATTACATCCAGGTTTTAATACCTGCTGGCTCTCACCAGAACGATGGAAAATAAATTGTAGCTTGTGCAGTCCAGGTCTTCGTAGATAAGTCAGCAGCCCACAAACTGTAAATGGATTCCTAGATATTGTGTGCCAAGGGGTGTCCCCTTTAGACGTAAGTGAAATCCCCTTTACGTTTGCTGTAAATCGTAAACAACCCGTGGTGCCTGCCCCTGTTGTCCGCGTTGTTTTTGATCCTCAGAATACTTGCAAGCGTTTCCCCTGTGAACGTCACGCGCGTGACGTTGCCACTGTTGCAGCGCGCTGA
>NW_023596805.1:25608411-25620661 GCF_011947565.3 Pollicipes pollicipes | reverse complement strand
TGAATCAGGTCAAAGAATGACCCAATTGTTGCGAGCTCTGGTCGGCGAACTGCATGGAAATGGCTATTGATGAGCTATCGCGTCTAAGCAGCTTTGTGTCCCTGTCTTGCCAGAAACATTGATGCTTTTGAACACAATTTAACAAAAATGGCGTGAAATGTTAATACATTCAGGAGAAATGGCTATGGCCTACAGGGCATCGTTAGGATTATTTGATCTCTCGTGAACAGCTCAACGCATTTCTCCGTTATAACTTCATTAACTCAACAGCAGCGTGCACGGGCGGCTTTGGCTTCAGCCTTTCTGCCAACAAAGCTGATGGGTTATGCTCTAAACTCCAAGTGATACTGTCCAGTTAAACAGAGAATGTTGCCTCTATCTTTTCACCAGACAGGACTACGGGGAGGGGTGAGGGGGGGGGGGGAAGGGTATAACGTATCGCACGATGCTTCCACACAGCCACCGGGCCTGGTTCGACCCTCGTTGTGCAGTCGCCGGTCGAGCTTGCCATGTCAGTCCGGTCAAACCATGCGCCTCCTTAGGGGCTCGAACGCAAGACCGCTGGATAATGGGTCCAGCGGCTTTGATGATTGCTGTTTATGATTGATCTAATTTATTCGGTTATGTGCTGCATTGGTGTGTGTTTCTATTATGTCATTGATTAATTGCAATCATTATGAATTCCTTACTCACAGATCGCATGGTGTGATTCAAAGTACATGTGAAGTAATGGTGAAGTGCATGTGCTCTGCGGGGAAGCGTTGTACTGGTTGCTGAGATGTGAATAGCAGTGATTGTTTAGGATGTGCCAATGCTCGGAAATGTAAACTCAAGGGCGGGTCCTCGTTGGGTTTCGAAAAGGGGTTTCAGGTGTTCTTAATTGATGCTTATTCCCTGAAAACAAAGCAAAAAACATTGGAATTGTCGCCTTTGTCATCTCTTGGGGGTCCATGGGCAGCAGCTTCTCTTGCTTCTCGCTGAATTTGGACAACAGTGCACGATTGTTTCTCTTTTTGACAGAAAGCGAGGAGTAACAGCCACTGGCTGAAGTGTAAACACATTTTTTAGGAACGTTTCAGAAATTTCATCTCCCCTAAAAACGCCGAGAGAAAAATTGACTGGAGAAAACCAAAAGCCGATGGTCTCTGTATTGGCTTGGGGTATGCCAAGTGTTGCAAGTTAGTTCTACATTATGTTAGTTTGCACTCGTTTTCGTTTTAAAAACTGGGCATCATAGTCCATTGCAGAAGCGAAACGTTTGAGCTTACCGCCGATGGCAAAGACAATTGATGGCATCACTTCCTCATCTCCCCTCAATGTCGTGTCTGATGGTGGCCATCCACAACACCACGCCATGGATATTTATTACTCCCTCATCACCTTTCATGTTGTCTTCTGATAGTGGCCATCCACACACCACGTTAGGGTTGTTGGTATTACTCCATCATCCTCCCTCAATGTCGTCTCTGGTGGCCGTCCGTCCACAGCACCACACTGGGTTGTTGGTATTACTCCATCATCCTCCCCTCAACGTCGTCTCTGATGGCATCCGTCCACAGCACCACACTAGGGTTGTTGGTATTACTCCCTCCATCCTCCTCCTCAGCGTCGTCGTCTCTGATGGTGGCCCCATCCACAGCACCATCCTATGGCTAGCTTTGGTAAATTCACGCGCACATTTGCACGCACAGCCTTCCTTTATGGGCATCCTTTCTTGCAGTCCCATTCGGGTCACTGCGTCGATTATGGCGCTGAATGGTCGGCGTCGTGACCTGCAGTTCACAAGACCCATTACGGGTCGCCGTTTCCAGTGACTCGAACCACTCCGCTTAATGGCTCGCCGCTGGTTTCATTGGGCTAACTAAGATGTTTGGGGGGCTAATTGGTCTACCCGTGATGAAAAATACATGTTCCCCCGAGGACGGCGATGGGTACATGCGGCCGAGAGCGACCACCCATCCGATGTTACATGTGGCGCGAGGCAACTACGCCAATATTACATGCTTGTGGCAAGAGCGACCACCCCATTGTTTACATGCGGCGAGAGCGACCACCCGCGCCATGTTACATGCGGCGAGCAGCGACCACCGCCGAGTGTTACATGCGGCGAGAGCTTCTCAGCCGGTGTTACATGCGGCGAGAGCTGCCGCTGCCGATGTTACAAGCGGCGGAAGCGACCACCGCCGATGTTACATGCAGCGGGATCGAGCACTGCCGATGTTACATGCGGCGAGAGCGACCACCGCCGATGTGGGTTGTTGTTTAAGACTGAGTCAATCACTCCCTGACATTTTTTGGTGTTCTGCGCAGTCGCATTGCTGACAGCTCAACAGATCCATCGTCTGTAGGTGCATCACTTGTCCCTTAATGCGACGGAATCATATTGAATATGAACATGGGCGTTGTGCTGGTGTTCGTTTGGTTGTAAATCTACCGATTTTGTTTCATAGATGCATCAGCACACGGTGAGGTTGTTACGACAACCCAATGGAGCTCCTCCTCCTTGTCCGAGATAAATTTTTAATAATTTGGAAAACGGCGCCGTCGTTTGACATTCTGGCCTGCTGTCGACTACTGAATATGCGCTGCGCAGCAAGCTAGCGGATGAAACGGCTGGACCCAACCCATCATAATGGGCTAGAGTGAGCCAAAGTCAGTGTCAAGAAAACGTGGGCATGTGCAGGCTAGCCGTAGATCTTACCATTGCAAAGTAACTGTTTGGTGCTTACATTTACATTAAGTTTCTGGTGGCCCAAAACGCCAGGCATCAAAGTAAGGGTCAAGCCAGTACCTGACGCAAACATACGGAAGGCTTACTTGTTCGCAGGTAATACCCACTCGAAAACTCAAAGGAAAGTATCAAGTGTCGGGACAAATATTTGTGTTTGCTGTAAAATCCTGCTCGCGCTTTGAGAAACTTAAAAAAAAACATTTCGGTGAGCATTCAACTGGTAAGCTCCGGCACTTCTCGTGTCAACCAAACAGTCACTGAATCCACGACTGAAAGCTCTCCAGGTGTTGGAAACTTCTTTTGGCTGTCTGTGCGACTGACAACTGATCTTGGCAACTGACTTATGTTTCATCGGATTCAGAGATCCACGACGTTTTGCCATAGTCGCTGGTCCAGCCAGATCAGCTTAACTCAGCTGATTTCGTCTTCATATCAGCTTGGCTTGCATTACTTTTCGGAAAAGTTTGCCAACTTGTAATATTCGATTTCGGCAGGTTCCACGTGCAGCTTTGATGCTGGCCTGCTTTGTGTTCAGGGGGGCAGCAATCGCTGCTGGTAGCCACGACTGATGCTCACGCATATCTGATGACGTTGTGTTTTCACTGGATCAGAGTACCTTCTTGCTGTGTGTCGCCCGGTATGGGCGTCGCGTACCCCAGTTGTTCTGACCGACTGTGGTTCTCGCCGTTTCAAGGAGGGACAGTTCCGGTTTCTTGCTGTGTGTCACCCGGTATGGGTGTCGCGTACCCCATTTGTTCTGACCGGCTGCGGTTCTCGCCGTTTCAGGGAGGGACAGTTCCGGTTTCGGTCGGTGGTTGAAGAACTAGTGGAGGCGGCTCTCGGTAAGGCTCGTGCGCCTGAAGAATGGTGCGACAAAAATGGCGCGTCAAAAATGGCGCGACAAAAACGGCGCGATAAAAATGGCGCGACAAAAATGAGGCGCGGCCTGCCTTCCCTTTTTGGCATGCGTCAAGGCACCTGCGAATCGACTTCAGTTTGAGAGTGATTTGTCGTCATTGTTTTGTTTAATACGTGGCACTGGCTGGCGATGACAATAAGTGCATGAGAGTTGTTGGCGCCCGCTGAAGTGGTCCTCCTTCCCATGGTAGCTGAATGGATAAGACAATAGTAATAGCCTTATTCCTCGGAGAAAATACAGGAAAATGAAGATATCGTTTGTCATGGTTTTATTAGTTAAAGATATTCGTTAGACATATTAGTTGGCCTCCTGGTTTTTCTCTGAGGAATAAGGCTACTGCTACTGTCTTATCTATTTGAACAGTGCTCCTCGCTAATGCACTGAACAACTCATGGTGGCTGAATAATTCAATATCACGTTGCCGATTGTAAGCCGTGGAAATGTCTTCGACAATGCTTGTATGTTGCCCACACAAAGCTAACGTGCCACGAAAAAAAACAAAGTGGTCGTTGTCGTGTGTTCATCATAACGTAATAGTGTTTCAAAATACATTTTTCCACACACGTAGGCGGAATTGGTCGGCAAGATGTGTATTTGCGTTGACCCAATCCCAAACGAGCGACCCATCTCCCAAAAGGACAGATGGGGTCACTGCTGTGATCCTCCGTTGCGACTGACGACTGTTGTGATCCTCCGTTGTGATTAGCCACTGTCGTGATCCCCCGTTGTGGCGGGCCACTGTTGTGATCCTCCGTTGCGATTGGCCACTGTTGTAATCCTCCGTTGCGATAGGTCGGCCCACTGTCGTGATCCCCCGTTGCGAGAGGTCAGACCAGGTTTGAGCCCAGCAGAAAGGTTCAAGCTTTGGATAGGGTAGAGCAATTGCAATACGGTAGCTGGATTATGACAATTGAAGTACATTTTACATTGGATTGAAGTACATTTATAAGCTGCAGCAGATAAATGCTGCATGTATTGTGTAATATTGTACATGAAGCTGCAGCAAGTAGTGGACGAGGTACAAGTTACTGGCATCTCCTCGACGCAGTTCGAGACGCCCTCTTGACAACAGTAGGCGACGGAAATGATTCTGCTATTCCATTCGTGGCGCATCGGTTATGCTAATGCTTTCAGCGTGCTGATTGCACTATATGGCTGGTCGATGGAATCTGAGCGCTGTAGAGAAAAGGCAGCGCAGTGCAAATGAATAGGCAACGTGAATGTCCAATGTGGTCGAGGAGGAGAAAACCATCCATTTCTTCTGGATATAAGTAAGGTGGCTTGGTGCCACTGTACCATTGAAAACAATCACAGTCGAAATCATGCTACGTTGGCGTAATACTGGACGGTGGGTTTATATTATGGTCTTATGGTTACCTAAAGGATAAGTTTAAAACAGCGTGCATTGGGCCTTAGCTCCTATCTGTTATACTTCATATCTCTTACAGGCCCTATTTCCATTGGATGAGCTCGCGTGGTTGATGCGCTTTTTCACTCACTCCGTTAAGTACGTATTTGCAAACAGACAAACACAACTTGCTCTGCAAGACGTTAGCTACATCGACGTCGTTGCATCATTCTGATCCCAAAATTTATTTCCTAAACAAGGTAGCAGTTCCGGTCATCAGAAGGGCACCCGGCCATCGATCAGAAGTAAAAGTTGAGTTGCTCAGTATCTACTGTGACTGGAAAGCAGCTTTCTTGTAATTTGTTTTTCTTAGCACGTCAAGCATTTGTCCCAGTGAAGTATTTTTAGCATACAAAATGAGTTCTAGGAAAAGGAATGTTGGTTAGCAGAAGTACAGTGGTTGCAGTAGCGTGCGGGACATAGCTTCTTCCGCAGGAAATGACGTTCTAGAATGCGGTGATGTCAAAGAATACTTTCTGTAGAATTAGCTCATGCCATACTGGTCATTTCTAAGACACCAACGTAGAACAGTCCAGCTGTAGCACGTAACACGTAAAATGATAGCTTTTGCATAAAAGTTTTACTAAAATGTTATTTCAAAACGTTACCCCATCGCGTACGTGGAATGTGTAAGTTATTCTGAAATGCATCATAAAGTCATGTGTTTCTGGTACCAGCGTAGCATGAAAAATTGATTATGTACTCATCTACGTCAATGACTTTTGGCACTGCCTATGTTCCAATGCTAAAACTGGATGATTTGGTGGAGCCCAGGAGGATTATTGTAGCTCTAACAATGCTCTAACGTCGTTGCAGCTGAAGTAAACGTGACAGCTGTATTCCATCTCAGGAGGAAAACATGTACAATCCCCTTGAAGGGATAGTTCCGCCTTCGGTTCTTATTTCAAAAGCATGCTCTGGCGAGATCTCAGAACTAGGCACATCTAAGAATAGTACTGGCTCTTTTCTGCTGTCGTGACCACTGTCGCCGTGGCAACCACCGCGCGCCCCTCTGCTGGTGCGAATAAAAGAACGTTTGTGATTGGCCCAACGAGCAAGAGCTTGCTACCGAGAAGCACATTAGTGAAAGTTTGAATCAGTGCTTCACATGGATTATGTGGTACTCCATTCTCAACGTCAAAATGCATCTCGAAAAGAGACAGTGCGATGAACGTCATAGGGGAGCATTCGGAGCCTTGGTGAAAGGTTTCATTTGCTTCGCGCGATAATAGTTCCATGTTTGTATATTTTTGCTTCAAAAGGGTGTTTCAAGCTCTCGTAGCATTTATTACACAATCTTTTTGACGCAACGCATAAGGCATAAGTGTGATGCAAACAACGGAACACACATTGGCAAAAGCGATGCAAATAAATATGTACTACTTTCATAGCGGCGGGCGGGGAGCTACGTGAGATTTCTTCCGCGGAGGCGGCTATTTCGAATCAAAATGCTGAGCTATTCGGAAATGTATCGAGAAAACTGGTATTGCTGGTCAAATCGTGTACGTCCGATGTAACAATGAGGGAAAAGTACAAAAAATATGAGACACTCCCTTGAAAATGAACAGCGCCGAGACGGTTGTCATTTTGCCTTTAACTGATCACCCTGCAGTGCTACACTACACCGCACGGCAGAGGTGCAATGCGGAACAGTCTATACCGCCGTGTGGCTTACCGGCTGCTGGCTGCTGATTTGCTTTTGGGGGAGGGGAAGGACCCATTTCCAAAAGATCAGGAACTTTGTGCCGCCTGATTTTTGAGAACCCGCGAAGAAAGGCAGCTGCTTTTTTGTGGCTTTAACGTATGCCATTTTCTCTTTAACTGAACTGACAACTGCTTGTAAAATAATTAATATCAAACTCTGGTCTCTAATGTGTGCATTGATGCAGCGTTGTCTCATTCGGAATTGGAAATATTCAATAGTTGAATTTATATTGATAGCAGGATGGATTATAAAAATGCCGCTCCAAAAAGCTGGTTTAAACAAAAGCCAACCAACGGGAAGCCTTAGCAAGTTTACTTATTCATAGTTCTAAGCCCCGTTCACAAAGGGATTTGAAAGCGTTTCTACTGAAAGCATCGTTGCATTCAATGAGTAATGTCTGAAAACGGAAGCGACGCCAGCATTTGCCGCTTGGATAACTAGCTGAAATAGTGGCATTGTCTGTTTGAGTCATTACGCGGGCAGGCTGTGTGTGTCATCGCTCAGCCCATGGTGGCAGGCATTTAACCTGGCAGGAAAAATATGGCAGAACACAGGCAAGTTCGGGACTATTTACCATTGGAGTGACAGCAGAAATCAGTGTGGTTGGAATTCCGCAGGAGAAATGTGCCGTCGCTGTTGGACCATCGCAGTTCAGATCACGTCGGACGCGTCGTACATTAGAACTGCACAACGCTGGTTACAGCGTTACGCAATTTCAATGAAAACGAATAAACGTGATGTTGTTTAGAATACCGAGTGTGACATATCGAATGAAAATGTTGGGGAGCCTGAAGAGGAGGCTGCCCGCAGGTCGAGCAGTTACTTTTACGCTTTTTGTAGTTGAGCTGGGCTTTGATGATAAGCATGTCTTGAAGCAGTTACCATTCACTAGCGGCTTCCCCCTGCTTGAGGAATTTCATTATAGCTAGGGATGTCAGCTCTAGTTCTTTTGTGAAATCCGGGTATTTTGTGATTGTTGAATTTTTTAAATTCCGTTGTCTCAGACTATTTCCGGATTAAAATACACCTGTCAAAGTCAAGGATTCTAATGAATTTTTGCATGTCCAAGAGATACAATTTCAATAAATAGAAGTAAACGTCAGTCCCGTAACAGCTGCCCCAAAACGTACGACGTATGCCAAAGACGTATGCCAAATAAATTGGTAAACAGTTAAAATAATCATGCAGAAAGTAGAAATGTGAAATGTAAGTGGAAGATTGCCATCTTGAGTTTGGAAAATAATCGATTCCTGAATAGCTATTGGATTTTATCGCGGTATGCCAGGATTGACAGCTCTAAACATGCCTTCCGTATCATACATAAATGTCTTCGGCGTATGGATTTCAATATCTGCTGTCTTTTCCACATTACATCCAGGTTTTAATACCTGCTGGCTCTCACAGAACGATGGAAAATAAATTGTAGTTGTGCAGTCCAGGTCTTCGTAGATAAGTCAGCAGCCACAAACTGTAAATGGATTCCTAGATATTGTGTGCCAAGGGGTGTCCCCTTTAGACGTAAGTGAAATCCCCTTTACGTTTGTGTAAATCGTAAACAACCCGTGGTGCCTGCCCCTGTTGTCCGCGTTGTTTTGATCCTCAGAATACATTGCAGCGTTTCCCCTGTGAACGTCACGCGCGTGACGTCTGCCACTGTTGCAGCGCGCTGATGCCAACGCGCCTTAATTCGGATAATTACTGCAATGTCCTGATCAGTATTCTGGTTCGTTAGCGTGGCTGACTTCAGTGCATCAGATGTGGTGTTGATCAGCAGGCACCTGGACGGCGCGGCTGTTTGCCTTGGGAGGAGCTCGTTGTCGGCACAGTTTGCGGAATGTTTGATTGTGATACTCGTCAGATACAGCTAGAGCCGCGTGCATGAGTGCGACTAGGGTGGGGGATACTCCCTCAGTTGTCCCAAAATGCGGTTTTGTGCCGTTCAGTTTTGTCCATACGGTGCAAGTTTTACGCTTTCCCATTCATAGTGGCACTCTGAGGCCAACTTGTCCCCCAAAGCTCAGTTGGACCACCCTAATTCCTCGGCGTGTAGACCCAGCAATTATTGCTTCCTGTACCCGCAATTATTGCTTCATGTACCCGGACCCGTACCCATGTCCCTAATTTGCCTAAAATATGTACCCAACCGGACTCGTTGCACTTTCCATCCGGCGTCAGCCCGACCAGTGTGGATCAATCCTGGTTGCCGTGGGTCAGGCCGACCCGTGAAGGTCAGCCTCGGTTAGCCGTGGGTCAGGCCGACCCGTGGGGTCAGCCTCGGGTAGCCGTGGGTTAGACCGACCCTTGGGGTCAGCCTCGGGTAGCCGTGTGTCAGCCCGACCCGTAGGGGTCAGCTCCGAGTAGGTGTGGGTCAGCCCCGGGTAGCCGTGGGTCAGGCCGACCCGTGAAGGTCAGCCTCGGGTAGCCGTGGATCAGGCCGACCCGTGGGGTCACCTCCGGGTAGGTGTGGGTCAGCCCGGGGTAGTCGTTGGCCACTAGTCACAGGATTAGCTTGTGAACGGACATAGTCGTTGCAATGACTGCGGGAAGCCAAGGTCACTTCAGAGCAGGCATTGAAAGCGATGCAAAATAATATCTTGGGTTCTGACATGATGCTCCCAAATAGCTGGTGCTGCTCAGTGTTAAGGGTAATATTCAAAGTCGAGGCATTGCTAGGCCGACTGCTAAAACTAGTCCCAGGCTTTGTCACGCATTAAGCTTTGAGCACTGTACCCATTTAATTGCCGCGCTGTAGCCTGCAAACCCAAGGTCCTTAAAGAACATGGTAATGGCGGTCGACGTGGAAGTCTACGTGCGTTGATGTATGTACATATATATATATATATATATATATATATATATATATATATATATATCGCGGAAGGCCCTTTAACGCCGCCTGGCATGGCTGGTCTCTGTAGTCATTCAACGAAAACATTTTCGGAGTACACGAAACCGAACGGAGGTCACTGGAATGTTATCTGACTACGCCCTAACATTGGTCGCTACCAGGCGTCACAGCGCCGGTTAACAGACTCGCCGGGTGGCACAGTCTGTTCGATGTACTCATCAGGAGGCATCACCTGTTTCCACCAGAGCCGCGCCTTGGGCGCTTTCTTGAGCAGAAACTCCGGAGTCGTGCGTGCAAAGTTGGACAAAAGCGGCCCAGTTCATCCGGAGGTTTTGCCACGACGTCTGAGCCCGTTGACGGCACCGTCTATGGAGCCCGGCGATGTGCGGCCTCCCTCAGTCCCACGCCGCGCAGTGTCGCAGTAATTTCCGGGAGCTCTCACAGAAGGTTCTCGGGGGAATCGATGCACGCAGAGGCTACGGGATGAGGCTAGGGGCCACGGAGAGGCTAGAGGGTTGGTGGCGGTTAAGGAGGAGTGGGAGGGGGTGTTAAATCTCGTGGCCTGGAAGGCAGTCCATGTTCGAATTCAGACCGCGGTCGAAGACAATTGTTCTTGGAATGCAACCCACAGCGGACTCATTTGTGATTTGAATGTATTGCTAATGTAAATCCAGTCGTTATCTTAATGCAACTTTCATTCAAACTTTATGTTTTTCAAGCACAATTCTCGTTTTAATGCAGTAGCCATTCAACTGATTTTTCTTTCCGAAACGGTCCTAATCGGAGGGTGGTCTTCATTCGAACGCGGTATCTAACTTAGTAAAGAACTTACCTAAATTGACCAACTGGCCATGACTTGCAGGCGCTGATTATATCGCAAGTCGCTCATGTTTTATAACATCGTATATGTATCGCTGGCGTTGCGTCCCATTTGCACGTGTTGCGTGTTCTGTGTCGTTCTATGTGGCATGTACTGACGCGGTGTTACAACAACCACTCCCTGGATTTCGCCAAGGTTCGCAATAATAATAATAATAATAATAATAATAATAATAATAATAATAATAATAATAATAATAATTATAATAATATATAATAATAATGATGATAATAAGCATAATAATCATCGTCATCATCGTCATCGGTTTCGAACACAGTCTGTATCAAATATAGTTGGTACCGAAGATAGTAATCGTTAGGGCAAAAACAGGCCGCATCCACCAGAATGTAGTGCGATCGAAAACGGGACTTTTGTCGAGCACATTCCACACTCGAACTTATCATCATTGTCATCAACATTGTCATCGTCCGAGCACAGACGTCTTTGGAATGGGTTTCTGATCTTGAAACATGTTTCATGTGAGTTGGATCTCAGTCGAATGGAGTCCTTATTTAGCACAATCGGTTATATATTTTGATTAGATGTTTGCCAATGGAAAGAAAGATGGTCCCTATGTTCGAAGAAAGTAGTCAATATCTCCACACCGTGTCTAGTTTTTCTTTGTTCATTTCCTCTGGCGATCCAGGCTATATTTCTACAGCATCTTGTTCATTTGGAAATATGCCCCCTCCGCCCCAAGCCGAGCGAGCCTACCCGTGGATATGGCTCACTCGATCCTGCTTCGACGATGGTTTGAAGTACAGCTGGTCAAAGCAAATACGTTCCAGTTCGTGAATTAACTCCCAGGTGTTCCCGGCGAGTTAATTTCATAAATCCACGCAGTAGGGGTGTTGCCGAGAAGATATTCTCCTTGCACAAATGTAACGAGTTGCATGGGCTTACATTAGGCAGAGTTGGGCTTTGGCAGCAGGAAGATTTTGAAGCTTCATGATGGCGATGGATGTTGCTAGGCCTGCTGTTTGAAAGAATCGATGATGCAAGTCATGCTACTTTTACCTCTGCCCTCCACTTTACTGCCTTTACGAGGAAACATGCTGTTTACTGAAATGGATTATTGTTTGCTCCGAAGCTCAAGGAACGTTTCTAGCGCGTGACCTGTGAAAAATTAAGTCGATCGCACTATCTCCTGTAACCTGGCGTGTGTCCAATCCCTGGGAGGCCCGAGAAACGCACGTGGAAAAACGCAAGCACCGACGCGCCGCCCTTGCCAATTAAGTCATTAAGCCATTGCCATTAAGCTTGCCATTAAGCTTGCTGACCACGCCACAGACTTCGACCACAGTGGTCGAAGTATGTGCATGGAATTCAGAGGGAGATGTGTGTATTGTCCCACAGGAGACATATCCCTGAGCCATATTCCATGACGTAGAACGAATGGAAGCCATGCAAAGGATCCGATGTATGAAAAAATAGTCCTGAAGCGTGTGAGTGGCCATTGTGCTTCTTGGCTCTGCCTCCACCGTCGCATGAACGAGAGACATTTTTACCTGAGGCAAAGTTTTAGAGCTGGTTAGGGGTAAGATGCTGAATGTCTAATGAGAGCCAGATGCCACAATTTATCTTAATCGGCTAACGACATCCAGCACAAGGTGACGGGAGGACAAGGTGATGGAATTCGGGATTCTAATAGGAAAACAGTGTGTTTTACTTATTGCATAGGTTTCTTTCCACAAACATGTGATGCATGCATGCATGATGCTCTCATAACCTCTGCGGACAGATAATGCCGATGAGTGCT
>NW_023596805.1:25544860-25604860 GCF_011947565.3 Pollicipes pollicipes | reverse complement strand
ACCAGTCCCTTTAAGGCCAATGAGGAGAGCGATCAGAGACGAGAAGGCTGGATGTACATCACAACATGCATTTCTTGTTGCTTGAATCCAAAGGCGCAGTGATAATTTTCTTATGAAGTGGAGCGAAACTTGGTGACATCGTACCACACCTACTTTTTAACTTTCTGTCCGAAGGCGTCTATGGTGAAAAACGAAAAAAATCGGTGTTTATGCGGAGAGGGGATCTTGCTGCGCCCCAGCATAAATCTTCTCACGCTTAGAAAATGTGTTACTGCATGAAGGCATAGCGATGCATTTTATTTTACTTTATTTTATATTATTTTCGTGCTCGGCTGTGTTACTGTGTTCGGGTGGCATTGCAATTCCTTGGTTCCTATTCCTTCCAATTCCTATCACTGCACAGTGCACCTGCGCCGATATAGAATGAAAATGGAGGAAAGTGACGCACCGGATCGGGAGTGACGAGCCGACAGTTGAAGGTCTCCTAGGCCCTCTATTCTATATCGATCTCCCGGATTCCTAGGCATGTCGACTGGTGCTCAAATATGCAACACACGCTGGCATTTTACGACTGGGGCTGCAAATATGCGCCAGGCGGGGCCGTTCAGGTCCCGAAGATGTAGAGAATATAACGCTGAAATCCCGGTTGGCATGTCGTCGTCACCATATGTTTCAAGCTCACCAAGGCTAGTCTCGCTTCCATGATAAAAGGAGAACCTTCTTCACGGGTTGGCGTCTCATGACGATGTGTGGTGGCGGTAACGATACCTTATTATTTGGCTAGCGGGCCGAGAACAGCGATGGGAAAGTAATGGGGTTAGGAACACTTGGGTGGCGCGGAGTGTGGGTGTCATTTTAAGAGTTACACCGTTCACCTTGCTCCATAAGAATTTCAGTGTATGGTTTCTTCATCTCTTTCTGTAAGTATTTTGCTCTGAACCTTATTATGTATTTTGTGTATGTATATTTTAATTCATATATTTTATTGTAGATTTATTGCATATTTTGTTGAATATTTTGTATATTATATATTTATAATGTAAGTATTTTGCCCTGAACCTAGTATTTTACTGTGTCCTTCCACAACAACTTTGCCTCACTTTGCACGTAGGACCCAAAACTATGCTGGATGAACACAAGTCTCCTGAACATAAAGCTTGATGGAAACTACGTGCTAGTGCTGCGCCTCATACTTATGTTTTTGTAGTGCTATGTCTGCAGTCCTCAACTTGCAATATTTTTGTATGCCTGCGAAATCAGCTGGTTTTTTTTAACACAAATCACGCAATGTATGCATCGTTCTATCATTGCATTGCCGGTTTCGTTTCAGCAGTAGAAATGGGGTTTGTATATCTTACACACGAAACTGCAAGTATTTGATTTTATATCCTCCCCCCAAAGAATCCTTACTTTGTCACCATCGTCAACGGCTTCAATGTTGTTTCGCTCAACAGCCCAGTTGGTTAGAGCGCCCGCCTTCTGATGCACCCACTCGTGGGCGGAGTGGGTTTTGGTCACTTCAGGTCGCTGGTCGCTCGCTATTTGCCACTTACTGCGATGGTCTGCGACCGATGACAGCCGTCACGCCAAAGGTCAGGTGACGTCAGAGGGCAGGACAGGCCATGCCAAGCGTTGCGGCACGTTTAACCACGCCAGGAATGTCTGGTGTTTGCCAGGATTTTACGATTGAATGATGTAGTCAATGTTTAAGCAACAGCCACTGCTTGGCATGGGTGCTGATCCCTGGAATTCATCCAATCAAAAAGTTAGCATCGAACATTACAAACAAGCTCAAAATTGCAGCAACGCTCCTGCTTTATTGGTCCTTGCATTCAAGAGAGCAGGTACCCCTCCGGTATCGGCATGGCCTCGGGCTCTGTTCTTGTGAGCCAGGTTTCTGCTTTCATTGGATTGGATCAACTACACGTATTTGTCGTTCTCCTTATGTCTAACTGTATACTATGCCACTCGCATGAACTGGTGGTTAAAACAAATGAGCTCGATTTTCGTAGAATGGAGTGCGTTCCCAAGACGTCGCAGTATGAGTGGCTTTAGTTCCTTTTCATTTAATTTGTCTGTCCGTCGGAGATAAGTGGGAATTGGACTGTCAAGGGTATATACACAATTTCCCACGGAATTATTTCAGTATTCGTTGAGTTAAATATGAAAAATGTTTTAAAGCTCTCCACGTATGATGCATAAAATTCAACTATGATGCATCTAAACATGATCCATAAAACTCACCACGTTCTAGCATCGCATCGAAATGATGATTTGCGTGCCTTCCCGTGACTGCCGCCTGGATCCGCCACTGCGCCCTGAGGCGGGCGCCACTGCATCTCGTGCTCAGGTGGCAGCGGGCACCTCCGCGCAGGAGAAACTGCACAATTACCGTTAATCCGCGTCGGGCAGGCGTCCCTTCGGCGTTTGTGCGGATCAAATGACTCCTGAGGGAGTCGGCCTGACCTGCTTCCATCAGGGGGAGGGGGAGGGGTGGGTAGAGAGGAGAGCAGGTCTGCGAGGAGGGGCGGAGCACTCCGGGAGCGGTCCAATACCGATCCGGGCACTCACTTTGGAGGCGTAACTGCGCGACGGTCGATCGTCTTCTTGATGAGACGTCCCCGGGTGTGACTGTGTGCGTAGATTGCGCGGGCCAGTGGACATAAATCTGTGCGCTGATGGCATGCCGGATGGGATCTATTTGCACTAGATCTGTGTGGATTTATACGTGCGTAGGCAATAGATGTATGGATTTAGAAGTGTAGGAGCGATATATGTATGGATTGAGAGATATGTGGATCCGGCGAGATACTTAAAATGTGATATATGTATGGGGACTACGAATGTGATCTAGAGGAATGTCTGGGAGGCTTTGTGAATGATCCTAGGGACTTTTTATGTAGAAGTAAGTGGGCACAATCAGATGTGCCTATCGGGATGGGGTAAGGAGCTATGCGGTACCGCCGCGTGATGACACGCGTTTTGTGAACTGATGTGTGAGCCGAAGCCACATGACGTGGCATATGAACTAGAGATGTGAACTGGGAACTGTAAATGTGAAACGAACCCACTTGGTGTGGCATATGAAGTATGTGTGTAGACTGAGGTGTCTTTATGTGAACTGAATCCATCAGGTATAGCTAAACGACGGAGGAAATGGTGCGTTTTTCACGCTTTGCCCCAAAAGTATACTTTGCAGCTTTAAGCAAAGCAATATTCAGACATAGCAGCCGTTCAGAGAAAAGCTAAGGGTCCGTCTTTGGTCTGTCTGTATGTATGTATGCATGCATGTATGCATGTATATATATATATATATATATATATATATATATATATATATATATATATATATATATATATATATGTGTGTGTGTGTGTGTGTGTGTGTGTGTGTGTGTGTGTGTGTGTGTGTGTGTGTGTGTGTGTGTGTGTGTGTGTTTCAAGCTTGCGAGCGTGCTGCGCCGAAACGCGCCGACGGGTCGCACCAAGAGTGGCGCCATCTGGTGCCGCTCCTGGCACCAGTCGGCTAATGCGAAAACACTGGTGCCGGTGTTTCAAATCAATCGGCGGCGCGTGACTCGGACAGCCAGCCGAACCTCTGCACAACTCACATTATCAAGGCTGCATGTCAAAACGGAGGGGTCACTGGCCACAAGCCGGGTGGCAGCGTGGGTCTCATTACGGGGCGGAATTGCGGTCGACAGCCGTGTGCAGCCAACGTAGACTCAGGCTTTTCTGAATAGCATACACCCTGGCTATGCTGCTCTTCGATCTTTGCGGCCAACGCGGGCGTGACGCAGTAGTGCAGTTTCACAACTGCAACTAGCTTTGGACTGGCCTTTTATGTTTTCATTTATTGTATCGTAGAGACATGCTGTAGATTGAGCTGCGGTGGTCAGGATATTACATCTTGAATGGGACAAAGCGAGAAGGCAGATGAATGATGAACAACGTTTTGATGTCATTCTTTTCAATTTCTTTTGTCCTGTGTGCATGTCTAAGTGCACTAACTTATGTAGTACGGGCTTCCTGTAACACTAACACTGGAAACAAACACATCCTGCGTGCAACATAACGCTCTTTGTTCCTGTAAAGTTAAGTTATTGACTTAAATTTACAAACCGCGGCATGTCAGGGTCAGGTTACCAAGTATTGCGAGTTCTTTTTCTGGCATAGTATATTGTTTGAAACCTGTTTGGAAGTTTTAGCAGCATACAAATTTCAATCCAACACAAGCTTTTCTCAGTACTACAATTAAGGTGAAGTTGAAAGCAGAAAATGTCGACAACAAGTAGTGCAGAAGTAACGTGTGTTGAGCCCTCAGTTTTCATAGTCGGCAAAACTTGCAACCTCCTTCAGTGGATGTTGATTTGCTTGTAAGGGCACACCATTGAAGCACATTTTTCAGCTGGAATGATGCCTTACTTTGATGGAATATGTTATAAAGTAAGCCCTTATTGGGACTGCCTGAAAATGGTCAATTTGCATATCCTGGGCCAAATATGGCAGCTTCATTTCATTAGCGTAAACATCCAAATTGATGTTGGTTTGGATAGTGCCTGGATGTAATGTTGTTTGAACGAGACACCATTGGTTTTCACGTTTGGAAGAGAGTAAGAAAATGATGGGTAGTCCTGGTATTTACCAGGAGGTTTCTCATGCTGGACAAAATTATGGACTGTCTTGAAATTGGCACGGAGGTTTCTCAGAAGATTTTGGCAGCCGCTGACACTTACGCACGGGATGGCCTCAGGCATGAAAAGCAAACACGTGCAGCGCTGGTCGTCGGTATATAAGAGCCTCCTGTTTGGATCAATGCAAAGACGCTGACCTTCGGCGGCTCCTCAGCGAAGAATGCCGTGTACGTGGTCTATACCGATGCAGCACACTTCCCGCTTCATTTTCTGCCGTGTGGCTCTGGTGACTGCATGTATTCTCCGTCGCTCGGTTTGGCACCGTACTTTAAAATTTCATGTTATGCTTACGCACAGTTACGGTGAATACGCACTTGAAAACCACTTTGCTTATCTTAGAGAGGATAAAAGGAAAGTTTTTTGTAGAATTGGTCTGAGCTGGCACTGCTCCATATCATCACCCACTTCTTGAAATCCCGGCGTGTAGGCATTTCAGCTTATGTTGATAAGTTTTCGTCAAGCTTGGCATTTTCGTAACATTTCGCTGAAATAGCTTTGTCGGCGCCGAAGCAGCGTGGATTTGCATGCTCCCGTATGCGAAATGCGAGTATCCGGGTGGATTTGTTATTTTTGTCGCTCTTGTGGAAGCTCTTGCTGGCCGGGGATGGCGGTGGTGAGCTCAGTGAAGGGGAACCATGGCATCTTCTGCCATGGTCTAATGGAATAAATCGCATCAAGAAAAGCCAGATGGCCCATGCTGGATTTGCAAAGGATCAGAATGTAGGTCGACCATTGTGATGTGGGAAAGCCGGACACATTTCCGTGGCATGTCAGGGAATTTCGTGGTCGAAAACGCGCATGCCGATGGCTTGTGATACTTCGTGACCGGAAGCAAACTCACCCATAACTCTATCTATTCGTAGCAAAGTTTGATCCTGTGAGGGCATCATTGCTATGTCGGTCCCTAAAATGCGCTGAAACGGCGTTGATTTGCTAGGCGGCGTTTTTGGAACGCGAACAGCGCGTTGTGACATGTTTGGTAAATAAGATGTGCGGAAGGAACTCAAACATGAAATGTAATACACTTGAAACTTGTGTAAAACTTTCAATGCCCGTCATGTCCAAGTTCGGTTAATCATGTTCCAAGACCATGTTCTTTCAATTGGTTTATTTTTATCGAGCGTGTGACGTTTAATAGAGGTCTGTTGATTAAGCCAGACCAAAAGATATCGTTGTCTGTATTTGTATTCGTAAGGAAATAATGGCTAGGCTGCTGATACCAGTCATGACAACGACGGATCCCACTGCACGAAAAAAAGATTATCCCCCATGCTTTGCAATGTTTCTAAAGTGATTCGGCGCGCTGGTTGTCAGGTCGTTAGCGTCAAAACGTCGCCACTCATCTGGTGTGCGAATCTCAATTTTTATAGTGAAGAACGGGACAGCGTGAAAATCATAACACGGGCTTTATTTTAGGGTCTATAATGGGCATAGCTCTTGCTATGTTTGTGTATTTTACTAGTCGCGATATACCGATATTCACCCCAGGACAAGGTCCTGTCCCCAATATTCATTCCAAACACTAAGCGATGCCTTTTCTCCCGCGGCATACCGGAGGTGAACATGAAACGCCTCCCGAGTCAGTGCCTGCCGCGGCGAGGGGGCGGGGCGGTGGGGCCTCCCGGCTTCTCGCCGCTGACGCCGCCCCTGATTGCGTATCGCTAATGGCGACACGTCCCGGGCTTTGGCGACCGTCAGGTCGACGCCGCCGCCTAATTGCATGACCGTCGGACGCGAGACAATGGACACGGGCCGGCCGGTGGTTTCAATCGCGCGAACCAATAGCGCGTGGCGCCGGCCCGTCTCGCGCCATCAGCTGGCGCGAGTGAGGTCGGGGGTCACGGAGTTCAGTTCGCTGCGCCAACCAGGATGCTGTAGGCGAAGGTTCAAACGGGGTCTCCAGCATTCGGTAGTTGCTTTTATGCCGGTGGCTGTTTCAGTGGGCCATTTCAGACGGGTTTAGTCATCGCTTTCAGCCAGCAGTTTCGCCTATGTGTTGCATTTAGCTGTTTCAGAACAGCCTTCATGTCGACTGATGCGAGCTTTGGACCGCTCGTCCCCGCCTGTCGCAGCTTCCCATACACCCATCATTACACAAATTGCCTGCGATGGCTTAGTTGGACGCAATAATTGGTTACTCAAATGGCTCAATCTCTGGTATTAATTGCCTGAATCTAGGGTTTCCAAGCAGCCCCAATTTCTCGTCCTTTGGGCAGCTGACGTTTCAGCTCCATGCTGATCCATCCTACTCCCGTGCAACACACACAAGTCCTATAATTACACACACACACACACACACACACACACACACACACACACACACACACACACACACACACACACACACACACACACACACACACACACACACACACACACACACACACACACACACACACACACACACACACACACACACACACACACACACACACACACACACACACACACACACACACACACACACACACACACACACACACACACACACACACACACACACACACACACACAACACCACACACACACACACACACCACACACACACACACACACACACACACACACACACACACACACACACACACACACACACACACACACACACACACACACACACACACAACACACACACACACACACACACACACACACACACACACACACACACACACATACACACACACTCATACGCATATATATATATATATATATATATATATATATATATATATATATATATATATGTATATATATACATATATACATATAAAGTCTTCATCTTCGCGACCGTCCAGCAGCTTTAAACAGTCCAATCGCGCGACGCACATTCATAACAGCACGCACACGATATCACCAAACCTTTTCAAGCCTGGGAACCAAAAAATGTCAAAGTTTCTCACCACCTGCCGCAGCGAAGGAACTTGTCCGCCGGAGGTAATAAGGACACGCAAAAGCCTTTTCCATTCCCCACGAAACGAGGCGACCCCGGAATCCCATCCCATCCGCCACCGCAAAATCCCGACGGCTTCGGTGATGGAGGTGTGAACTTTAATGTGAAGCGCGAGCGAGGTCGGCACGCTGGGCGGCAACACCAGCTGCGCAGTCACCTAGCGAGCGAAAGCCAGTTCACCCCGACAGGCACGGACTGTGCAGTGCGCGGTTTGAATCGGGATCAGTGGGTGGGTCAGTTTCAGTCCATCCTTCGGGAGATGAGACACCAGAGGCTTGCCACTCAGGAGAAGTGACCTCATCAATCATGTGTGACAGGTTTCGGAAGCGATGGGTCGGAGCAGATGAGCGAGACGCCGTTTCTTCCGCTTGTGGCGTTGCAGTGATCTCTGGCGCCGCTGAGGCGTTATTCCAAATTTATGATATTTTGCATGACTTTCATGGCCCCACTTCGCAGTTGGCCGGGAGAAAAGATCATTGCAGTAATGCGAGCGTTCGTACGACAGATCCGGCCCCAAAAAGTCCTATGGATCACCCAGTCTCTGTGAAGACCCATGTGATGATTGTGCAGGCTCTCGATACCAGGGCCGCCGTGTTTCAGGAGATCTCCACCAGTCGGCAGCACCACGCCGAGCTGCTGTCCTGCCTGACCTCCTGGTCCGACCCTCTGGTGACGGCCGCGGCCCAACAGGTCATGGCCTGGGTCAAAAGCCACAGCACGTCCAACAAGCCGTTGATCATCGTTGGCGCCGCTGGATATGGTGAGATTTTCCTTGTTTTCGTAGATGATTATGTCTGCATTTTAGGTTGGCTGTCTCTGTGCCCACTTCCTTTGTTCGTGATGGGACACTCTCTTTTGACCTTTTCAACTTGTTACGGTATGATTCGTCTGCTCCTGTATCTCAGTTGGTTAGAGCGCCCACTTTCCTACGCATGCACGCGAGGCAGGGTAGGTTCACGACGCTTTAGTCGCTCGCCGTTTTCCTCTGACTGGATGGGATACAGCCGGTGGCATTTAGCGCGCCAAAGGTCGGGTGATGTCAGAGGACAGAAGCGGACCGCACTCGGCATTGCGACGGGCTAAGCGTTCACTGCAAAAACCTGCCCGGATTTTCGAGATCGGATGACAGAGGTCAGGACTCACGCAGTCTGCACTGCATGTGGGGGCGCCGGTTCCAGAAATCCGTCCAATCGAAAGGCTCGGACAAAAAAATAAACGAATAATAAAACCCCAGAATCGTCGCGATGCCGGGAACCGACTCAAGATTAATTGGTCAGGGCTTTACATGCTCTGATTCGGTTTTTACGTGCCTAATTGGGCACGCAGCAAGCCCAATGGCGGAGCTGCAAGAGATTTCCTTGATAAATTATATATCGACCGCCATCTTGAGCGGTGAATGGGGTGCAGCGCGTAAAACGGCCTCAACGGTCGACCGCCTACAGCGCCATCTCATCAATGATTTCGTTGCAGTGTCCCTCGTTTGAACCACTGCTTTGGTTGCTGCTTCTCCTTTGAGATTGCTTGCATTTGCGCTTGTCGCCTCGCGCTTAATGGCGAGATCTTTTGTTCAGTTCTCCATCTGTTAATGGACTTGATGCTGGCGTAGTGTTTCGACCCATCTATGCGCCACTGTTAATCGTTGCCCCTTTTTGTGATGCATTTAATGCGTCAAAAGATTGAACAAAAATTCCGGTTGCTAGCATTCCATTACAATAAGCTTTTGACGGAGGCATTGATTTGATGCATCCAGCTGGGACGGAATCGACTTAACCTTTATTCATTCATGGAATTCTCCCGACCACTGTACACTGCTGTACACGGAAATGGGATAACTGTGACGCTGTCCATTTTAGTAGCGTCGGATTGGGTCTGAGACGGGGGAGCATTTCTGGCAGATCTCCATACAACCCCGGTCTTGATTATGTCGCCGGCAATTGCTTCTAAGAGCCTCCGTTATACGGTGTGCTGGCGAGACGTGTGCAAATGAAGTGGGATGAAAATGAATGACAGGCTGTTAGTGTATCCACTCTCCCTGTATTGAGATAAATGGATGGTGGTGTGTTACGGCGTCTGGTTTCTGGTGCATTTGTCAGATGCTTTCTCTCTGCCCAAACGATGACTAGTGCCGACTGGTTTGGTCGGGAGTGGGAGGGGGCGGGGGGGGGGGGGGGCTCTGTTTCCGTGCGTGTGCACGCGCCATACCGGTGTCGCTGGAGACGCCTCTGCACGCACATCACCCCGCCATCCCGGTGTCGCTGGGTACACCTCCGCATACACGCCGCCACTCGTGTCATTGGGGACGCCTCTGAAGTCCGGTCAGGCACCATGAAAGACTGTCTTTCCGTACATGATCGTGCGTGCTTAACCACGGTAGCCCACCTCCACCGCTTAGCTGGTGATAACATTGAAGCGGGACAATAACGGAACTAGATGCATTGAGAAAAAAATCTATCATCCTGAATCCCATGGTTTGTACGCCCAAATTTTGCAGAGATCGCATGTAACCGGTGAATGACATTGGCAAAGGGCCCGCCAGATAACAACCCCGGGAGCTTCCCTGCCCCCCCCCCCCCCTTCCTTTACTAATCAACACAGACTTTTTGCATTTGGCACCTTACCACATTCACTCCAAACAAACATATTCTTTGACGCCTACATCGCCCCACTCATAGGTGGCTGGCACACGGATAGGACCCCCTCCTCTTTTCCAGCACCTTGACATTTTAATCGACACGACTTTGCGTGTCATCGCTGACCTGAATTAGATAGCATTCTATCCGTTTTAATCATCCAACGAAGCCACGTTTATGCCCTTTGCAAAACCTATCAGGGCAATTTGTTATCGGCCCGACACCGACCCAGGTACCGGGCCGGCCTCAGGTGTGCCAGAGCTGGGCGGCGATCCGTTCGCTCGCCTGCCCTCCATGGCGACGGCTTCCTATTTGGATCGTACTCGATCCTGCCTCGTCCAGGATGAGGCGGCCCACCGCTCCTTCGGCTACGCCCACCGCTCGCAGCACCCTGCTGCTGCACACACGCTTTCGGCCGCGCCACGCCCAGTACGGAGTAGCCGCCTCCGGCGATTCTTCACTGCGCCTCCCGCCTGCCGGAATTAGCTTTGCGAGGCATCACATCACGGCGCGTCCCTCAGAGGCCTGGATGTAGACAGTGCACCTGATCGGAGAGTGGGACCCACCGGCGGACAGCGAGCGCCCGGCATGAACTGCGCTTACACCTTACGGTCTCCACGGCCAGCGCACTCTGAGAACTCGGCCCGACCGGCCTGGCCGACGACTTGGTCCCTTGTCGCCTCTCCAATATGCGTCTGGCAGATAGATGGCGGGACCTCTTTCCGTACCGAACACCCCGCCACCAAAGAAATGTGAGACCAGGCGTACGTCGCGTCGGAGAGGGACGGACTGCGTCCTGGTCTCTCCCTCCAGAGGACTTAAACGCAACCGAATAGATCCATCTATCGCCTGCGCATCCCTGCACCCCGAGTGGTCCGAACTGGTCCCTGGTCATATCTTGACCCACGCCCCTTCATGCCGCCACGCCTGAGGTCAAGTAGGGATAAGCGGAACGAGTCGACCGTCTCCAAGCCCAGAAATGAACGATGTTACGCCTTTAAGTCGCGCTACCCATCAAACATTCATCGGCGTAGGTGCACGACAGCAGTCGTCTTGCTGCTCCTGACCCGTGACCATAGCCGAACCCTGTTATCCTGTCGTGTTCCGCGCATATCACTCTTCGTGACCGTTGCATCTTTATGAGTCGGCCGGGAGAGAAGGACAGCATGATATGCACCGAGTATGGTCTGTCAGTCCGGTTTGACCGACGAGTTTTTGAGTTTGACCAAGATACCAATAAAAGAAAGAGAGAAAGAGACGTGATCGTGAGGAAAATCGGCACCCACTCGCTGAACGGCGTTCAGGTGAATAGTTCTACCGTTCTACCCGAGTTCTACCGTTCGTAGTCGGATCAGTCGGATCACCTCGGATCACGTTATCATTTTCAGTCGGATGGATTAGAAAAAGACGAACGAGCACCATCTAGCCAAAGAAACCTTCCAAGAGCACGCGCACGCAGTCCTGACGCCACGCCCGACCGCGACGCATTACCGGCCAGGGCTGTAATGAACCGACATAGATCCCTACAGCCGCCTCCAACGACTAATTCTAGACAACCTCGGCGTAGGTGAATGAACGAGGGCCGGCGGGGGCTGTAATGAACGAGCCATCGTGCCGAAGCGCGCGTGACTGGCTTAGGTCATTAAGTCTACCCGACCAGCCCGGCCGCTCGCATGCTGCGATCGTCGTTCGCATCTCACGCTCTCGCAAGCGAGCCATCGAGACCCTGCCGACTAAGCCGTGACCGTCTAACTTCCGACCTCTCAGCGAGAGCGAGCGAGCCGTCGGGACCCCGCCGGCTAACCCGAGGCCGTCTAACTTCCGACCTCTCACGCACTCGCGAGCGAGCCATCGAGACCCTGCCGACTAAGCCGTGACCGTCTAACTTCCGACCACTCACGCTCTCGCGAGCGAGCCGGCGGGACCCCGCCGCTAACCCGAGGCCGTCTAACTTCCGACCTCTCACGCTCTCGCGAGCGAGCCGTCGGGACCCCGCCGGCTAACCCGAGGCCGTCTAACCGTACACCTCTCACGCTCCCGCGAGCGAGCCGTCGGGACCCGGTCGGCTAACCCGAGGCCGTGTAACCGTCGACCTCTCCTGCTCTCGCGAGCGAGCTGTCGGGACCCGGCCGGCTAACCCGAGGCCGTGTAACCGTCGACCTCTCCTGTTCTCGCAAGCGAGCCGTCGGGACCCCGTCGGCTAACCCGAGGCCGTCGACCTCTCGGGCACTGTAGGCGCTCGCGCCCAACACTCTAGCCGAAACAGGCGGTACGGCGAGCCGCCGGCTGACCGCACCACGCCGGGGGGGGGGGGGGGGTAAGCGTCCTGTCTTTGTTCCTATCAAATCCCCTCTAGCCTCGCTTCAACGGTAAACAAAACGCAGCAAATACGTACAAATGTGTGTGCAAAGTCGTTCAAGTACAGTCGCCACATCAGCCTACTTGCCTGACTTCCGCTCTCCGTCCTTACAAGTCGGCAGCCGCAGAGCCGAAACCGCGGGATGCATCGCCTCACCCCTCCCCTCCCCCCCCCCCCCCCCATATACTCATTTCGTGATCGCCAGGACTCGCCTCCCGTGCCCAGCAGCAGTGCTGGGCCGGGAGGATCGCCTGGTCAGTGTCCCTCCCCCATCGCTCTCTCGTTACCCAGAAGGGAAGAGGTTGCTATGGGGCGCAACCGCCTGTTGGGGAGAGGTCGAGGGTCAGCTCGAAGCGTACAGTCGTCCATGACCCAGTCAGGGTGGGCAGGTTAGCTCGGGCACTGACATTACGCGAGCTGTCTTCGACCAAGCGATTATCCGCGGCGGCAGGCGTCGTGACCACCGGGAGATAGCAGAGAAGCCCAGAGTCGGAGGCGCTCAGCCTGAGATGCACGGTTATTGCCACTCTTCTGGTTTCACTCCAAAAACTTCTCTTGGTCCTTTGCATGATGTTTTATTTCGTAACTATTTTGTTACTGGGTCGCAGTTTATAATTAGTTACATAGTTATTCATGTATTCTATTACCTAACTATTTTTACGTCGTCTCCTGTAAATGGGTCGGTCCGCCCATGCTTTCTGCGTTATCCCATAGCCTAGCTGGAACGCGCCCTTCGCGCAGCATGTCCTGGGCCGGCCTGCCCCACTTCCCGGGATCAGCTCCTGGCGTGCTCTGCAGCGAGGGCTCGAGTGTCGCGTGATCCGCGATGGTGCGCGGCCCGCCCCGCTCTCTTGAGTGGGTGCTGTGCGTCCCCATCTGGCCCAGTTTTCACGCGGCGCTGCGCTCCTGACACCAAACGGTGTTTCATCGGCGCCTTCACGGGGGTTCTGGGGAGATGAGGCACCTATTCTCGGGGAGATCAGGCACCTCTTCTGGGGAGATGAGACACCTATTCTCGGGGAGTTGAGGCACCTCGTCTGGGGAGATGAGGCACCTATTCTCGGGGAGATGAGGCACCTCGTCTGGGGAGATGAGGCAACTTTTCTGGGGGAGATGAGGCACCTCTTCTGGGGGAGATAAGGCACCTCTTCTGAAGGAGATGAGGCACCTCTTCTGGGGGAGATGGGGCATCTCTTCTGGGGAAGATCTTCCGGGGGAGATGAGGCGCCTCTTCTGGGGAAATGAGGCACCTCTTCTGGGGGGAGATGAAGCATCTCTTCTGGGGGAGATGAGACACCTCTTCTGGGGGAGATGGAGCACCTCTTCTGGGGGAGATGAGGCACCTCTTCTGGGGGAGATGAAGCATCTCTTCTGGGGGAGATGAAGCATCTATTCTGGGGGAGATGAGGCATCTCTTCTGGGGGAGATGAGGCATCTCTTCTGGGAGAGATGAGGCACCTCTTCTGGGGGAGATGATGCATCTCTGCCGTTTTCCACCAGTGGTCGGACGTCGCACGACCACTAATCCCGTCGATGTGGCCAACAGCAGATGTCCTCCTCTTGTTGCTGACCGATCGACTGGAGATTCCGGCAGTTCCTCGCTTCCTTCCCAGCCTCCGCTCAGCCCAATACTTACCCTGTATACAGGAGCAGCTTGGACGTAGAGGCCTTAGGGTCTTTTTTGCAGACATTCCTCCTATGCCTTCCACACTTGGTGGACGAGTCATTAGAAGGAGAGTTACGCTCATTATTGGACAGCTATGACCCCTCGAAGAAATGTGAAGTTACGCCACCATACAGAACAGTGGTATACCGTCTGTTATCAAATTACAGGGAAGCGGAGGGCTCAAATCTTAGCCGTGGATGTTCTCAGAAGAATACAAAAGCTCAGAAAGAATCTAGCGAGGCTTGGGTCTTAGGAGGGGTATCGCTGTGAAATGCGCCGAATGATCTTCAAGATGGTTATTTCAGTTGAGACACCACACAAATTCGGAACACCTTTTTAATGTATATGTGTAAAATTAGGGATAAAGGGCAAAATGCGGCTTGTAATAGCTTAGAGGTTGTGGGTTAACGGTGGGTCAACATTTCAGCACGGCGGGCCTTTGCGGGCTGGACTACGAGCAGGGCCGGGCAGTGGGCTGATATGTAGGAAAATGTTGTGTCTCTAGCCCCTATCCGTCGACCGTTCAGCGCGGTTGTTAACACGCTGTTTCGCCCTTCTAGTCGTCTGACTCTATTCTGCTCCTTGTCTCGTTGGCTCGGCAGCTTTATCCTGGATGTGTCTATTTTGCTGGTATCCAGAATCCATAATCCATATTTTGAACACAGCACAGTTCCCGACGTCGACACGACCTTGTCCCTGTAGTGTGTTCCGAGTGTGCTCCTGCCCCTTTGAGTCTGACCTGGCCGCGTCTCCGTTCCGAACGTTCTACCCTGGGTGCGCCCCTGCCGGCTTCACTTCGTCCTGTGCACGCTCCTGCTGCTGTAAGGCTCTCCTGGCTGCTGTGCTGTCTCGTATAACGGCCGCGCTGTCCGCAGGCAAGACGTCGCTGCTGGCCCAGCTGTCTCAGCACCTGGAGGCGCCGCCTGTGGTGCGGCGCTTCCGGCCCCAAGACGCCGTCCTGCACCGCCGCCAGCTGCTGGCCGCGCTCGCCAGCGAGGTGCAGGCGAGACTCCAGGAGCTGGCGCCGCGCGGCGACGGGGACGCGCCGGAGGCGGCGGCGGCAGCGGCAGCGGTAGCGACATCGGCATGGGCGCCGGCGGCGAAAAGGGGCAGCGAACTGGTCGAGGGCGGAGTGGTGGTGTTGCTGGACGATGTGGACGCCGTGCTGGCGCCGAGTGATCTGGACCGGAGTGGCGCCGAGGCGGGCGCGCTGTGCCTGATGCAGCTCGCCAGACCGGGCGTGACGCTAATCGTCACCGCGACGAGCCTGGCGCACCTGGAAGGCGAGCAGTGGCGCGCCACCGACGACGCAAACGTGCTGCGGTTGTCGGCGTGGACGCGGGATGAAGTGCTGCACCGGCTGGACGGGGCGCTGGGGCGCAGCGAGCGCGTGCTGACGAGGGAACAGCGCGACGCGGCGACGGCTCGCTGCCTAGCCAACCCTTCCGCGCTGTTCGTCACGTGCGCGGCGGAATGGGCGTTGAGCTCGTGCTCGTTTCACCCGGGCACCTCTATTCCGGAGGATCTCGAGTGTTATTACCGAGTGACGTTTGATAGGCTGGAGCGAACGCTGGGCGCTGAGCTGGTGGCCTCGGCCTGTCGCTACGTGACAATGTCGCATCTGGGATTGACGGAGACTGAGCTCTGCGACCTGCTGACCTCTACGGATCCCGGAGCGACGGGGTCAGGGACGCAGGCGGGGCAGTGGCCGCCCGCGGACTGGATAGCCCTAAAGAATCAGCTAAGTAAGTACTTGTGCGTGTCGCTTAGCAGGGTGTCCTTTCCTGTTCAGTTGGGGAGCTTCAGCCCCCTCCCCGCCCAGCCAATTTGGGTTACCCCCCCCCCCATCCGGACCGTGGGAAGAAAGTGGACCAAAGCGGGGTAGAAATATTTTTGTTGACATATTTTGGAGGCAGGCCCAGTAATTTTTTTTATCATACAGCCCCGGAACTCAATGTGCGAAACTACGCCACTGTTTCTTAGAGTACGTTCTCGGCATTGTGGGTACACCAAGCAGGAGGAAGCACTCTTGAATTTTGAACGAGACGATAAGAATTATTTTCTTCCTTACACAACATATCAAACCATTTGAGTTCTGAAAACCTGGCTCATTTAATGCCGTACAATTAACGGGTTGCGTCGACACTGAGCTTATGCGCAATGCACACCGCGCGCAAGCATTGCGCCCTCATGTTGATACCCCAAGAAATCACTTCAAAAGATAGTTCCAGGTCGTTTGTCGCCCGTACGTGTTCGGCGTTCGTTTCTGCACATGCGCGGCTCCTGCCGACGCCTCGTTTTGCATTGCTTTCTAGGAACGGCTTCTTAGGTTCAGCAGCATTCCCCACTAATGCTGAAGACCCTAGTTCACATCAACTTGAAATGTTCCGCATCGCGTGTTCGCCTATCGCAGCTACCGCTCGGCATATTTGTCGTGACGTGCAAGTATCTATTACTTCGGCTCGTTTGTCATGCGGAATTGCATGCTTGTCGCGTCCACGTATTGGCCAGGTCTTTTTCGTCGGCAGTGCTGTTGTCCGCTACCAGGAAAGCCCGTCGATGACTGCATTCAGTCCAGTTTATTGCAGTCGTTAGCCTCTTGCCGGAAGACGTAGCGTGATGAGACAAGCGAATTTCATTTATGAACAAAAACACACGAAGTGACACATTTTGTTTCCCAGTTTTCGTAATGTCCTGTGCATGGTAGACTGGTGCTTATAGTTCTACGCCTTGGCTGTCAGTATTCTAAATTATATCTTTTGACCCGCTCATTGTCGCCCCATTCCGTCAGCATAGCTTCTTAGGAATATTATAATTCTCAAAGTGGAGATGGAGACTGTGTGGGGAGTCCGAGCCTGCATGTGAGCACCTTTTCTGGCGTTAGAGTCACCGTGCGTCAAATCTCATTCGATGAAGCGGGCGGCGTCATCGCCAGTGCTGCCATCTGTCCATTGTTTTCACCCGTACGAAATGTATTTAACCGGTTGTAGCTGCCGCTGCGTTGCCTCTGTTTGAGACTGCGGCCAAAATCGTCCTTACCGAACTCGGACGTGGAGCGTTTTCTCAGTTAGGCCGGACGCTGCACTGGCTTCGGTGGGACGGGACGTTGCATTTACTTTGGTGGGACCGGGCGCTGTATTTATTTTCAGGGACTGAAAGCTGCACTTAGTTTGGTTGGACGGGACACTACTTGTTTTGGTGGGGCGGGACAGTGCACTTATTTTTGGTGGGACCGGACACTGCACTTACTTTGGTGGGACCGCACGCTGCACTTATCTTGGTGGGACCAGACACCGCACTTTTATGGTGGGACCGGACACTGCACTTGTTTTGGTGGGACCGGGCAAGAGGCGCAACTTTTCAGCCCGCCAGCCCGCCAACCTGTGACTCACAATAACCCGAAGGCTAGGTTTTGGGCCGGATGTGGCGGTTTTCTACGGGTCAAAAATTTAAACACAAAGTAATGTGTTTTTATTTCTAGGTTTTAAAATCATATCAAGCAGATTAGTTCAAAGCCAAAAAAGACAGATGAAAATAATGAGTTCAAACCTTTGGTGTATTTTGCTGAAAGGCAAATTTGATTTCTGCCTCATCATTTTCATTTGTAGATTAAAACTGTTAATACAACGTTAAAGATTTACTTTGGCGCATAACAAATTACGTTGTGCGGGTACTTCGATTGCTGCTCTCTGAGTAACATTACTGATCTTAGTTAGATAATGTTATGCATGAAGTGAGATGATCATGCCGTTTATGCACTTTTTAACTCATTGGTCTAACCTTAGAGTGAAATGACAATACGCATGTTGCAATAGATTAGTACGTGCGCGTTATTGGCGGATTGACGAACCCTAGACAAAGGTCAAAGCCCTCCCGGTGTCAAGTCGGACAGGTCTTGACCTTTACTTAGCTTGCTTTACATGGCTTTTACATGGCTCGCCTTTCTTTCTGGTGTGTTGTGCAGACGCCGATGCGGTAGCCGTGGAATCTCCCAGGTAAAAGCACAGCTTCTCCCACAGCCGTTTGTGGCGAGTGTGGCGTCGGGGGCGGGGGGGGGGGGGGGGCGGGGGAGGAGGGGTGAACGCTCCTGGGCAGCTGCCAGACGAGCACCATGTGGTGGCGACGCGGCCAAAAGCTATCCATCCCCGACCAGTGGCCGCTGGCGGCGTGTGGGGCTGGTGGCGGCTGTGGAGACACGATTACAATCAGATTAAGTTCATAATTGATGTAAAACACCGTCATTACCACCCAGTGTTGTTCTCTCTTTTGACTGGATCTCGGTTCCAGCAATCGAGCTAATCTCTGTCTCCGGCTGTCTGTGTCCCACTCGGGTTCTTTCTCTCTGCCTCTCTGTGTAGCTTTGTCTCGCCGTTTCGCTTGTACATTTCTGCTCTAAGGTCCCTCTTGCCTCCTGTATTTTTGTGTACACTTCGTTCTCTCCCCTCCCCTCCCTCTACAAAGCTCAGTACTTGGAATGCCACGCTCCACGATCGTCACAATCTGCTCTCAAGGGGACAGAATACAAAAGCGAATGTTGGTCGCTGGCCGACTTCACAAGTATTCCCAAGCCTATCCGTGACAGCCTCACGTCGGGTCGCGTGTAAAACTGCAATACGTCGGGAGGCTGCCGTGCGAGAGCTGTGGACACGACCCTGCTAGCTGACATTGGACGGGACGGGCTGCCGGTGGTCGGCGGCGTGGGGAAGCCGCCATATGTGTGGAGAGAGAACAGCCCCCCTGCCCCTTCTGTCCACTCACCCCGCCACTCACCCAAACACACATACACTCAAAGGCGCGCGTGCACGTAATGTCCACGGCAGTCATGGACCGCGTTCGAGAAGACGTTACCAGCTAGACGAAGTCATCATGATTAATGCATGTGCTTGCTTTGGCGGTGGCAGTTTCGGCTATGCAGCGCCTGGCATACGCTACAGGGTGTATCGGACGGGCCGGGGCAGCTGACAGAACGCTTGTATTCCTGGCCATGACAGACAGCCACAGGCAGTATTCGTGTGTTCCTTGCCGCTTGTATTCCTGGCCATGACAGGCAGCCACAGGCAGTATTCGTGTGTTCCTTGCCGCTTGTATTCCTGGCCATGACAGGCAGCCACAGGCAGTATTCGTGTGTTCCTTGCCGCTGGTATTCCTGGCCATGACAGGCAGCCACAGGCAGTATTCGTGTGTTCCTTGCCGCTGGTATTCCTGGCCGTGACAGGCAGCCACAGGCAGTATTCGTGTGTTCCTTGCCGCTCGTATTCCTGGCCGTGACAGGCGAGCAGCATGATAGGCAGCATGATAAGCAGTACGATAGGCAGTACGGGGCGCTGGGGTTGCGATTACGTCACTACGGGTCAAAAAGTGGAGGAAAAGCCCATGATAAAGCTATCATTCCCCTTCATCGCAGAGGTCTTGATGTTAAGCTTCCATGCAAAGTGTGGGGGTGCCAATGCCCCGCCCTCACACGGGCAGGCCTTGCTCACTGATCCCCTGTCCCCAGTGGTGGTGGGGTGGGGGTCGTTTGCCGCGGGAGAGGCCGTGTACGGAATTGCCGTACATTCGTTACCGGGGCCTGCCATGACCAGGTTATTTATCAGAGACTGTCCCTGCGGCGCAGCGATAACGTCTGCACATTGGGCGTCGTCTGTGAATCCATGGCGTCTTTGCGGAACATGGAGTGAAGTTACCAGGCATAGTAGCACATTGCCAAATATTTTACGTTTGAAGCAGGCTTATGTGATTATCCATATCCGTGGGGTATGGATAATATGGATATCATTATCCATATTCATAACCCCCATCACATGTCTTTGTGTACTGTTTGCCTCCTGTCATAAACGGTGAGAGTTCTTTTATTCGCACATTGTTTCCGCTCTTACCGAGGCGTCTGGCGAAAGAACGTCACGATGTTTTCTAATTTACGAGGGCGGCACACGACATGGGGATATCATTTCGTTATCCTTAATTCACATCTGAATAATATGTCCTGTCCGATGTGCCATCACTTGGGCTTTGTCGCTCTGGATACTTTTTCACATACTTTTACCGAAGCCATTTTAGATGCCTTCTCCATTATTGGCAAATCGCGCACAGGGCGACCACGTTGTTATACCGCATGGCATGGTTCTCTCCGGCTTCATCGCTACCCAAAATGTTTGCATGCAATTTGTCTGTTACAGCTCTTTACGGCCTTTTTAGTGCACGGATCTATTGTTAATTCGTGAGTCGACGCCATTGGATCCGACTGGATTGGGTTTGACTGAGCTAAATCGACATGGATTGGGTTTTGTTTCGGACTAGACGTGGCCGACTCACTGGATTGCACCAGATTACAGGGTAAAAATTTCAGTTTGCTCAAAAAGTGGCAAACGTTGCCGTGCATGCATAGTTCAGTTATCTCTTCCTTTAAAAAAGATGCGGTGTTGCAAATGGCTACAAATGACAAAGTTTTTTCTGGGACGGGTCGGAGTCATCGATGTGAAATTCGTGAATAAGGCGTATTTATAACTTAGTTTTATATATATATATATATATATAAAATTGATAGAACCCTGAACAAATTATCATCGTGTTCCTTGCAGGACACCTAAAACATTTGACCAGTATGAAGTAAGGACGTATTTCTCATTTCACTGTAACAGTGCCACACTGAAAAGCGGTGCGGTTATATGACAGGCGACGCACGAAGTGTCGAATATGTTTCCCGATGTGAGCTAATAACTCATAAACACAATGGAAACACGTGTACGGTATTTAAACAAGCACTCAATTCAGTGATACTATTTTTGCAATGCAAGGGCAGTTCGAACTCAGCCATGCCAAAGTGGTGCGGCTGTTCATGATAAATGTATCATTATTGTGATGTTTTCATCATAATTATATGACATCATAACTACCACCCCGCAGGCTTCCTGAATGCTTCACTAAGCACGATGTTGTCTGTACAAATACTAGGACCTGGAACGCTTTTATCGGACTCGTCCTCGACCGTCCCACGACATGTCAGCGAAGCCGAGCAAACAGTCAGCGGTGCCCGGCCGCCGGGGAGTGATGGATGGCTTTACATTGGCGCCGTGGGGCAAACACCATCAGCAGTGGATTGGGACCACCACCGAGCAGCTGCCGGGCCAGTGTGACGAACAAGGCGCAGCATTCGGAATTTGTGCGAAATTCAGGTGGTGATATGAGTTTGTGATTATTTTTCGCAGTTCCGGAATGTTGTGACACATTCGGCACAGGGCGCCAAATTTCACCATGGAGGGTAGGAGGTGGGGGGGGGGGGGGGAGCTCACCACCTCCACCTCTCCTAAATCCGCCGCCGTGAGGCGATTAGGATTCACTGACCTGGTCGTAGGAGTACGAAGCACTATGGTAAAGGCCGAGCAGAAATAACAACGGAGACACACACACATTCTCAGCCGAAGACTGCCTTCAGGTGGGGGGGGGGGGGGGGGGGGGGGAGAGTGAGGATAGAGTTGGTTTTTTAGAAAAAAATAAGTGAACGAAGAAAATCAAGAAAAACTTGTTAGACAAGAAAAGGAAGGAAGGGAAGAATTTCTTTGCACTCTTTTCGCTTCGAAGCCTTGTGGTTGCCCGCTCTTTTTCCTCTTCTACACGTAACTCTACCCTTCACCTGATGACGGCATACGGCTGAAATATGTTTGAGTCCCTGCTCTTTCTTCTCGGCCTCGTTTCTTTCCATGCAGTATCGTAGCATCACTGCTAAGTTTCTGCGGAGGTGAGGTGAGGTGGGGGTGGGGTAGGGGGGGGGAGGGAAGCCGTCTCTCTCCCCCTTGCAGCGTTCGCCGTCCCTGAATAAAAGACGATCCGTTTCTTGCATTGCAGGATGAACACCGGACACCTAACTACGCGTCAAATGTGTGCTGTTTCCCATAAGTCAGCAACAAAAATTTGTTTTCTTTACAGCTGCATGAGAGGTTCAGCCCTGGTGTCTGGTATGCACCGGTACCCGCCGTAGGAGCAGCGCTGCCAAGCGTTTAGTTTCATTGCACTTAAAGTGTGACACTTAATGACACTTCTGATAATTTATGTGTGACACTTTATGACACTTAAAGTGTGATGTTAAGCCAAGTGTGTAGCCCGAACACTGGGGAGGCATAATTCGAATTGTCCCGCGGAACAGTCGCAGGAAAAGACGGAGTTGTTCGCAAATGTGTTGTTTACGTGGACACGATCTTAAATATGGCACGTGACTCTGCCACGCTTTCTCCACATGTCTAGCATCCTGTCTAATCAAGCTTTATTTTGAGAAAGAATGTTAGGATCTGATTTCATTTCGAGCATGACAAGTTAGATGAATCGTCTTATTTTGTGTGATGTGAGTTCAAGGTTGTTATTTTGCGTGCAGAACCTGCAATATATCAGAAGATACTGGTGGTGTCAAATAACAATTATGTTAACAACGCTCAATATTTCGAGCTTAAGCATGACAAGTGTTCAGAAAGATCCAGAAAAAATATTGCACTTGAAACATAAGACACATGAATGCAGAAAATACTCCCAATCTGGGCAGATACTGGCATTAGAACGTCTAACTAGTACGTTTGGCTAGTGCATCTTGGTATGATGAAAAACGATATACCATATGAAATTTGAACTCATAGTGCCTACAAACCAAAAGCTAAAAGCTTTTCTTCCTTATTCGCTGTGCTAAAGTCAGTCGAGTTTCGAGTTCCACGGCGAAATCTCCGCTGTCAGCTTTGGAAAATCCTTAGATAGATGAAAGGGTGGTAACCAAGGCGGCCGTATTGAAGTGATGCATTACGTCGCTGCCCGTGGTCGGCAAGATGCGCACCGAAGACAGCTAAAAATTTCAGAGTAATCTGAAGTTAGATGGACCATGAGCGCGTTAAGTCTTAGGCTGACCCTCGTGGCACACTTCCCGCTTTCCGCGTTTTTTAATGAGCAAGCTTTCAAGAAGCTAGTCGTTTGGCCCCTGCTCGTGTGCTTCCTGATAACCGCCGCGTTCAGCCTACGCATCACTCCGCCCAGTGACGCTAGGCGGAAATCGAACGCAGCAGTCGTCACTGGCTGGAATTTTTTAATTACCACACGTATCTGGGCATTAATCTGCATGGCGATGGCGTCATCGGCAGGCCGTCATCGATCGCTGGCGGACGTGTCAGTCCCCGGGGCCGTGTCGTGCGCTATGTGTCGCTGGCGCCTGACGGCGGAGGGCGCTCGGCGCCGCATCGGCGCGTTTTGTTACATCGGCGGCCCTCCGGACCGCCCCGTCCACTCAGGCGTGGTTCTCTGCGCCGTCGCCCGGCGCGCGGTGCCGTGCGCTTGCTGCGCGACGGCGGCTCGCTGTCGCGCGACGGAAACGGTGGCGATCGCGCCACATGTGTGGTGCGCTTGCGGCGCCCGTGCGGTGCGCACGCGTCCTTGGACGACGATTTGCTTGGGCGAGATGCCGGCTCGGGCGCTTGGGACCTTTTTGATTGGGCGCTTCGAGAATTTGGGCAGGAGGATGCAGGCTCGGGCTCTGGCGTGGAACTCAACCGTTTCCAGTCGGGGTCGTGGCAGTTCATAGTGATTAACTACCAGCACTGTGCTGAGACTTTCATTATCGTCAGCAGGCGCCTCGCTATTTCCTCCGCCGCAATTTGCGCGTGTGGTTTCGCCACTAATGAGCACAGCAGTCACACGTGCTGTGAAATGAATACATAGCCTGCCCTCGTTCAGAGTGCGGGCCTGGTCTGGTGCTTCCCCGGCTGACTGTTGGTCTCTCCCACAGCTTCGCTATGGACCCGCCAGTGGCGCCACCATCGCCTGGTGCTGTCGTGGCGCCACCGCGCGGCGGCGGAGTACATCGAGCGCCGGTACCTGGCCGACCGAGCGGACCGCCTGGCCAGGCATGCCGATCTCAGCAACCTGCACCTGCTGGGCTTCCTGGTCACACCCGAGGACGCCGATGGCGATGGTGAGTGCTGCGGCTGTGCTGAGTTACAGCTGACTGGATTATTTATTTTGACGTGCACATGGAGTTCCCCTCGTTTGAATTAAATGCTGGGTTGGAAACATTTCAGAAATGCTTTACTCAGCCACAAATGTGCTTGGCCGCCCTGAGACTATTGACAAAATTGGATCATCGTAGTCATGGGAGATAATGAATGACTCATCTTTCCAACATATTCCTCGAACATCAGTGCCAGCTAAAAAATGTCAGGAAAGAGTTTCGACTACGAACACAAAAATATATTCAGGAGCTGACATCACTGCTGGAAACCCCTCTGTTCCTCTACAAGATGTTTAAACAAAACGTACGGAGTTTTAGGTAATAACGGTTTGTCGGTTGAAAGCTGGCTTGATTGTTTTCCGGCGGTTTTTCACATCAAAATCAAAGTTGCTGTTTGGCAAATGACACGGAAACGATTATTCCAAACAAACACACGTTGAGATCGACTGACACAGCCAAATCGTTCTTTATGGCGTGATTTTGGTGAGTCTGGAAACATCTTTCCGCAAAGATAGTCCAGTAAATTTGACCAAGTTCACCTCAGATGACCTATAGGTCACCCTAAAATGGTATGTCTGTGTTTGGAATACTTTCATCCCGCAGCTGCATATAATAGAATAAACTCACTCAGAAGCACATCGTGAAGAAAGGACTGCTCTTGTAGGATGCTGGTGCAACAATTTTGGACGGTGACCTTATCTGACCTCATCCATGTGGGGGAACAGAAATGGTCGGAATGGACTTTTGCATTAACGCCTATTTCCCTGTCCTCAATATCCGTCCCGACATGTTGACAGGTTTTACCCGCATCTATCGAAACGACTGTTTTGACCTTTCGTGGCCTCTGATGACCTCACATCAGACACAAGGTCAAATGTGAGGTCATCGGAGGTCTTTCTGCTACACAAAGCTTTGGTGTGCATTCTTCATGATTTAACCAGGCCATCACAACAGATCTTCATTTTTCTCATACAACCTCTGGAAGTTGGAAGTCTACGAGTGGAAGTGAACTTCCCCGGCCGGACGTGGTTTCGTCATACCCCTGCCTGACGCGGGATAGGGTAGGGGATAGGGGTAGGGTAGGGGTGTAATGGAGGAGGGGATCATGATCTGGGTGGCACCAAGTTTAGAATGAAAGCGCAAAAAGATTGAACTTTTCAGTCCGAATCAGCACGTTACAAACCGGAAAAAATCACTGGAAATATTTTGGATTTATGTTTGCATGGTACATTATGTTTCATGGTTTAAAACATGGATCATTGTGATGATGGCTACTGTTAGCCTCGGAATCGCAAGCCCCAGCAATGCCAGGGTCCACGGCCTCACTATGCTTACGTAAAAAGCCGCAGGGGATTGCGGCGTCTGTGTCAAGTTTTACAAGAGATCATTAGCTGTTTGGAATCGTATCCTCCCTGGCAACATGCGTCGGTGCTCTTAGCAACCATAGTAACCAGAGCACCATAGCAACATGTTTCAAAGCATGCTTTATTGTAACACGATGCATAATTATTGCTATGCGTTGACCTGAGCCAGGTCTTCTCAACAACGGCACAACTTACTATTACCTGATAACCGACTTGTCATCGCTTTTGTCTGACGACATACTCCGCCTGCGCTTTCTGGATCGGAAAACGCGTCGGTACCTTCCTCAGATATCGGTGCTTAGAAACCACCAGGCCCTGCCGGGTCCGATGCTATTGATCCTGCCTGATCTGAGTTACTTAGATCGGTATCGGCTGTCGGTGTTCCGCGTTACGCTGCTCGGCTATCGGCGTGTGTCAGTCCAGCCTGTAATGGCAGCGTGATTTCCGGCGAATATCCTGATATATCCGGTATACGAATGTTCTTGTGGATTGTCCCCTGTGCGCAGTGCCAAAACAATCCAGCAAAGTTTGTGAACGGCATTGTCAGTCTCTAAGCTTCGCCCTCATGCGTCAAGACCGTCACTAGAGGCCTCGTAGGTGATTGATTGGTGATGAACGATTTTAGAATCATTAAATTCATGCTCAAAAGGAGGCGCAAATTGGAATTATTTTTTGCATGAAAATATTCGTGCTTGTATTCCGTGACAGCCCCGAAGCGGAAACATGAAACTCATTTGCTTTATATCCACTGACAGAACCGTGTTGGTGGCTCACCTACTGTTTTCGTGTTCAATGACGTCATCCCAGCAAAGGGAGAGTTACCATATGTCTTCATGCAGAGAACGGCTTCTGCAGCTTAACCAGAAGCCTGTTGCTCCATTATAGCAAAAGCTGTTCTATGCGAAGGCTGGGATAAGCTTGCCACCCGCAGTCTCGCGCGTGATGTCTTATCGCGCGTACACCTGGTACACAACCCATCAATCTTTGAAAGGTGCTCAACAAACGGGAACCGCTTTTCCACCGAGCTACCAAAAGCAACGCAGCGTGCGCTACGCTTGCGGTAACGGTGTAGAAACCTGCCCGTGCGAGTCCGCTGGACAGCGCGTTGCCCAGCCCTGTCTGGGTCACCGGATCGCGGCCCGCAGACAACCCTTCTGCACGGCTGCTGGCCGGCCGTGGGCCTCTCAAGTAGAGGACACGGGTCTCTGGGGTGGGCAGGTTGTCTCGCTACTCGAACGTCCCTGATGGAGGAGGGGCGGGGGGGGGGATGCTCAAACGTCCCTGAAGGAGGAGGGGGAAAATTGAAACCATCTGCCCCCCCCCCCCAACAAAATGTTTCAGCAGCAGTCCCACGCCGCTGCCCGAAGCTGGTTACGACTGCGCGGTTTACTGCGGGCTCCCGCACCTCCGTCTGTGCGACGCACACGGCCGGTTATTTGTCACGGAATATTGCGGCCCGCCGGCGCCAGCGACAGGCCATTTCCCCTCGGGGCGACGCGCCAATGAGTGCTGCGCCCAACCACCGGGGCGAGGAGGTGCGCCTGGCCCAATCAACGGGCCGCCCCGCGGTGTTGTGTCGGTCATTGTCGAGAATGGTGTGTAGGATCCGCTCATGTATTCTGGAAACTCATTTACGCTGGTGCGGGCTTTCGTCGTGCGCTCCCGGCGTCACGTTCATGCGGGATGGCGGATTTGAGTCCGTGATTCGTCCGTCCGTGTCCGTGATTTGTGATCCATGACCGAGTCCGTGAGTGTCCGTGAGTGTCCGTAATCCGTGAACCGTGACCGAGTCAGTGAGTTTCCGTGAGTGCCCGTGATACGTAAACCGTGACCGAGTCCGTGAGTGCCCGTGAGTGTCTGTGATCCGTGATCCGTGACCGAGCCTGTGATTCGTGAACCGTGGTCCGTTATTCGTGATCCGTGATCAGTGATCGCGTCCGTGATCGGGTCCGCCTATTTCCTGAAGCAAAAGGCGAGCCTTTCACTTTCGAATCGCGCCAGGCGAGTGCGTGGGTCAGGAGTACCCTAGTTTCACTTCGGGTTCCTGTTCGTAAGTTTAGGCATACATTTTCACACTTTTTATTTTGCGCGCCACCCGTCTAGGATCGGTGGGCTCCTCTGTGGGACGGAGGGCAGGGAGCAAGCCGGCCATGGTCAGGAACTCCCCCGCTGAACCAAACGGCCATTAGACCCGCGGGTGAATGCGTATCCGCCGACGCTCCAGCCGATCGGCCAGCGACACCAAAGCGGCGGCTGCTGTTGCCCGAATCTGGGGGAGGGGCAAACAGTGCGCGTCACCTTGCCAGGTGGGGTAGGTCGCCGTTTTCCTCCCGGAACGGCCAGTACGGCGACCTCTTCTTCCGAGATGATTCATCACGTCAAGACTCATGGACGCGAGAAGCCAGATCATCGGCGAAACAACATGTGCACAGAGATATTTGTCTGCATGTTTTGAAGATGTTTCCGCTCCGCTCCAAGAACCCCGCCGCGCCGGCGCCATCGTCACTCCAGCTGGCATCAGAGGCGCCACGCTACGTGAGAATTAAGGTAGAGAGGGACACGCAGGGACCGCCCGAGGCGAAAGAAGGCGGGCCCTCCACCTTCGCCGGCGACGCCATGCCCGAGATCTGGCCCAGGGGCACGTTGGGGGCAGAGCTCAAGAAAAGGGTAGGCCGGTCTGGCAACACATTGGACGGAGGGGGCTTTTCAACAAAAATTGGACCGTGCGAAAACGAGGACATTCCGACGCCGTTCAGGAGGATCAGTCAGGGAGTCCTCAGTGAGGAGCACGGAGGAGATCTAGCGACGACAACCAGGCGGCGGCATCTGGCCCCGCGGACAACGGACGCCGGCGTCAACATGCACGTGTGACTCCACAGGCTGTTGTCCCCGTCCCCATCGGACCATACCCCAAACGTGTCCCTTGACCGCTCCTTACCGTGCGGGCGCGGCCACAGCCACCTGTTCCCTCCCATGTAGTTGGGGAAAATGGGGGGGAGGGGGGACTTGACCTCGCGACCCTCCCGGCTCGGCAATGTGTCTCGGGGTGTACTCCCGTAATTAAGGAAGGGGGAGGGGGGGCGGGGGTGATGCGTCACGCGGATCGGTGCTGGGACCCCGTGAACGGACGAACTGGTGTTTCAAGATGTGTGAGGGATTTCTATCGCAACAGGCAACGGTTTGCGATTTAAGGGCTTAACGTGGAAGCGAGGCCGAAGCTGATTTGGTCAGGCGACGGAAGGGCACTCGCGCCTAACGTAAGATGGCGCTGTGTCCGGGGACGTTGGCGCGCACTTCGGCGCGACGGCTCGGTCGTTAGCACGCGCCGAGGCATCCTCGATTTTGCCGTTGAAGGCGGCCACATGGAGCCGCAGCGGCTCATCATGGCCTCGTCAGTCCTGCGTCGTGGCCAGGCGTGATGTACGGGCCACGCCTGCATGCTTCTGAAGGACTATACCGTTAGTCCGCTTTGACTATAGAGTTAGTCCGCTGACTAGTCGAACGGCTTGTACTTTCTGGTTCCCGTAATTTTTCCCATAGCTGAGGGCAGCCGGAGCCTCACTGAGCCCCGTCCAGCGCATGCGCACGGATTCCTTTGACAAGCGCGCGTATTCCCCCATTTCCCTGCGATTTCTTTCGTATTGCCTGACTCGGCTCGATTCACTGACTGATCTGCGCACGGTGTCCATGCTCGGTTGGCAAGGGCCCCTCTCGCCCTGGAAGGATTCGCTACGGACACCGAAGGCTTGGTGTGAGGGAGTACGGCGTCGAGCTTTCCGAAGCAGACTGATCTCCGGACTTTTAGCCGGCGATTGGAGGGAGATCGCCTGCCGGGGTTCTGAGACATCGCGGCGAGATGCGGCGAGTCCGTTTCGTCTCGGGAGACCGTCTGCGGCTCCGCGAGACCAGATGGTCACTCGCGGGGCGCCGGCCGGGCTAACGCTCGGAAGGAGACGCGGAACGCGCCAGAGCATTACGGCTCGGCGATCGCCAACATTTATGAGCCAGACGACCGCAGTCCTGTTTTTACGCAGATGACTGTTTGATAGGTAGCACGACTTAAAGGCATAAGATCGTTCATTTCTGGGCCAGGAGACGGTCGGCTCGCTTCTTTCTCTCTCACTTGACCTCAGGCGTGACGGCATGAAGAGGTGTAGGTGATGGTATAACCAAAGACCAGTGGGGACCGCCCGGGGTGCTGGAATTTGCACGGCGGTAGCTGGGTCTATCCGTTGTTCTACAGTACCTTGGGAGCGGACAGGACACAGCCTTTTCTCTTCCGACGTAGTGTGCTCCAGGCCTTTTAAGCTCTTGATGGCGGGATGTTCGTGACGGATAGAGATCCCGCCAGCGATGCTTTTAGGGAGGGCGATAAGAAACCAGGTCGCCGGACAGGCCGGTCAGGCCGATCCTCCAAAGCGCGCCGGCCGAGGAGATCGCAAGGCGTGAACATAGGTCACGCCGGGCGCTCGCTGTCTGCGGAGGGGCTCCACCGTCTCATGGGGCGAGTTGTCATCTTCACCCCAGGCCTCTGAGAAACGCGCCGTGGGGCGGTACCTTGCAAAGCTCACTCCGGCAAGCGGGGGCGGTGCTGCGAGCGATGGGCGCGGGCGTCGCTGCTGCGAGTGGCTACTTCCAGCTGCGAGCGGTGAGCTGGCCGACGGAATGGCGAGCCGCCCCACCGTGGTCGAGACGCGGGGAGTATCGTCCGAATAGAGAGCCGTCACCACGGAGGTCAGGCGAGGGAACCAGTCGTCCTCCAGCCTCGGACACCTGATGCCGGCCCAGTAGCCGCGTTCGTGCCAAACCGATGAAGTTAATCTGATATGTCTTAAATGGGGCTTAAACGTGGCTTTACTGGATGTAGGGAATGGGCTCAATAAGTTCAATTTAGCTTAACGGAGACTCGCAGACGTAGCAATTGTAACATCAATGCGCTGGATAAAACAGGGGGGGGGGGGGGATCACACCAGTATACGAGCCAATAATGACTGTGTTAACGTGGGTACCAGCGGATATTCCGTGCCTGGAGTGAACGTGATGGGGCGCCAAATGTATGACGTCTGTGTGGATTAGTTAAGGCCGGGGCTCCTTGGGCTGTTTTCCAGCGGATCTCTGCTTATGTAATTCGCCGGTGGCGGGGGACCCCTGCCAATCTGGGTGTATTATCAATGCATTTGGCTCCGTTTTTGCCCCGTTTCAATATCATCATCAGCTAAAGGGTGGAGGTGGGCTACCGTGGTTAAGGGTGTACAGCGATGCGTGGGGAGACAGGCGTTCACGGTACCTGACCAGACCTACCATCCCGCCAATGCCTCGGTAACCCGCTTCATCCTAGCCCTATGGCTCCCATGAGCGTGTGTAGATGTCGGGTGACCGGAGTCCCAACCTTCCGAGTCGTGCGCTAAGATCACCTGGTTCGTATGCTGACCAACGGGCTCCTCATTACGACTTCTCCCTCTTGGGGAGGCGTAACAGCGGCAGCCGGCGACACGCAAACATCCAGCGGCGGCCCGGCAGCAGCGCAGCACATGAACCCCGCCCCAGTACCCCCCCTCCCCCACACGCACACGCATCAGTCATGAGCGAAAGTGGGGTCTCAGTGAAACGCAGTTCTTGGCGCTGATACCGGCCACCCGGCTTGAATCATAAGCGTATCGTTCGGCAGTTTCAGCTCCTGTAAATTGACCTGAGGTTCATAAATGCTCGTTGGCAGAAACATCCGTACTACCGACAGAGTCAAAAGTTTTCTGACGTTCTTCGGCTGTCCCGGTAGCGTTCCTCAGCCGTCCCTGGTGACGTTCCTCAGCCGTCCCTGGCGATGTTCCTCAGCCGTCTCTGGCGACGTTCCTCAGCCGTCCTCGGTGACGTTCCTCAGCCGTCCCCGGTGACGTTCCTCAGCCGTCCCCGGTGGCGTTCCTCAGCCGTCCCTGGCGACGTTCCTCAGCCGTCCCCGGTGACGCTCCTCAGCCGTCCCTGGTGACGTTCCTCAGCCGTCCCCGGTGACGTTCCTCAGCCGTCCCTGGTGACGTTCCTCAGCCGTCCTCGGTGACGTTCCTCAGCCGTCCTCGGTGGCGTTCCTCAGCCGTCCCTGGTGACGTTCATCAGCCGTCCTCGGTGACGTTCCTCAGCCGTCCCCGGTGACGTTCCTCAGCCGTCCCCGGTGACGTTCCCCAGCCGTCCCCGGTGACGTTCCTCAGCCGTCCCTGGCGACGTTCCTCAGCCGTCCCCGGTGACGCTCCTCAGCCGTCCCTGGTGACGTTCCTCGGCCGTCCCGGTGACGTTCCTCAGCCGTCCCCGGTGACGTTCCTCAGCCGTCCCCGGTGACGTTCCTCAGCCGTCCCTGGCGACGTTCCCCAGCCGTCCCCGGTGACGTTCCCCAGCCGTCCCCGGTGACGTTCCTCAGCCGTCCCCGGTGACGTTCCTCAGCCGTCCCCGGTGACGTTCCTTAGCCGTCCTCGGTGACGTTCCTCAGCCGTCCCCGGTGACGTTCCTCAGCCGTCCCCGGTGACGTTCCCCAGCCGTCCCCGGTGACGTTCCTCAGCCGTCCCCAGTGACGTCCCTCAGCCGTCCCCGGTGACGTTCCTCCGTCGGCGACGTTCCTCGGACCCCTAGCTCCGAATTACCAGTTGGCAAAAGGAGCAACGAGCTTAGAGCCTGGGCGAACGCGAGGTAAATTCACGTTAGGCAAAATGCGAACCTTACTAGTCTGTAACGCACTCTGAGTCAGACTCAGCCTGTTAAGATTAAGTCCTGACTCGGGCGGAAACCATATCGTATTTACCTTAGCTCAGTCCTAAGTTCTTCAAGAAGACATGATGCTTGGCATCATATCTTCAGAATATTGACTTTACATTACTTATTGTCAAATCAACCTTCGCACGTAAGTCGGATTTCGACAGCGCTATCGCAAGACATGAGCTATATTATAAATACTGACCACATGTATCAGTCTATGTTGATATATTTCCTGGAGTTCAAGTCCCATGAGCATTTTGTATAGTAGTTTTAAGTAGTTTTTAGCTAAAGTAGTTTTTTAAATTTACCTATGAGCAAAGACAATGCGCTTGAAGTGCAAAGTACCAAATCATGTAATTTCCTTGCGCTGGCAATCTACTTTGAATGAAATTAGTGCTATAGTCAAGGATGATAAAATTTACCTAAATTGCCAGCATTGGTTTTTAAGCTCAATTGTAACCCTATCCTTAGTAAGTAGGTAAATAAACCTCCCTTTGCCAAAGCAGAACGCGAGTCGGCCCAGACATATGTGTGGGGCCGCGGGGACAATAATGGATCGTCCAGTCGTCCAGCACGCCTTGCTGCGTGTGACGTCATAGTGCATGCAACGTACGTATTGGACGATTTTCAGGAGCATTGACCTCAGCTATGATTTATGCGGCTGATCGGAGTAATTACTAATAATCCGTATAACTTTATGTTGCAAGAGTTGTGGTCTTGCCCGAATGTGACCTCATTGGCTCTGTCAGAGACCGTTGCAGTTGTACCCGAGAGGCTGCTTCTTATGTGCGCATATATCTGTGGCGCACGATACTGGAGTAATTACACTGGAGTAATTACTAATAATCCGTATGACTTTATGTTGCAAGAGTTGTGGTCTTGCCCGAATGTGACCTCATTGGCTCTGTCAGAGACCGTTGCAGTTGTACCCGAGAGGCTGCTTCTTATGTGCGCATATATCTGTGGCGCACGATACAAACCGAGAGAGACATCAACCGGTGCTTAAGCTATCGATATCTACCAAAAACTCTTGAGATGACACAATCATTACGTACCTTATAAATATATCAACCACCGATGGAAGCCATGCGTGACTGAATTGTTAGGAAAAATCATGGAAAAGTTAAACGAGCAGAATATTTTGTTGCCAAATGATTGACAGCTCCATTTTAAGACTGCATAAAGTTACATGACGCAGCCTAGTAAGACAATGTGATAAAGTTACGTAAATCATGCCAATACAAGCCACGCTTTAATTTCCGGCTGCTGCTGGCTGTTTATTGTATTAGCACGATTGTCGGCCAAACAGGAACTTATTAATTATCTCACAGTATCCACTGTCAGGGCTCCCTGCACTGATTGGAATATGCCGCAACTGGGAGTTAAACTCAGGTTTTTTGAGTTAAGACACCGTGCCTGGCACCTAACGTTGAATAGCAAAGCATGCAGAAACGGTGGGCCCCCACCCATAAGGCTCGTGAAGTCTTGTTGTTCCATTATAACGCACGCTACACATACAAGGATGCTTTGGTAGGGCTGCAGGCCGGGCAGTGATTATAAATCTTCTCACAAAAATCGGCACATACTTAGCAGGCGATCAAACGCAGCCTTCTGGCCATTTAAACGTGGCTGTGCTGTGATTTTCATTGGTTTGTTGTGTGCGATATGCTCAGGTTCGGTTGGGGTCATCGACACGAGGCACCAGTTGCCTGGGATGTTCACGAGTAGGTGCTGAAAACATGAATGACAGGGTAGTGGAAAAGACGGATTGAGACGGAATTCTCCAAGAGTAGCTACTTAGCGGGTACAACCCATGCCGCGAGAGTGTGAATCATGCTCATTGATAAACTTTGAATAAATGCCCACAGCATGCTGCACATATCGGACCGTATTTGTATCCTTACAGCACCGTACAGTGCTTGGATCCTCGGAGATGTTAACGATAGGCGGGATTTCGCCTTATCTGGGTCCGCATCACAGCGCGCTGGAATGAGCACTCTCAGCCCGCCTGTGCACTCTCAGCCCGCCTCACATCCAGGCGGGGCAGCGGGCAGCGCATCTCAGCCCGCCTGTGCACTCGTCTGTGGCGGGCAGCGAGTCTCGGACCCCAGCCTTCGGACGGCAGCCTGTCCCGTCGGCTTCAGGAGTTGCCCGCCACGCCCCGCAGTCACCGTGAACAAAATCAGTCGCCTGCCACTGCGCCGTTTTATCTCGCCGGCGCTCTGAGAGCGCGCGGCGTCGCCTGTCTGGCGGCGTCCCGGCTGCTGTCCGGGACGTGATGGATTGCCGCCTGCTCCACGTCAACCTGTCCCGTGTCGCTGTCCCGGACAGGCTCGGCTCGCGCGCCGGTGCTTGCCGGTGATTACGGAGTGATGAAGCGGGCCTGTGTCGGGGGCCGGGGCCTAATCGGAGACGGTTAGTCATTCGTAGGGCGGTCCCCCGGGCTCATGGAGGCCCAAGGCTCCTCACGAAGGCACGAGGGCTTTCACCTCGCGGGCTCAGAGGATGCCCAGCAAAGATGTCGCTTCTGTTGAGCGTAAATCAGTCTCATGTGCTCCTGTGTTGTTGGTTATAGGGCTCACTGCAAGTTGAGATATTGTTGAGTTCCCTTTCGTCGTCATCGAAACAGTAACGTTTTTATCTGGTGCTCGTATCCATGTAAACCCATACCCAAGCACACAGGTTGGAAGTCAATTGTTGACTTGTGGTTGAAATTAACGGCCTAGGAGCACGGTGACGTAAATTTAGATAGTCATTCGGCGACGACGGCATATAGATACAGGATCAACTGATTACCGAGGGTTAAGTACTTATTCATATCATTGAAGATAAAGGTGTGCTTTAATCCCGTTCATATAGATTTAAACTGCATCGAACAATCATTGGATATAAATTATTTGATCATGCATTTGCCATTAGCGATCAGCTGGCTATGAAATTAGCCAGCCACCGTTGGTAGCCACTGGCAACTGGCGAACAGGAAGCAGCCGCGGCCAGATTCTGATCGATTGGGGTTATCATGCCAGCTTGATTAATCTTACAAATTATGCTATTCATACCATGATCATAATAAGTAATCATATCCTATTAATCGCCACCTAAGGTGACGGCAGATTATGCTTTCCAGGTTTTTAGGACTCTGCTCAGCTCTGCTGCCATAACTGTCCACTATTTGGTGCAATCATACTCTCCTGTAGCGATTCCACCGTCCTGTCACTGTGTGGTGCTACCATACCACTCCCCGCCATTCCATACCACTGCCCAGTGGTATGGTATGGTATGGTGTTATCATACCATACCACTCCCCGCCATTCCGTCCGTATAATGGTGCTTTGCTGTATCAGTTCCATCGGGCTGTTCTGACAACAGGAATATATTTTAAAGAGCATGTGTTTTAATTCATGCAGTGTATGAACTCCCCGTGTAGGCAGCTTCATGCTACCCAGTGCTATCGCGAGCGGCGTTATCACGCCGGTCGCCCCCCCCCCCCCCCCCCCCAACTCCTCCTTCAAACGCCAGCAGCGTTTTGCGGAAAATGAGCAGGACAGTCAGGGGCGCATGGAGCTGCGAATCTGGGAAGGAGCCAAGCTCAGATAATAACGTCTGTTTCACAAAACGAAACTGAAGCACCAAAATGTCCCTTCTGTACTATGCTGACTTGCCCTTGGACATCCAGCTGGTGTGCCTCGGCCCTCTTCTGCGACGGGCCCTGTTCTCCCCGCAGTGTGCGTGGTGGGATGGTTTACCGGGGGCCGGCTAACGGGCTCTCATAACCGTTGACCAAAGAGGAACAAATACAGCAGTTAACGTCGCTAGTATTCACAAGGCAGTCCAACACCCAGGCTTTGGTCAATCTCATTCCTTCTATCCAACTATAGACAATTTGCAGCACCGTAGGAATTCGAAATATTGATAAAAGTGTCCAAAAGATATCATGCGCCCGTTAGACCGGTTGGATGCGATTCGTTCAGAGGGTCGTCAATTTGACTTCCTGAGATCCCCAAAAGTAAGAGAGATAGTGACACCAAATGCGCCGGGTAAGTTGGCCTGTATGCGATCTCTCGTGTGTCAAATTTTGAAGTCTTATGTCGTCGTCTTCAGGGCAAACAAGGTCAACTCTAGATTGATGTTCAAAGTGCCTTCAGACGTCCTCGTGCAACCACCTTTAACCTGGATGCCCTTCTAAGCAAAATGTCATTGGTGTTCATTCAGGTTGGCAACGTTATTTTGCCTTCAGAATGTGAACGTGACCAAAACTGTTCGACATTGTCGTGATGTCGAAATTTGAAATCAGCGTGCGTGGCTACGCTAGGCAGTATATTCTCACCAAACATTGATCGAGGTTCGTTGAAGGTCAGTAACCTCTGACCTTCATTAGCCCACATCAGGTGTCTGTTGACGCTCCTGTGATCAAGGAATGTTAAGTGAGCGTAACAGTTACAGCTCAAAGCAAGCTCTCTAGAAAGGAGCAATCTGGTTTGACCTTGGTCTGATGTTTACACCTGATCCAAGATGACTGGAATTAGTCGTGATCTTAAATTTAGCTGTCCAATTGTCAAGAAAACACCACAAAGATGAATGGCTTCTTCTAACACCTGGTAGTCGTACGATATTGAGTGACCCTTTAAGAATTGCCTTCGCTGATAGCCGTGTGCCGAATTTGGCCCGCCATAGGTCAGCGAACTTACAAGGTAAACGTTATTTTTTACCCGAGAATTGCAGTCATGGCATGATACCCTACAGCACGCACGAAGTAAAATTAATGCGTGTAATGAACGTACTAATTGAAAACAAGACAGACATGCATCAAAGAGTATGGTGACGACGGGAGTATACAGAATTGCATGCATGACAAGGGCTTACTGTCATAAATGCTACATAAATGCATAAATGCACGAGCCCTCACTTGCCTTTTGAAGTGAGAGATTTGGACGTTCTAAATATGACGTCATAGCGGTAGCAAGAAGCTCTGAGCTGTCGCGACGGAATAATGAAATGCCCGCTTGGTGTCCTCCAGCCGGCACCTGAGCGGGCGGATATGTCGACAACAGGGTTAGGAAATCGGTCTGCGTCGAAACGGTCATCCTTCCGGGGCCAGTCCAGAGACTCTAAAGTCGGTGTTGAAGCTGGCCGCGGCGTATGTCAGAGAAAAGTCTGCTGGCAAGCTTTGTAACTTCTTGAGCTTTTGAGTCCTCTGCGCATCGCATTACATCGCGCCACTCCGCGTGCAGAGGTTTCATGGCCGGTATGTGGGAAGCCGTAGGCCTGATTAGTAATACCGACGGGTTCAGGCGTGCAATAACGTCGGAGGTCGTGCAGCGGCACAACACTCCCATTGCATTTTGCACGACTCTGGCGACTTACATCCCACACGAAAACGCCGAACCTATGATCACACCGAGAAACCTGATGTGCTGTGAATGTGTCACAGTCTCTCCATCTATGTCGAAGTGAAAGTAAGAAGTACGACTTAATTCGTGTGTAGATATGTAGGTATAGTGTATACGAAATAAGGAGCGCAGCTTGGCCTGCCAGTGGCTGGTGCATATTTTTGAAACATTTCTGAACTCCGTGGATGTATGTGGATCTGCAGGGCCACGTGTTTAGGTTTAAGCCTTTACGAATATTACCGCTAGGTCGCAGGTCTCGAATGCGCTCAAGGCCCGGCTGGAGAGGAGGTTTTCTCTGACCGGAGCCGTTATATCGTGTCGTTCCGCTGCGGGGATGTGTTGGTGTTACACAACATTGTGTTGCACCCTTCCGTGTGTGCAGAAGCGTTCGGCTACGTCGTTGCGGCTGTGTATTTCACGTTATGATTGATCGCTTTACTACGCCCCTCGTTCAGTCCTTGTTATGATGTGTCGTGTCAGTCCCCCGTTTTACCCGGGCAATTACGTAACGTCCTCCAGCGCTCCGTCTTGTTACGTGTTGCTCCACGGCACACTGCAGCGACATTTGGCGCGCTGTTGCTAGATTCGCCCTCTCGATGCTCTTGCCCTTGCCGTGGGCGGATCTGGCGGCGAGCTGCGTCTGACCCGGCCATCTGCCCTCAGGCAAGGGTGACGAGGTCACCGGGCCGGGCCTTCGCGCCAACCAGAGAGCGCTGCAGTCGCTGAGGATGGCCGACGGGCTGTGGTACCACCTGGTCAGGTCAGGTGGGTCCGCACTCTGCCAGCCAGACGCTGCCATCATCGTCGCCATTGGGGCTTTATGACGCACTCAGCTGCTGAGGCTATATGGCGTCGCCCGCCTCTCGCCCTGGCAGGAGGGGCGGGCACCGCGGGAGTCGAGCACTGTTCCTTTGGGTTCCCAGACGTGCAGTGGTTAACACAGACGCGTTAACCACTGCACTATCGTCACCCCTGGCGCGGCGCCAAAACACGACACACACACACACACACACACACACACCACACACACACACACACACACACACACACACACACACACACACACACACGCACGCACGCACGCACGCACGCACGTATATATATATATATATATATATATATATATATATATATATATATATATATATATAATTCATTTATGTATTTATTTAAAGCAGAGAGAGAGAGAGATAGAGGGGAGAGAGAGAGAGAGAGGGGGGAGAGAGAGAGAGAGAGAGATTCTACTTGCCATAGTACGGATATGATATAAGATATGGACACACTTAATGGCGTGTCAAACTTTGTAAGTTGCATTTATAAGTTGTTGCAACAACGCTACACAGCAAACGTTTCTACGATACGGTAAGAAGCATGCGAAATCAGACGAGGAGCGAGTAAGGTGTTCCTTCTTTTCTGGTGGTTGATCAGCTGAGCGCTAGTAAATGTATCAACCCGTGCGAGTATACCTACACTACTCCGTAATGGTGGCCAAGTGACAACAGAAGCGCCTCTCAGCAAGGTTTTCACCGTCAAACCTCGCCTTTTTGCCACCTAGTGGCCACTGGAGACAACTGTTGTGACTTCCCTCTCAGTGAGGTCTCGGCGACCCCTTTGCCTGTGATGGCAGGTGACGTGGAGCGTCTGAAGCTGACGGTGCTCTGCAACTTCCGTCACCTGTGGCAGTCGGCGCGCATGCGCGGTCCGGCCCACCTCTACAAGATGGCGGCCGCCACGCGCCAATGGTTCCTCGACTGGGAGGCCGAACTGGTACATCACGCATTGCGCAAGACTGAGGGTGAGTTCAAGAGTTCCGCGGGGTGGTATGTAATTTGTTTGCTATTCATTTATTTTATTTTAGAAAACTGAGTTGAATGCTCAGTGAGTGTTTGTCCTGGATGATTCAAAAATATGAAAAGTGTACTGTACTAGTGGCGTGGGGATATTCCGTAATGGAAGGCATATCATCCCTTCGAGCTCATTCTTTCCATGTACCGCAATGTGGCGTTTAAGTTAAAGAGAGTTGTATGTTGAAGGCAGTTGTAAGTGTTAGTTGTAAGTTAAAGGGTACTCCACATTTGTACGGGGTTTTGCACTGAAATGGTCATTTTGAAGATCATTTGGTACATTTCACAGCTCTGCCCTTTTTAAGATCTAAAACGTTCTAGTTTCTGGGCTATACGCCGCGAAGATGGGCAGACTATTTCGTGCAGTCTGTTTCAAGGTCATTGAGGCAGACATGACAACATAGAAACGCCACTCCAATTATATCTCTCCCTCCCCCCACTGGCAATACGGCTCTCAAAGCCAATGCAATCGTCTGGTTGCTCATACGTGGTGTTCGTGAGCACGATGCTCAGATATGATAGACGATAACTGGCTCTCAAACAATGTTGAGCAGACTGTGCGAGTTTGAACCACTAAATATGTTTGTGCTATGTGATATAAGAAGTAGGACATGGTTTCTAGTTGTTACGCAAATAAGACTTGTAATCGGGTAATTGAAAAACGGCGCAATAACTGAACACGTGAATACAAGTAAACACCATAAACTAACTGCCAAATATGCAAGAAGGAGAAAGAGAAAGGACGAAAACCCGTGGAACCCGAAAACCCGAACACATGACAATGTTTGGTTCAACAAACACTTCCCGCACCGCCACAGCCGCCTCTTAAGAATGAAGTACTACAAGTGAGTGCTAGGTTGGCAATTTCGCACAGTTAGTTTGGCAGCACATCAACATCATGCAAGCTTTCCATTACGCGATCAAACTATGACGTATTGAGCAGCGTATTTACTAACCAGGGAAATTTCGCTTTCTAAATAATTTTTCCACTTGAAGCTATGCCAGCAATCATGCAAGTGAGTTTATTCTAACATATCTGATGCATGTCTAAATACATTGTAAGATGGAGTCTTCCTTTTAAGCTTCCACGCAAATACAGGGCTGTGGCCTTCACCGCCGTACGTACTGCGGCTGTACACGGGTCTCTGGAAAATTGCTACAGACTTGTCAGACCACGTGACCCCTTAGCTTCCAGTCAGCGCAGATCACGTGCCCTTCTCACTCCCGCTCTAACGACACAGCTGGAGGGTGACTGGTCGGATCAGCTGGTGCCGCAGCCACTTGTCAGTGTATCGCGATACATCCTCACTCCTCCTCCTCCTACCCCGGCAGAGCTGGAGGGCGACTGGTCGGACCAGCTGGCGCCGCAGCTGCTCATCTGGCTACACCACGCGGCCGGGCAGGCGCACTCGCCGCTCAGCCACCTGCTGGCAGCCGCCGTGGACTGGTGCGCTCGGCAGCGCCGGCCGCTCCTCGTCCCCGCCACGGTCTGGGTCCGCCAGAGCCTGCCCGACGTGGTCTGGGGTAGGTGAACCCGGTGGGGAGTGGGACGCCCGCCAGCGCCGGCCGCTCCTCGTCCCCGCCACCATCTGGATCCGCCAGAGCCTGCCCGACGTGGTCTGGGTTAGGTGGACCCGGAGGGGAGTGGGGCGGGGCGCCAGCGCCGGCCGCTCCTCGTCCCCGCCACTGTCTGGGTCCGCCAGAGCCTGCCCGACGTGGTCTGGGGTAGGTCGACCCGGAGGGGAGTGGGGCGGGACGCCAGCGCCGGCCGCTCCTCGTCCCCGCCACTGTCTGGGTCCGCCAGAGCCTGCCCGACGTGGTCTGGGGTAGGTCGACCCCGAGGGGAGTGGGACGTCCGCCAGCGCCGGCCGCTCCTCGTCCCCGCCACCGTCTGGGTTCGCCAGAGCCTGCCCGACGTGGTTTGGGGTAGGTCGACCCGGGGGGGAGTGGGGCGGGACGCCAGCGCCGGCCGCTCCTCGTCCCCGCCACGGTCTAGGTCCGCCAGAGCCTGCCCGACGTGGTCTGGGGTAGGTGGACCCCGAGGGGAGTGGGGCGCGGCGAGATGTGGCGACACGACGGCGGGCGGTTGTCGTGTTTTGTGAACGGGCATGTCTTTTGTGGTTGACGACAGCGTGAACAGTGTATGTGGCACGGACGTAGTTTGGCGCCATAATTTCGGCGCGGACTCTGCCGCAGTGCGCGAACCTGGGCTGCCCAAAAATGCTGTCATCTGAGTATGCGTCATTTTATCGTCTGCTTGGAGGAAGTGCTATTGTATTAGATGTCTTGCCTTGAGTACTGCAAAAGTCTTCATTAGCATTGTCTAATGAATGTTCGTAGGATTTCTCTCTTAAGTTGCGGGAAGACGAAGCTGCCAAAGGGCTGCAAAAGCTGCATAATCCTTGTTACACTGGGATTAGGTATGTTTTCCGCTTAAACGAATGCGATGGTACATCCTTCACATATAAGAGTATGTCAACCACGTGTGTTTCGCATCAGGCGTTTTTTATGATGAACAAAAGTTTAGCCATTCACAATAGTCGCTGGGAGATTCATACCTGATAATAAAACGCCATCAATCGCTTCTTTAAAACTAGCGTTTTATACATTCCTAGGACGCGCCTGCGATTGCCCCTGCGGGATGTTCTCGCCGCCGTCGTCGACAACCCTCATGGCTGCTTAGAATCGCTGTGAAACTTTCGCAGTTTTCTTAAAGCTTGTGCTTCTCTTAGCATGTGCCGGGACATGCGCACTGGCCCCAGCGATATTGGCTCCCTGCCCTCTTTGGACTCGGCGCTACCCGAAGACCAGCCGTCTCTGTTGAAGCTCTAACGTGGCGCTGCGCAGTCTGACGTAAACTGAAGCCGTAGTGCTCAACCCGCCGTGATTTGGCGCTGGACGTGCTAAACTTGCCTGAGGGCATGAGAAGCTACAGGGTGACGCCCACAGTGGCGTGGTAAAAGTTTGGAACTCGTTCACATTCGCACCGCAGGACTCCGAAGCCATCTATATCATAGCTCGCTGTTTTCTGTTATCCGACTTCCTGACGTCTGCCGAGCTTGAAATAAAGGCATGTCCAACATTGGGCGTGCGTCAGTGCGAGGTCCCTCCATTCAGCTATGAGCGCTGGTGGCTCAGGCAGTCATCGCATGTTCATCGCTTCGTGGAGTGATCCAGAGCCGGAATGGCGCATGACCCAGCTTGGGGCGCGAACCGAACCCGGGCCTTCCCGGTTAGAACGCCAGCGCCTTAACCGCTTGCGCCACCGTGCCCGGCAGACATCGCGCTGCCTGAGTCGGTGCACCTGTACGCGCCGGCGGCGGACGGCGTCCACGTGTACGTGTGCTGCGGCGGCCGAGAGTTCCAGCTGTGGCATCTGCTCAGCTGTCGCTCCGTGCACACGTTCAGAGGTCAGACTGGGGTCAGAGGTCGGGTCATAGTCGGGATCGGGGTCGGGGTCAGAATCAGAAACCGAGGTCGGGGTGGGAATCGCGGTCAGAGTAGGGGTCGGGTCAGGGGTCGAGGCCGGGGTCAGAGTCAGGGTCGGGGTCAGGGGTCTGGGCCGGGTTCGAGGTCGAGGTCGGGGTCGGGGTCGGGGTCGGGGTCGGGGTCCGGGTCGGAGTCGGAGTCGGAGTCAGAGTCAGAGTCAGAGTCAGAGACGGGTCGGAGTCGGAGTCGGAGTCGGAGTCGGAGACGGGGTCAGAGTCGGGGTCGGAGTCGTGGTAGGGATCTGGCTCATGGTCGGGTACTTGTTTCCGTAAACACTGCATTGACTAAGTTGGTCACGCGGATCCCAGTGGATCACGTCCAGGTCAACAAACCGTTTTGGAGACAGATTGTACCTGTGAGGCCACGTGAAGACATTTTTCCCTGCTTTAGCCTCACTTTCTTGACCAGGGCCTGACTGGCCGGCATGGTCGAGCAACAAAGGGGCGTAATGACCGAGTGGTTAGTGTGCTGGGCCCCACATGGAAAACCGGGCTCGAACCGCAGTTACACTGTGGTCCCTGAGCTCTAAATGGCCTCTGCTATCGCTGACGCTCCATAACAGGGCGTGTGACGACATGTGTCATACCCCTTACAAAAGACCGGCAGCATAAGCGCGGTCTTCGGGGCACGAGCCCACACGTGCCGCACGCACTGGGGCAGCCTCGTCTTCGGCAGGTCACACCGGTGACGTCACGTGCGTGTACCCGTCGCCGGACGGACGTCACGTGGTCTCCGGCTCCGAAGATTGTCAGGTGATCATCTGGAGCGCCACCAGCTTCCGCTCGCTATTCACCATAGAGTAGGTGTTGTTGTTGCCGTTGGTGCTGCTGTGACTCTTCAGTGTCATAGTTATGTACTCGTACCTTTGCTGCTCGAGTAAGCGTTGTATGTTTTTACTGTCGAGCTATATTTTATTATATTTTGTATTATGTTATATTATATTACATTTTTGTTATATTATATTTTTGTACATTATGTCTTGTGTTTTTATTATACGTTTATTTTATTATTCGTATTATGGTATATTATATTTTTATTTATTATTCTAGTTGATATTTGATTGGTAGCAGCTACTATGGTATGTCATGTCCCAGATAAGAACAAGGATCAAAGCCATTGCGATGTTACACCCTCTTCCCTTAAAGTCGCCTTTCCCCAAAACATGGGCGGTCCTGGCTGTCGTATTTATGGAGTAAGCTTGTGTGTGTTTATTCGCACGGGTTTTCTTTTAATCAGCTTCTGCGCTAAGTTTCGTTTGTGTCACGAACACGTCCTGTCATCCATGAGGCTCTGCCAGGGGAGCTGGCTTGTTCCGGCATGTTAAACCACTTAAACCACACAAACCACACAACCCACTGCTCAGCATTTTAAAATGCCTGGAATCTCAACGACATCGCCTCCTTGATGCATGTTTCCGCTTTTATCGGGAAAATGTATGCCAGAGGTGAGCATCGAACCCACGCGCTGACGCGCGGTGAACAAACTGTGTCTATCACCGCGAGAAAGCGAGGGATGCGTACCAGGCGCTGCCACTCTGCCGCAGCCGGCACATCGCCTCCGTGCTGTGCGTCTCGTCTGCCAGCCTGGCGAGCCGGGGAGACATCGTGGTCAGCGGCGGGGAGGACAGCTGTCTGTACGTGACACGGCTCAGGAGCACCGAGCACGCTCACGGTGAGAGTCAGGAGCACCGATAGTGCTTATGGTGAGGATCAGGAGCACCGAGCACGCTCTCGGGGGGGGGGGACTAGGAGCACCGAGCACGCTCACGGTGAGAGTCAGGAGCACCGATAGTGCTTATGGTGAAGATCGGGAGCACCGAGCACACTCTCGGGGGGGAGGGGGGGGCTGGGAGCACCGAGCACACTCACGGTGAGAGTCAGGAGCACCGATAGTGTTTATGGTGAAGATCGGGAGCACCGAGCACGCTCTCGGGGGGAGGGCTAGGAGCACCGAGCACGGTCACGGTGAGAGCTGGTAACACTGAGAACGTTACGGTGACGGACCAGAGCACCGGGTACGCTTACGGTGAGGATTAGGAGCGCCGAGCACGCTTAGAATGAAGTACGCAGGAGTTTGACCCTAGCTGTGATGTAAAGAGAGAACATTGTGAAGAATGTATCCGCACGGTAGTCCGTCTGGGAGACCGAGCTCAGGAAAAACTGAACTGATCATCGCGCAGGTTAGGGTAATTTTAGTTATAACCGCACGGAACTGCTCAGCGCTAAAACAACACACTTTTGGTGCGGCGGTGATGAGCACGCATGGAGCCTCGCGATCATTTTCCTGAAGATGTGGCCCCTACAGCATGTCACAACTGACGTGACGTCATGTGACAGTGACGTGGCGTGACGTCACAGCTGACATGACGTGATGTGATAGTATGATGTGGCGTGACGTCACAACTGACGTGATAAGCGACGAAAACAGTTCGGTGTGCCGCAATTTAGCGTCTGGTTATTAGTATTCACGTGACTGATGTCACTTATGTGAAGGTGTTATCTGTCACTTATGATCCTCATTGTGTTTGCGATCTCTGCCACCAGATGTCAGCAGTGAGCCACGCCAACTGTCGCAGCATAGGGGCCCCGTGACCTGCATCGAGATCAACAGCGAGTCGGAGGTCATGGCGTCAGGTCGGTGTGAGGTCAACGGGGTGGAGGGGGTCAAGTCAAGCCACAGCTGTGTGGTCGACGTGCGCAGTGTCTTGTTTGGGGAGTTGCGCATGTGGTGTATTTCTGTCGTCGAGTGGTATCTGGACTCCGGCCACCGTCATCTGAAAGTTGACTTTTTCAAGACCATGCTGCGGCACGGTGCTCTTCTATATGAAGCTTTGCTGTGGGGAAGGTCCCGTTGTGTGATCACATGGTTACTTTACGGCGTGATGGTCATTTACATTAATAAGCCTGCCACATATACTGACGTTCAGAGACCTCTTCAGAAACCCTAATTATTTCTTTCCAGCGTGCGCCTTGTTTTTTTATCGTAGCTGGCATGAATATTTATGTCAATCTGTGCTTTGTGCAAACAAGCAGACGGGCACGACTTCGTGGAAAACATGTTGACGGCAAGCGGGTTCCAAATTGAATAGACTTGACTTCGTGGAGTGCTGTGCGACAGCTAACGGCAGATATGCCACAAACGATGCTGAGCACAAACGAACCGCGGCCCAACGGCACGCAAAAGCACAGCAAACAGCACACACAATTTACGAAATATTGCAGGTCTAAGAGCGCCCTTTGCGCATTGAAAAGAAGCTAGTCCTACCGTGCAACCTCGTGAGGGAAGGGGGGGGGGGAGGCAGTAATTCTTACGTTGCACATCCGGATTTCCACAGAGTAAACGGCGGCACTTGTCAGTTTCGGTCTACAGACGTGATTAGTCTTGTCGATGTGTGACAGATGTGGTGAGACCAAGCCCGAGTTTAGCCTGGCACTGAGAAGCGCGTTGCCCCGCAGTGCCGTGAACTGCGGCATGCTTGTGAAACCAGCATTTCTTTCGTACCCTGATGTACTAGTTTAATCCTTATATACAAAACGGATGTGCCACGTTATCCATTGGTCTGATCGCAGCACGCTGTCACTCGAGCAAAGTCTTACAGAAGTTCTTCAGTTTTGGCGCCGCCGACTTCTCCCGCGGGTGTCTAGTGTCGTGCAGCCAGACAGCGACCATGACATGTCTAAGCCAGCTGACATCTGTCCGCTCGGCAGGGTCGCACGACAAGACGGTGATCCTCTGGTGTCTGGAGTCGCTGACGGTGCTGAACGAGATCAGCGTGCCCGCGGCTGTCACCCACATGTCCGTGTCCGGTGGTGCGGTGAGTTACCGTCATGTCCGTGTCGGGCGGTGCGGTGAGTTACCGTCATGTCCGTGTCCGACGGTGCGGTGAGTTACCGTCATGTCCGTGTCCGACGGTGCGGTGAGTTACCGTAATGTCCTTGTCTGGCGGCGCGGTGAGACCAATATGTCCGTGTCGGGCGGTGTGGTGAGTTACCGTCATGTCCGTGTTCGGCGGTGCGGTGAGTTACTGTCATGTCCGTGTCCGGCGGTGCGGTGAGTTACCGTCTTGTCCGTGTCCGGCGGTGCGGTGAGTTACCGTCTTATCCGTGTTCGGCGGTGCGGTGAGTTGCTGTCATGTCCGTGTCCGGCGGTGCGGTGAGTTACCGTCATGTCCGTGTCCGGCGGTGCGGTGAGTTACCGTCATGTTCGTGTCAGGCGGTGCGGTGAGTTACCGCCACGTCCGTGTTCGGCGGTGCGGTGAGTTACTGTCACGTCCGTTTTCGACGGTGCAATGAGTTGTCGTCATGGGTCGCTCGTGTGCCGGCCAACATTATGGTGTCCCGTAAAAACATGTTTCTTTAAGCGACGTGACGCACATCGTCGCACCCCTTTCATGGAGCGCCAGCAACTGCATTGACTACATCAGCGCCCAGGGGCCATGGCGCTACCGGGATTCCCCGTGGGGCTCCCACATGGGGGTCCGACGCGTCTACCATTCCGCCATAACGCGCCAACCCATGTCACAAACACATTGCATAGTTAAGTTGCATTGCATACTTAAGTTGCTAAGTGCATTTGCGAGGAACATTATTGACAGATAAGACAATAGTAATAGCCTTATTCCACGGAGAGGAACCAGGCGAAAGGAGATGTAGATGTATTGGTATTTCGGCAACATGTCGTCCTCCAAACAATAGCAGAAGTACAATTTTCACATGAGGTGGAGTTTCACAGACCGCGATTTTCACGTAAATGACACCTCTACTATTGTTTCCACAAAGGCATGTTGTCGAAATATCAGCACATCTATGTCACCATTCTCTTGTTTTTTTTTCTCTCCGAGAAATAAAACTATTACTAACGTCTTATTTATGCGCATATATTGCATGTGCAGCATGAGGTAACGAGCGACGGTGACCAGAAGTGTGAGGGACAGTACGGTTTTTGGCTTGACGTCGAACGGTGAGAAGGGAGAGCGTATACTGGGTGCGTGCTTCTCTGATGTATATCTAGGGTGCGTACTTCAAGAAAGGCCGGCAAAATGTGCAAAGAGAGAGAGAGAGAGAGAGAGAGAGAGAGAGAGGAGAGAGAGAGAGAGAGAGGAGAGAGAGAGAGGAGAGAGAGAGAGAGAGAGAGAGAGAGAGGGAGAGAGAGAGGAGAGAGAGAGAGAGAGAGAGAGAGAGAGAGAGAGAGAGAGAGAGAGAGAGAGAGAGAGAGAGAGAGAGAGAGAGAGAGAGGGAGAGAGAGAGAGAGAGGGAGAGAGAGAGAGAGAGAGAGAGAGAGAGAGAGAGAGAGAGAGAGAGAGAGGAGAGAGAGAGAGAGAGCGAGAGAGAGAGAGAGAGAGAGAAAGAGAGAGGGCACAATATCGCACTCCATTTATCCAAATAAGCATGGTGAACCCACGAGGAAAAAATATTTTTCGTCTTGATTTAGACGCCAGACAATGGCGCTCCATACCGTTTCTAATGGCGGCCCTGTCCTACCTCCTACCTCCATTGGTGGAGAGCGTACCATTCGGCCGTCCCACGATATTCGCTCCTTTCTGTCAATACCCCACACATGCGACAACTGATCTCGTTTTAAGTGCAAATGGTTTACAATGTTGGGTTTTTCAAGGGCACCACGAAATGCAACCGGTTCACGATTTACCTATGGAGTAATTCTGGCAGATACTTCACGACGTGAAATCGTTCGGGGCTTCATTAAACACTTAGCGTGGCAACCGTGGCGACATTCAAGGAAATGTTTAACAGTTGAAGATATTGAAACGAGCACGAGAAGCAGCGAGCAGGTGTAAGAGACTGCTCTAGATATCATAATATCTCTATTTAGTTAACATGCTCCTCAAGGCGTAATTTCATTCGAATGACATTATTATGGCGGCGTGGATACCTGGATGACCTTGAAATAGTCTGCAAGAAATAGTCTGCACATCTTCGCCGGTATGCAACTCAGAAACTAGAGGGGGTTACGTCTTAAGAAGGACGGGCTGTGAACTGCACCGAACGATATCCAACATATTTTTTTTGGTTCAAAATTCCATGCAAATGTGCAACACCCTTGCAAGCATGCTTCCTGAGGAGCACGGATCTATGTGCCATGGTGTGTGCCCAACGGTCGCCCCAGCGTCCAGGTTGACCTGACCTGTTGGCTGCCAGATGTTCCTGCTGACGGCCTGCCTCGACATGATGGTGTACGTCCACAGCTTCACCACCGGCAGTCCTCTGCACTCGCTGCACAATCATCAAAGTCAGGTAAGTACTGAACCTCGTCGGCTGTTGGGGGTCAGTCAAACAAAATGGCCGCCGTCACGCGTCCATGTTATGGTTGGATACGCCCGGTCTGGTGTGTAAGCGTATGTTTAACCTTTTTACCCGGATCTTTCGATGATAGCTATTGAAACGAAGTAGATACGGCTGGAATCACTCTTACGCTTAACAATCGATAAAAACCTACCTGCGGTATATCGCGAGCAACGGTTTTCTGCATATGAATTCATTACGTCGAGAACCAGATCTTTAAACAAGAAGACTTTGATTTTTTTGCGTCGTCTCAGGTGACGCCCAAGTTCAGCTGCCTCTGCCCTGCTGTCCTCAGGTGTCGTCTCTGGCGTCATACCCGAGCTCAGCTGCCCCTGCTGTTGCCCTCAGGTGTCGTCTCTGGCGTCACACCCGATCTCAGCTGCCCCTGCCCTGCTGCCCTCAGGTGTCGTCTCTGGCGTCATACCCAAGCCCAGCTGCCCCTGCCCTGCTGCCCTCAGGTGTCGTCTCTGGCGTCATACCCGACCTCAGCTGCCTCTACCCTGCTGCCCTCAGGTGTCGTCTCTGGCGTCAATACCCGACCTCAGCTGCCTCTGCCCTGCTGCCCTCAGGTGTCGTCTCTGGCGTCATACCCGACCTCAGCTGCCTCTGCCCTGCTGCCCTCAGGTGTCGTCTCTGGCGTCATACCCGACCTCAGCTGCCCCTGCCCTGCTGCCCTCAGGTGTCGTCTCTGGCGTCATACCCGACCTCAGCTGCCTCTGCCCTGCTGCCCTCAGGTGTCGTCTCTGGGGTCATACCCAAGCTCAGCTGCCTCTGCCCTGCTGCCCTCAGGTGTCGTCTCTGGCGTCACACCCGACCTCAGCTGCCTCTGCCCTGCTGCCCTCAGGACGTCTCCGGCGTCACACCCGACCTCAGCTGCCCCTGCCCTGCTGCCCTCAGGTGTCATCTCTGGCGTCACACCCGAGCTCAGCTGCCCCTGCTGCTGCCCTCAGGTGTCGTCTCTGGCGTCATACCCAAGCTCAGCTGCCCCTACCCTGCTGCCCTCAGGTGTCGTCTCTGGCGTCACACCCGACCTCAGCTGCCTCTGCCCTGCTGCCCTCAGGTGTCGTCTCTGGCGTCACACCCAAGCTCAGCTGCCTCTGCCCTGCTGTCCTCAGGTGTCGTCTCTGGCGTCATACCCGACCTCAGCTGCCCCTGCCCTGCTGCCCTCAGGTGTCGTCTCTGGGGTCATACCCAAGCTCAGCTGCCCCCGCCCTGCTGCCCTCAGGTGTCGTCTCTGGCGTCATACCCGACCTCAGCTGCCTCTGCCCTGCTGCCCTCAGGTGTCGTCTCTGGCGTCATACCCAAGCTCAGCTGCCTCTGCCCTGCTGCCCTCAGGTGTCGTCTCTGGCATCATACCCAAGCTCAGCTGCCCCTGCTGTTGTCCTCAGGTGACGTCTCTGGCGTCGTCGAAGGACGGTGAGCTGTGTGTGGCCGGCTGCCGGGACTCAAAGGTGTACGTATACGACATCGCTTCGGCCCGACTGCTGCGCACGCTTCCCCGCCACGGCAGCGCCGTGCTGGCGGCCCGCTTCGCCTCGCGGGGCCACCTGCTCGTCACGGCCGGTCAGTGTCACGGGGGTCACGTGATGTGTCGGTCGGTGGAGAGCTGGTCTGTCACGGGTGTCACGTGATGTGTCGGTCGGTGGAGAGCTGCTCTGTCACGGGTGTCACGTGATGTGCCGGCCGGTAGTTAGCTGTTGTGTCACGGCGTGTCACGTGATGTGCCGTGGCGGATAGCGCGGTGTTGCGAATGTCGGTGGAGGGCTGGTGTGTCACGGGTGTCACGTGATGTGTCGCGGTGGCCAGCGCAGTGACATCAAACCTGAGATAGCGTAGCTGTGGGTTTCTTGGTGTATCATGGTGTACGTGACTTTTCAGGGTCGGTCATGTAGTTTACGGTTCTTGGGTGGGTGTTATTCATTTGTGTGTTGTCTTTGCTCTTCAACGGCACGTAATTCATTCCTTAACACGGCGGTCTGTGGGTTGTATGCTGTTCCCCTGCGCCCCGCCTGGCGGCAGAGCAGCTGCAGCTATCTAAAACGTGTCGAACGTCGCGACTCGTTCCCGGCTCTGGTCGATGATTGAGAGTGTGTCAAGACGGTCTGGGGAAGTCGGCCATGATTCATTGTCTGATCAGAAGCTGTTGCGGTCCATGCCGCTTTTTGTTTTTGTTTTGTCGAAGCGGTCAGTATGCAAACTCTTATAACGAAGCGTTGTGGTAAGACGAGTGTGTGAAGACAAAATCTGATGATCAGGCGCCAGAGTGCTGGGCGTTGGACTAACTCGAGGTTCGTCTGCCGGCCGCCAGGTGCCAGCAGGGTGCTAGTGACCCACGTACAGCCTCTGACAGTGAAGCCGCGCGTTTACGTGTCGGACCGAAAAAAGATCCCGGTGGAGCACCAAGCGGACATCACTTGTGTGGACATATCAGCTGACGAAACTATGGTCGTTACGGGTAAGATACCCGCCGCTTTGAATCGTTTCGTTGCTCGTGTGCCCGAACCCGTATTACGATCTGTTTGCATGGTTAGCCCAATATAAAGCGTGTTGACTTCTTCGTAGAGTGCAGTGCGTTTCGAGGTCCGTGGGCGAGACAGGGCAGACGTCGATGAGTAACTTGGTTATCAAAGACGTCTGGGACTATGGGCATGATCATGCTCTGATGATGATCTGATGACACGTTGAATTTGTTTTAAGCAGCCCGTGACTGCGCAGTTGTGCATCGAGATGTATTAAGATAGGTGGCTACTGATTGATGACTCCTGTCTACTGTTAGCCCTCCTCCCTCCCCCCCTCCCCCCCCCCCCCCGCTACAGGAAGACTAACGTATGTTTGCTCACTACCCACTATCCTGTCTATGTTACCGGCTATTGAGAAGAGGATTTTGCTTGTGACGACGAAGTGTATGCTTATTTTTCAAACTCCTGGAATGGGAAAACCGTGTACATCTGTATTGTATATGGGTAGCATTGTCAGTTTAGTTCCCACGATTGTATCCTTCTATGGCAACCTCTTGTACGATTGTACTCAGTTATTGTACTGCTTTAAACTGCAGATCAGCCAAAGAGCCGTTGTGACGAAAGCACCGTCGGCTGCAGTAACCACATTTCCACTGAAAGCACGTCCTCGTGTTCGTCTCTAGGCTCCTCCGACTCGCACCTGAAGGTGTGGCTGGCGCCATCCGGTGACCTTCACGCGACCTTGGAGGGTCACACGGGTCCGGTGACGTGTGTGCAGTTCGCGCCGAACGGTCTGTACGCCGTCAGCGGCTCGCAAGACACTTCCATCCGCGTCTGGGGACTCACGCTCAATCTGGTGGTGGCCGCCTTCACAGTGAGTGTGACGTCATCTGTTCTTATGATGTCATTAGATTTACGTCGACGTGCGTCTAGAGGCTGAATGGGAGCTTTCTCGGAGTTCTTGGCGTCATCTCATTCGGTGGCGTCATTAGAAGACGTGTGACAATGCAGTCGCAGACAAAAAGAAAAAAATTCGGTCACTCGGTGCTCTCTGACGGGGTTTCACTTGATCACATCAAAGGCATGAAGAGACCTCTGCTGAAAGGCCTCTGCTGCTGAAAGACCTCCCAATTTCATTACACTAGCCTTAGAAAGCTCTATCACTATATATAGCATTCATCTTTCCTTCGCTACATCGACGATGCTTTCCAGGAACCTTAAATGGAAATCCTCCACTCATTTCTCCAAGACGACACGAATATATGGTGATGGTTCGCCTTTTCCTGGCGAATCTACACCTCTCTCTCCCGGCGTATCTACACCCCAGGCTCCTGGCGTATTTACATCGCTCTCTCCTGGCGTATCTACACCTCCGGCTCCTAGCGTAACCACATGCTGGGTTCTTGGTCTACGTACATCATTCTACATATATCGTTCCTGCCGTATGTACACCCCTAGCTCCTGATGTATCTACACTGCTCGCTTCTGGCGTATCTGCACCCCTGGCTCCTGACGTATCTACACCGCTCGCTCCTGGCGTATCTACACCCCTGGCTCTTGACGTATCTACGCCGCTCGCTCTTGGCGGCTTACACCCCTGGCTCCTGGCATATCTACACCCCTGGCTCCTGGCGTATCTACGCCCCTGGTTCCCGGAATATCTACACCCCTGGCTCCTGGTGTATTTACACCCCTGGCTCCTGGCATGCCTCTGTCACTGACGCGATGTGTCCGTGGACAGGACCACATGACGCCGGTGGTGTCCGTATGTGTGCTCTCGGACAGCAAGCGCACTCTGTCGGCGGACAAGGGCGGCGTGCTCATGGTAAGTCACTCGCCGTGGCGTGACGTCACTCATGCAGCGTGATGTCACTCGCTGCGGCGTGACGTCACTCGCTGCGGTGTGACGTAATTCGCTACGGCGGGACGTGACGCCGCAGCGTCGTCACTCTGCCGTGTTTCATAAGAAATTTAGTTCTAAAATGCCCTAGTGCTTGTGTTAAAATAATTGACTTTCGCTAGACCAGCAGGTGCTACTTAAACCGAGATATCTGAAAGTCCTTAGGATTTATGATGAGGATACCCCACGGTTCAAGGCTGTGTTTATAGCCACGAGTTTGTGGAAAGTTGGCTTTAGTTAGCATGAAGACTCCTAATGACGACAAGTTTAAAACGCAAATGTTTTTTTTTCTTTTTATCAAGGTTCTCAGTTCCTATATAATTATATATATATATATATATATATATATATATATATGTATATATATATATATATATATATATGTTACAAATGTTAGTTTTACAAAAGGTGTATAATTTTTAAGTGGGCATTACTGAAAATTTCGCAGCGATATCTCAAGGCACTTTTAGATACCTCGAACGTTAGACAGGGGGCGGGGGAGGTAGACTTGACCAGGTTCAATGCCGGCTTAAAACTGTATTCACCGGTGCAGCAGTGCATAATTATGTTACTTCTCAAATATACTACACAATTGTACATCTCAAAACCGTTCAACCCTACTAAACCGCCGCAACGTTTATGCTTGCACTGTTGTGTCGGGACCCTTGACCTCGGTGGGACACTACCTGGACTGGGGCACAAAGCGGATTCAAACAAGATCGCGGTCTGCCGTTGGTGACCGTCTCCTACGCTCGCCGACGTCATACCCTCCGGCCGCAGCTGTGGCAGGTGGAGACGGGCGTGGTGCTGCTGACCTGCCAGGGGCCCGGAGAGTTGATCCGCGTGACTCCCGACCAGACCTACGCCATCTCCGGCAACAGCGCTGGCCACCAGTGAGCTCACGGCGACCGGGTGCCGGCGAAGGGGCGCCCTGCTGGGATGCGGAATCCTGCGTTTTGGGCTCTGACGGCCTATGACGTCATTGGGATCGTGATTGTGAGAAGAAAGCCATGATTGGACTTGACTTTAGTATTATCGCCGCTGTTGTGTGCATGTTACATGACTGGTAAAGCTGTTGCAGGATCACGAAGTGCATCATTTTAGGAGTTGATTGTGTGCCACTTTTCGGGAATTGGTTACTGCAATTTAAAGCTTAGCCGCACTTCCTTATGCACTGACGTGTATTCCATCTGTTTCAGGCTGTATGTTTGGACGCTGAATAAAAACGAAACCAAGAACACAATCAGTCATAATGACGTCATACGCTGCTTTGACGTCAGCAGCGACAGCTTGCACGTCATCACAGGCTCCAACGACGCATCGCTCAAAGTTTGGACCATCGCGGAGGGGCGTCTTACGCAGGTGCGTGACGTGATAAAATGACGTAACAAATGTGACAATGCCTAACGGGGCGGTACGGAGCGGTGAACTCAATTCAAAGGTAGCCAAAATTATTCTGAAGATAAAGAGACTGAAAAGATGTGCTGTTTTTTTGGTCATTATGGTCACCTCCCGCTGGCGGTAGAGCAACAGTATCGACAGTATCAGTGACTGACATATTTTCGCTGGTGTGGCACGGCAAGTTTCGAAATGAGGCCGACGCTGCTTTGCTTCTTGCGTGATGGAAATTCTTCCAATAAAACCCTGTTGCGCTTCTTGCGATATAACCCTGTTATCTGGCGTCAGTTTGTAGCAAAAAAATTATAAAAAAACGTTTTCCGTTACTAGCTTACGTGATGCAATGCGCCATTAAATGAGGTCTTCAGCGGTTTTGATTCAGCATTGCTCTTTGCTCGTAATACTTCAAGATATCAATTTAAGCGCTTAACTTACATTACGTTAATTTGATATTCTATATTGATATTTTGTTTTTATTTAATCTACTTTACTTTAACTGGTTGACTTAACTTGAAAAGACAAAACATGATTTCCGTCATTCCTTTCAAGTTAATCGCCAGCTTTCCATAAGGAAAGCGTTTCTTGTCTGCATCGGTACCGTTAAGAGTACGTCTGCGAGCACGCTCTGCATCTGTGTGCGTTGTGCGCCACCCACCTGGCGACCAACTCCGGCCCAGCAGTCCAGCCCTGTTGCCAATACTTCCACCTTCAAATATGGAGGCAACCAAATCCACAGGGACGTCTGCAGCCGGGAGTCAAGCGTCGCTTCGACACTCTCAAGGGAACTCAGCGGCGCCACGTCCATCCACTCCCACTCCTTTGCCCACCGCCGCTCTAGTGATTACCTTGTACTTGATACGATGTATTGCCAGGCATAACATCAGTTTTCGTGATACCACAGCCAGCAAAAATGTGTGTGCGCGCTATGCCAACCGTCTTGTTACATTGGATCTAGACATTCCAACCCATCATGTGCTGACGGTGCCTTTCCGCCCATCTTGTGCCGGCTCCTGTCAACAGTGTCTTCCCGCCGACCTTGTGCTGGCTCCTGTTGACGGTGTCTTCCTGCCCATCTTGTGCTGACTCCTGTCGACTGTGTCTTCCCGCCCATCTTGTGCTGGCTCCTGTTGACGGTGTCTTCCCGCCCATCTTGTCCTGGCTCCTGTTGACGGTGTCTTCCCTCCCACCTTGTCCTGGCCCCTGTTGACGGTGCCTTCCCACCCACCTTGTGCTGGCTCCTGTTGACGGTGTCTTCCCGCCCACCTTGTCCTGGCTCCTGTTGACGGTGCCTTCCCGCCCTTCTTGTCCTGGCTCCTGTTGACGGTGTCTTCCCTCCCACCTTGTCCTGGCTCCTGTTGACAGTGTCTTCCCGCCCATCTTGTCCTGGCTCCTGTTGACAGTGTCTTCCCGCACATCTTGTGCTGGCTCCTGTTGACAGTGTCTTCCCGCCCATCTTGTGCTGCCTCATGCTGACATTGTCTTCCCGCCCATCTTGTGCTGGCTCCTGTGGACGGTGTCTTCCCGCCCATCTTGTGCTGGCTCTTGTTGACGGTGTCTTCCCGCCCATCTTGTGTTGGTTCCTGTTGACAGTGTCTTCCCGCCGATCTTGTGCTGGCTCCTGTCCACAGTTCTTCCCGCCCATCTTGTGCAGGCTCTTGTTGACGGTGTCTTCCCTCCCATCTTGTGCTGGCTCCTGTTGAGGGTGTCTTCCTTCCCATCTTGTGCTGGCTCCGGTGAACGATGTATTCTCTCCCATCTTGTGCTGGCTCCTTTTGACGGTGCCTTCCCTCTTATCTAGTGCTGATTCCTGTTGACACTGCTTTCTCCTTCATTTTGTGCTGAGTCCTGCCCAGTTTTCTTTCCTCCCATGTCGTGCTGGCTCCAGTTAATGATGTCTTCTCTCCCATATTGCGCTGACTCCTGTCTAGGTGTCTTTCCTCCTGTCTTATGCTGGCTCCTATCGACAATATCTTCCCGCCCATCTTGTGTTGGCCTCTGTCGACTGTGTCTTCTCTCCCATTTAGTGCTGGCTCCTGTTCGCAGTGTCTTCTCTCCCATCTTGTGCTGGTCTCTGTTGGCAGTGTCCTCCCTTCCATCTTGTGCTGACTTCTGTCCAGATTTCTTCCCTCCCATCTTGTGTCGGCTCCTGTTGACCGTGCCTCTTCTGTCACGCCGTGCTGACGGGGTGACCTCGGCAGGTGCTGGTGGGGCACGAGGCGGCGGTGACCTGCGTCGCCTACCCAGCCTATGTCAGCCACACGGCCGCCTCTGGAGGCGACGACTGTCTGGTCATGGCCTGGGACGTGGACACTGGTGAGGGAGTGGGAGAAGCTGATAGGTACAGGGAATGGACGCTGGTGAGGGTCTGACAGGGGTAGGGAAGGGACGCTGGTGAGAGGCTGACAGGGACAGAGAATGGACGCCGGTGAGGGGCTGACAGGGGCAGGGGAAGGACGCTGATGAGGAGCTGACATGGGCAAGGGGGGGACGCTGGTGAGGGGCTGACAGGGATATCCAGGCTGGGAATGAATGGACATGGACATGGACGTGGACATGGGCATGGACAAGTACTAGTCTTAAATTGACAGGCGATGCTCATATGAGAGCTGGTGGTAGGAAGCTGGGGTTAACAGCCAAGTTTAGGAGGTTAGGGACAAGGAGAGGGACACACCTGTGTGTGGGAGGTGGTGGGTAACGACGGCTGTTGGGGTGATGAGTGTTCAACCGTGGGAAAGTTTCAGAAATTAGACTCACATAGGAGAGCAGACGCCGCCAGAAAAGAGGTCATACGTTGGTGCTCCGTCTGCCTGTCTGCTTGGCTTTGTGAGCCAGGCAGCTAGGTTTTGTGCCACTATATCGTGTTCTGTGTGCCAGGGACGCACAGTCAAGGGAAGGGATGTGTCGGACTCGCCGAGACTGAGATGTTTGTCAGTCTGTCACGTCTGTCACCTCAACACTCAGGAGGTAGCAGACGGTAATCAAGCTACTTACCTTGGCCGTACGGTGAGAGCAGGGTTGGAACCGAACCCTGCTGTTAAAAAACAGGCTGCCCTCGGTTTCAGCCAAGGAAGAACTATGCTCGACTAAGTGTCCTGGCTCTGCACGGTGTGTTCCAGATGAGGGGCCGGTGACCTGACCCTGTGCTGACCCTGAGCTCCGGTGTTTCAGGTCAGACCCGCCAGGTGATCAGGGACCACGTGGCTCCTGTGACGGCGGTGTGCATGACGGCCGACGCCGGACTGGTCATCTCAGGTCAGCCCCTGACCCGGGCCGCAGGGGCTTAGGCGTGTTGGGTACAGTTTGTGGGGTTACGTCACTAAGGTGTTGGACTACGTGAGATTGTGCATAGTTGTGTATGCTGTAGTTAGGAACAATGGTCAATACAGCTCCCTGGAACTTTTTCAAGATCATGATGATTTCTCCTACGATGGTAACGAACACCAAGGTGTCATACGAAGTCCGGTGGCGAAATAAAATATTATTTTAGATTTAGGGCTATAAGCGTTTAAGACCTGCAATTTCTGGTTTTATGGAATTTTGAGTTCTTGTATTAAAAATAGCAAAATTGCAATATCCCAGACTAACTCAGCACAACTTCCTTTCATTCCAGCAGATATTCACCAAAACTTATCATACCGAAAATGCATTCGCCAGCTGTCTGCTACACTACCTTTCATGTTTTGTATGGCCTTTTTACATCAATTTCCATATGCTCTTTCGGCAAAAACCTGTCCTCCAAAATATAATACCATTATGTGCCGCTGCTACTTGCCGTGCCGTTGCCACTTGCCCATGTGCCGTTCCCCCCAGCCCCCCCCCCCCCGGTCAGACGTGCTGAAGGTCTTCTGTATGTGCAGTATGACCTGTGACATCACATGACCTCTGTCCCAGGCTCGGCGTACGGCCGCGTGTCGACCTCTGTCCCGGGCTCGTCGAAAAGCTGCCGGTCTGTGCACAGTGTGACCTCCGCTCAGCTGGGGCCTTTGACACCGCGTGACTCCTGTCCCAGGCTCGTCGAACGGCTGCCTGTCTGTACGCAGCGCGACCTCCGGCCAGCTGGAGACCTCTGACACCACGTGACCTCTGTCCCAGGCTCGTCGAACGGCTGCCTGTTTGTACACAGTGTGACCTCCGGACAGCGGGTGACCTCTGTGAACTTGCACGTGGCGGTGGCGGGTCTGTGTATATCCAATGATGCCGGAAAAATAGCGGCCAGGTTAGTGGAGCGACCAGAAAGCTTACGCGAAATGGACACAGAAGAGGGTCAAGTGTCGTGGATTTTAATTTTTTCCTGTGTGTTTTTCCTTTCGAACGTACAACACCGAAGTCTTAACCAGCGGTGTTTTGTCAATATATCTATTACCTCTTGAGAACAATGGCAATTTCTATGCGGGGGAGGGGTGGTGGCGAAAGCTGGCTTATTATGTACGCTGCTGTATTACAACTCAGTTTATACAATAACGGCTTAGGACTTGACATGTTATCGTTCTGTTATGACAAATATTCACAATTCGTTAAAAATTGGTGATGCATGCTTGTGAATAACACCAGGGGAATAACGTTACCATACTGACCGGGCGTACACTATCCAATCCGCTACAGACCGGTAGGATTTTTTGTTTTAATACAAACAATCTTACCGGTGTTTTGAGTACTCGCTGGCACCTACCTTGCAAGACTATCCGGCAGCGAGAAGTCTGCTGTCTTTTTCATGGATGTCACCGCCTTTTTTGGTATGCATCTTATCTCATTTTATGCGCTGGTTTTCCCCTAATATATTTCCTCCTCTATCTTGTACGTCATAAGTTTATGTTTAGCGTGTCCTGACAGCACATCTGGGT
>NW_023596805.1:25494004-25541360 GCF_011947565.3 Pollicipes pollicipes | reverse complement strand
CCACCCCCCCCCCCCCCCCCCTCCCCTCCCCCCCCCCCCATATACTCATTTCGTGATCGCCAGGACTCGCCTCCCGTGCCCAGCAGCAGTGCTGGGCCGGGAGGATCGCCTGGTCAGTGTCCCTCCCCCATCGCTCTCTCGTTACCCAGAAGGGAAGAGGTTGCTATGGGGCGCAACCGCCTGTTGGGGAGAGGTCGAGGGTCAGCTCGAAGCGTACAGTCGTCCATGACCCAGTAAGGGTGGGCAGGTTAGCTCGGGCACTGACATTACGCGAGCTGTCTTCGACCAAGCGATTATCCGCGGCGGCAGGCGTCGTGACCACCGGGAGATGCAGAGAAGCCCAGCGGAGGCGCTCAGCCTGAGATGCACGGTTATTGCCACTCTTCTGGTTTCACTCCAAAAACTTCTCTTGGTCCTTTGCATGATGTTTTATTTCGTAACTATTTTGTTACTGGGTCGCAGTTTATAATTAGTTACATAGTTATTCATGTATTCTATTACCTAACTATTTTTACGTCGTCTCCTGTAAATGGGTCGGTCCGCCCATGCTTTCTGCGTTATCCCATAGCCTAGCTGGAAAGCGCCCTTCGCGCAGCATGTCCTGGGCCGGCCTGCCCCACTTCCCGGGATCAGCTCCTGGCGTGCTCTGCAGCGAGGGCTCGAGTGTCGCGTGATCCCATGGTGCGCGGGCCCGCCCCGCTCTCTTGAGTGGGGTGCTGTGCGTCCCCATCTGCCCAGTTTTCACGCGGAGCTGGCGCCTCCTGACACCAAACGTGTTTCATCGGCGCCTTCACGGGGGTTTCTTGGGAGGTGAGGCACCTATTCTCGGCTCGGTGAGATCAGGCCACCTCTTCTGGGGAGATGAGACACCTATTCTCGGGGAGGTATGAGGCACCTCGTCTGGGGAGATGAGGCACCTATTCTCGGGGAGATGAGGGCACCTCGTCTGGGGAGATGAGGCAACTTTTCTGGGGGAGATGAGGCAACCTCTTCTGGGGGAGATAAGGCACCTCTTCTGAAGGAGAGTGAGGCACCTCTTCTGGGGGAGATGGGGCATCTCTTCTGGGAAGATCTTCCGGGGGAGATGAGGCGCCTCTTCTGGGGAAATGAGCACCTCTTCTGGGGGGAGATGGAAGCATCTCTTCTGGGGAGAGATGAGACACCTCTTCTGGGGGAGATGGAGCACCTCTTCTGGGGGAGATGAGGCACCTCTTCTGGGGGAGATGAAGCATCTCTTCTGGGGGAGATGAGCATCTATTCTGGGAGAGATGAGGCATCTCTTCTGGGGGAGATGAGGCATCTCTTCTGGGAGAGATGAGGCACCTCTTCTGGGGGAGATGATGCATCTCTGCCGTTTTCCACCAGTGGTCGGACGTCGCACGACCACTAATCCCGTCGATGTGGCCAACAGCAGATGTCCTCCTCTCGTTGCTGACCGATCGACTGGAGATTCCGGCAGTTCCTCGCTCCCTTCCCAGCCTCCGTTCAGCCCAATACTTACCCTGTATACAGGAGCAGCTTGGACGTAGAGGCCTTAGGGTCTTTTTTGCAGACATTCCTCCTATGCCTTCCACACTTGGTGGACGAGTCATTAGAAGGAGAGTTACGCTCATTATTGGACAGCTATGACCCCTCGAAGAAATGTGAAGTTACGCCACCATACAGAACAGTGGTATACCGTCTGTTATCAAATTACAGGGAAGCGGAGGGCTCAAATCTTAGCCGTGGATGTTCTCAGAAGAATACAAAAGCTCAGAAAGAATCTAACGAGACTTGGGGTCTTAGGAGGGTATCGCTGTGAAATGCGCCGAATGATCTTCAAGATGGTTATTTCAGTTGAGACACCACACAAATTCGGAACACCTTTTTAATGTATATGTGTAAAAATTAGGGATAAAGGGCAAAATGCGGCTTGTAATAGCTTAGAGGTTGTGGGTTAACGGTGGGTCAACATTTCAGCACGGCGGGCCTTTGGCGGGCTGGACTACGAGCAGGGCCGGGCAGTGGGCTGATATGTAGGAAAATGTTGTGTCTCTAGCCCCTATCCGTCGACCGTTCAGCGCGGTTGTTAACACGCTGTTTCGCCCTTCTAGTCGTCTGACTCTATTCTGCTCCTTGTCTCGTTGGCTCGCCAGCTTTATCCTGGATGTGTCTATTTTGCTGGTATCCAGAATCCATAATCCATATTTTGAACAAAGCACTGTTCCCGACGTCGACACGACCTTGTCCCTATAGTGTGTCCCGAGTGTGCTCCTGCCCCTTTGAGTCTGACCTGGCCGCGTCTCCGTTCCGAACGTTCTACCCTGGGTGCGCCCCTGCCGGCTTCACTTCGTCCTGTGCACGCTCCTGCTGCTGTAAGGCTCTCCTGGTTGCTGTGCTGTCTCGTATAACGGCCGCGCTGTCCGCAGGCAAGACGTCGCTGCTGGCCCAGCTGTCTCAGCACCTGGAGGCGCCGCCTGTGGTGCGGCGCTTCCGGCCCCAAGACGCCGTCCTGCACCGCCGCCAGCTGCTGGCCGCGCTCGCCAGCGAGGTGCAGGCGAGACTCCAGGAGCTGGCGCCGCGCGGCGACGGGGACGCGCCGGAGGCGGCGGCGGCAGCGGCAGCGGCAGCGACATCGGCATGGGCGCCGGCGGCGAAAAGGGGCAGCGAACTGGTCGAGGGCGGAGTGGTGGTGTTGCTGGACGATGTGGACGCCGTGCTGGCGCCGAGTGATCTGGACCGGAGTGGCGCCGAGGCGGGCGCGCTGTGCCTGATGCAGCTCGCCAGACCGGGCGTGACGCTAATCGTCACCGCGACGAGCCTGGCGCACCTGGAAGGCGAGCAGTGGCGCGCCACCGACGACGCAAACGTGCTGCGGTTGTCGGCGTGGACGCGGGATGAAGTGCTGCACCGGCTGGACGGGGCGCTGGGGCGCAGCGAGCGCGTGCTGACGAGGGAACAGCGCGACGCGGCGACGGCTCGCTGCCTGGCCAACCCTTCCGCGCTGTTCGTCACATGCGCGGCGGAATGGGCGTTGAGCTCGTGCTCGTTTCACCCGGGCACCTCCATTCCGGAGGATCTCGAGTGTTATTACCGAGTGACGTTTGATAGGCTGGAGCGAACGCTGGGTGCTGAGCTGGTGGCCTCGGCCTGTCGCTACGTGACAATGTCGCATCTGGGATTGACGGAGACTGAGCTCTGCGACCTGCTGACCTCTACGGATCCCGGAGCGACGGGGTCAGGGACGCAGGCGGGGCAGTGGCCGCCCGCGGACTGGATAGCCCTAAAGAATCAGCTAAGTAAGTACTTGTGCGTGTCGCTTAGCAGGGTGTCCTTTCCTGTTCAGTTGGGGAGCTTCAGCCCCCTCCCCGCCCAGCCAATTTGGGTTACCCCCCCCCCCATCCGGACCGTGGGAAGAAAGTGGACCAAAGCGGGGTAGAAATGTTTTTGTTGACATATTTTGGAGGCAGGCCCAGTAATTTTTTATTATATACAGCCCGGAACTCAATGTGCGAAACTACGCCACTGTTTCTTAGAGTACGTTCTCGGCATTGTGGGTACACCAAGCAGGAGGAAGCACTCTTGAATTTTGAACGAGACGATAAGAATTATTTTCTTCCTTACACACATATCAAACCATTTGAGTTCTGAAACCTGGCTCATTTAATGCCGTACAATTAACGGGTTGCGTCGACACTGAGCTTATGCGCAATGCACACCGCGCGCAAGCATTGCGCCCTCATGTTGATACCCCAAGAAATCACTTCAAAAGATAGTTCCAGGTCGTTTGTCGCCCGTACGTGTTCGGCGTTCGTTTCTGCACATGCGTGGCTCCTGCCGACGCCTCGTTTTGCATTGCTTTCTAGGAACGGCTTCTTAGGTTCAGCAGCATTCCCCACTAATGCTGAAGACCCTAGTTCACATCAACTTGAAATGTTCCGCATCGCGTGTTCGCCTATCGCAGCTACCGCTCGGCATATTTGTCGTGACGTGCAAGTATCTATTACTTCGGCTCGTTTGTCATGCGGAATTGCATGCTTGTCGCGTCCACGTATTGGCCAGGTCTTTTTCGTCGGCAGTGCTGTTGTCCGCTACCAGGAAAGCCCGTCGATGACTGCATTCAGTCCAGTTTATTGCAGTCGTTAGCCTCTTGCCGGAAGACGTAGCGTGATGAGACAAGGGAATTTCATTTATGAACAAAAACACACGAAGTGACACATTTTGTTTCCCAGTTTTCGTAATGTCCTGTGCATGGTAGACTGGTGCTTATAGTTCTACGCCTTGGCTGTCAGTATTCTAAATTATATCTTTTGACCCGCTCATTGTCGCCCCATTCCGTCAGCATAGCTTCTTAGGAATATTATAATTCTCAAAGTGGAGATGGAGACTGTGTGGGGAGTCCGAGCCTGCATGTGAGCACCTTTTCTGGCGTTAGAGTCACCGTGCGTCAAATCTCATTCGATGAAGCGGGCGGCGTCATCGCCAGTGCTGCCATCTGTCCATTGTTTTCACCCGTACGAAATGTATTTAACCGGTTGTAGCTGCCGCTGCGTTGCCTCTGTTTGAGACTGCGGCCAAAATCGTCCTTACCGAACTCGGACGTGGAGCGTTTTCTCAGTTAGGCCGGACGCTGCACTGGCTTCGGTGGGACGGGACGTTGCATTTACTTTGGTGGGACCGGGCGCTGTATTTATTTTCAGGGACTGGAAGCTGCACTTAGTTTGGTTGGACGGGACACTACTTGTTTTGGTGGGGCGGGACAGTGCACTTATTTTTGGTGGACCGGACACTGCACTTACTTTGGTGGGACCGCACGCTGCACTTATCTTGGTGGGACCAGACACCGCACTTTATGGTGGGACCGGACACTGCACTTGTTTTGGTGGGACCGGGCAAGAGGCGCAACTTTTCAGCCCGCCAGCCCGCCAACCTGTGACTCACAATAACCCGAAGGCTAGGTTTTGGGCCGGATGTGGCGGTTTTCTACGGGTCAAAAATTTAAACACAAAGTAATGTGTTTTTATTTCTAGGTTTTAAAATCATATCAAGCAGATTAGTTCAAAGCCAAAAAAGACAGATGAAAATGATGAGTTCAAACCTTTGGTGTATTTTGCTGAAAGGCAAATTTGATTTCTGCCTCATCATTTTCATTTGTAGATTAAAACTGTTAATGCAACGTTAAAGATTTACTTTGGCGCATAACAAATTACGTTGTGCGGGTACTTCGATTGCTGCTCTCTGAGTAACATTACTGATCTTAGTTAGATAATGTTATGCATGAAGTGAGATGAACATGCCGTTTATGCACTTTTTAACTCATTGGTCTAACCTTAGAGTGAAATGACAATACGCATGTTGCAATAGATTAGTACGTGCGGGTTATTGGCGGATTGACGAACCCTAGACAAAGGTCAAAGCCCTCCCGGTGTCAAGTCGGACAAGTCTTGACCTTTACTTAGCTTGCTTTACATGGCTTTTACATGGCTCGCCTTTCTTTCTGGTGTGTTGTGCAGACGCCGATGCGGTAGCCGTGGAATTTCCCAGGTAAAAGCACAGCTTCTCCCACAGCCGTTTGTGGCGTCGGGGGCGGGGGGGGGGGGGGGCGGGGGAGGAGGGGTGAACGCTCCTGGGCAGCTGCCAGACGAGCACCATGTGGTGGCGACGCGGCCAAAAGCTATCCATCCCCGACCAGTGGCCGCTGGCGGCGTGTGGAGCTGGTGGCGACTATGGAGACACGATTACAATCAGATTAAGTTCATAATTGATGTAAAACACCGTCATTACCACCCAGTGTTGTTCTCTCTTTTGGCTGGATCTCGGTTCCAGCCATCGAGCTAATCTCTGTCTCCGGCTGTCTGTGTCCCACTCAGGTTCTTTCTCTCTGCCTCTCTGTCTAGCTTTGTCTCGCCGTTTCGCTTGTACATTTCTGCTCTAAGGTCCCTCTTGCCTCCTGTATTTTTGTGTACACTTCGTTCTCTCCCCTCCCCTCCCTCTACAAAGCTCAGTACTTGGAATGCCACGCTCCACGATCGTCACAATCTGCTCTCAAGGGGACAGAATACAAAAGCGAATGTTGGTCGCTGGCCGACTTCACAAGTATTCCCAAGCCTATCCGTGACAGCCTCACGTCGGGTCGCGTGTAAAACTGCAATACGTCGGGAGGCTGCCGTGCGAGAGCTGTGGACACGACCCTGCTAGCTGACATTGGACGGGACAGGCTGCCGGTGGTCGGCGGCGTGGGGAAGCCGCCATATGTGTGGAGAGAGAACAGCCCCCCTGCCCCTTCTGTCCACTCACCCCGCCACTCACCCAAACACACATACACTCAAAGGCGCGCGTGCACGTAATGTCCACGGCAGTCATGGACCGCGTTCGAGAAGACGTTACCAGCTAGACGAAGTCATCGTGATTAATGCATGTGCTTGCTTTGGCGGTGGCAGTTTCGGCTATGCAGCGTCTGGCATACGCTACAGGGCGTATAGGACGGGCCGCGGCAGCTGACAGAACGCTTGTATTCCTGGCCATGACAGGCAGCCACAGGCAGTATTCGTGTGTTCCTTGCCGCTGGTATTCCTGGCCATGACAGGCAGCCACAGGCAGTATTCGTGTGTTCCTTGCAGCTCGTATTCCTGGCCGCGACAGGCGGGCAACATGATAGGCAGTACGATAGGCAGTACGGGGCGCTGGGGTTGCGATTACGTCACTACGGGTCAAAAAGTGGAGGAAAAGCCCATGATAAAGCTATCATTCCCCTTCATCGCAGAGGGCTTGATGTTAAGCTTCCATGCAAAGTGTGGGGGTGCCAATGCCCTGCCCTCACACGGGCAGGCCTTGCTCACTGATCCCCTGTCCCCAGTGGTGGTGGGGTGGGGGTCGTTTGCCGCGGGAGAGGCCGTGTACGGAATTGCCGTACATTCGTTACCGGGGCCTGCCATGACCAGGTTATTTATCAGAGACTGTCCCTGCGGCGCAGCGATAACGTCTGCACATTGGGCGTCGTCTGTGAATCCATGGCGTCTTTGCGGAACATGGAGTGAAGTTGCCAGGCATAGTAGCACATTGCCAAATATTTTACGTTTGAAGCAGGCTTATGTGATTATCCATATCCGTGGGGTATGGATAATATGGATATCATTATCCATATTCATAACCCCCATCACATGTCTTTGTGTACTGTTTGCCTCCTGTCATAAACGGTGAGAGTTCTTTTATTCGCACATTGTTTCCGCTCTTACCGAGGCGTCTGGCGAAAGAACGTCACGATGTTTTCTAATTTACGAGGGCGGCACACGCCATGGGGATATCATTTCGTTATCCTTAATTTACATCTGAATAATATGTCCTGTCCGATGTGCCATCACTTGGGCTTTGTCGCTCTGGATACTTTTCACATACTTTTACCGAAGCCATTTTAGATGCCTTCTCCATTATTGGCAAATCGCGCACAGGGCGACTACGTTGTTATACCGCATGGCATGGTTCTCTCCGGCTTCATCGCTACCCAAAATGTTTGCATGCAATTTGTCTGTTACAGCTCTTTACGGCCTTTTTAGTGCACGGATCTATTGTTAATTCGTGAGTCGACGCCATTGGATCCGACTGGATTGGGTTTGACTGAGCTAAATCGACATGGATTGGGTTTTGTTTCGGACTAGACGTGGCCGACTCACTGGATTGCACCAGATTACAGGGTAAAAATTTCAGTTTGCTCAAAAAGTGGCAAACGTTGCCGTGCATGCATAGTTCAGTTATCTCTTCCTTTAAAAAAGATGCGGTGTTGCAAATGGCTACAAATGACAAAGTTTTTTCTGGGACGGGTTGGAGTCATCGATGTAAAATTCGTGAATAAGGCGTATTTATAACTTAGTTTTACGTATATATATATATATATATATATATATATATAATTGATAGCACCCTGAACAAATTATCATCGTGTTCCTTGCAGGATACCTAAAACATTTGACTAGTATGAAGTAAGGACGTATTTCTCATTTCACTGTAACAGTGCCACACTGAAAAGCGGTGCGGTTATATGACAGGCGACGCACGAAGTGTCGAATATGTTTCCCGATGTGAGCTAATAACTCCTAAACACAATGGAAACACGTGTACGGTATTTAAACAAGCACTCAATTCAGTGATACTATTTTTGCAATGCAAGGGCAGTTCGAACTCAGCCATGCCAAAGTGGTGCGGCTGTTCATGATAAATGTATCATTGTTGTGATGTTTTCATCATAATTATATGACATCATAACTACCACCCCGCACGCTTCCTGAATGCTTCACTAAGCACGATGTTGTCTGTACAAATACTAGGACCTGGAACGCTTTTATCGGACTCGTCCTCGACCGTCCCACGACATGTCAGCGAAGCCGAGCAAACAGTCAGCGGTGCCCGGCCGCCGGGGAGTGATGGATGGCTTTACATTGGCGCCGTGGGGCAAACACCATCAGCAGTGGATTGGGACCACCACCGAGCAGCTGCCGGGCCAGTGTGACGAACAAGGCGCAGCATTCGGAATTTGTGCGAAATTCAGGTGGTGATATGAGTTTGTGATTATTTTTCGCAGTTCCGGAATGTTGTGACACATTCGGCACAGGGCGCCAAATTTCACCATGGAGGGTAGGAGGTGGGGGGGGGGGGAGCTCACCACCTCCACCTCTCCTAAATCCGCCGCCGTGAGGCGATTAGGATTCACTGACCTGGTCGTAGGAGTACGAAGCACTATGGTAAAGGCCGAGCAGAAATAACAACGGAGACACACACACATTCTCAGCCGAAGACTGCCTTCAGGTGGGGGGGGGGGGGGGGGGAGAGTGAGGATAGAGTTGGTTTTTTAGGAAAAAAATAAGTGAACGAAGAAAATCAAGAAAAACTTGTTAGACAAGAAAAGGAAGGAAGGGAAGAATTTCTTTGCACTCTTTTCGCTTCGAAGCCTTGTGGTTGCCCGCTCTTTTTCCTCTTCTACACGTAACTCTACCCTTCACCTGATGACGGCATACGGCTGAAATATGTTTGAGTCCCTGCTCTTTCTTCTCGGCCTCGTTTCTTTCCATGCAGTATCGTAGCATCACTGCTAAGTTTCTGCGGAGGTGAGGTGAGGTGGGGGTGGGGTAGGGGGGGGAGGGAAGCCGTCTCTCTCCCCCTTGCAGCGTTCGCCGTCCCTGAATAAAAGACGATCCGTTTCTTGCATTGCAGGATGAACACCGGACACCTAACTACGCGTCAAATGTGTGCTGTTTCCCATAAGTCAGCAACAAAAATTTGTTTTCTTTACAGCTGCATGAGAGGTTCAGCCCTGGTGTCTGGTATGCACCGGTACCCGCCGTAGGAGCAGCGCTGCCAAGCGTTTAGTTTCATTGCACTTAAAGTGTGACACTTAATGACACTTCTGATAATTTATGTGTGACACTTTATGACACTTAAAGTGTGATGTTAAGCCACGTGTGTAGCCCGAACACTGGGGAGGCATAATTCGAATTGTCCCGCGGAACAGTCGCAGGAAAAGACGGAGTTGTTCGCAAATGTGTTGTTTACGTGGACACGATCTTAAATATGGCACGTGACTCTGCCACGCTTTCTCCACATGTCTAGCATCCTGTCTAATCAAGCTTTATTTTGAGAAAGAATGTTAGGATCTGATTTCATTTCGAGCATGACAAGTTAGATGAATCGTCTTATTTTGTGTGATGTGAGTTCAAGGTTGTTATTTTGCGTGCAGAACCTGCAATATATCAGAAGATACTGGTGGTGTCAAATAACAATTATGTTAACAACGCTCAATATTTCGAGCTTAAGCATGACAAGTGTTCAGAAAGATCCAGAAAAAATATTGCACTTGAAACATAAGACACATGAATGCAGAAAATACTCCCAATCTGGGCAGATACTGGCATTAGAACGTCTAACTAGTACGTTTGGCTAGTGCATCTTGGTATGATGAAAAACGATATACCATATGAAATTTGAACTCATAGTGCCTACAAACCAAAAGCTAAAAGCTTTTCTTCCTTATTCGCTGTGCTAAAGTCAGTCGAGTTTCGAGTTCCACGGCGAAATCTCCGCTGTCAGCTTTGGAAAATCCTTAGATAGATGAAAGGGTGGTAACCAAGGCGGCCGTATTGAAGTGATGCATTACGTCGCTGCCCGTGGTCGGCAAGATGCGCACCGAAGACAGCTAAAAATTTCAGAGTAATCTGAAGTTAGATGGACCATGAGCGCGTTAAGTCTTAGGCTGACCCTCGTGGCACACTTCCCGCTTTCCGCGTTTTTTAATGAGCAAGCTTTCAAGAAGCTAGTCGTTTGGCCCCTGCTCGTGTGCTTCCTAATAACCGCCGCGTTCAGCCTACGCATCACTCCGCCCAGTGACGCTAGGCGGAAATCGAACGCAGCAGTCGTCACTGGCTGGAATTTTTTAATTACCACACGTATCTGGGCATTAATCTGCATGGCGATGGCGTCATCGGCAGGCCGTCATCGATCGCTGGCGGACGTGTCAGTCCCCGGGGCCGTGTCGTGCGCTATGTGTCGCTGGCGCCTGACGGCGGAGGGCGCTCGGCGCCGCATCGGCGCGTTTTGTTACATCGGCGGCCCTCCGGACCGCCCCGTCCACTCAGGCGTGGTTCTCTGCGCCGTCGCCCGGCGCGCGGTGCCGTGCGCTTGCTGCGCGACGGCGGCTCGCTGTCGCGCGACGGAAACGGTGGCGATCGCGCCACATGTGTGGTGCGCTTGCGGCGCCCGTGCGGTGCGCACGCGTCCTTGGACGACGATTTGCTTGGGCGAGATGCCGGCTCGGGCGCTTGGGACCTTTTTGATTGGGCGCTTCGAGAATTTGGGCAGGAGGATGCAGGCTCGGGCTCTGGCGTGGAACTCAACCGTTTCCAGTCGGGGTCGTGGCAGTTCATAGTGATTAACTACCAGCACTGTGCTGAGACTTTCATTATCGTCAGCAGGCGCCTCGCTATTTCCTCCGCCGCAATTTGCGCGTGTAGTTTCGCCACTAATGAGCACAGCAGTCACACGTGCTGTGAAATGAATACATAGCCTGCCCTCGTTCAGAGTGCGGGCCTGGTCTGGTGCTTCCCCGGCTGACTGTTGGTCTCTCCCACAGCTTCGCTATGGACCCGCCAGTGGCGCCACCATCGCCTGGTGCTGTCGTGGCGCCACCGCGCGGCGGCGGAGTACATCGAGCGCCGGTACCTGGCCGACCGAGCGGACCGCCTGGCCAGGCATGCCGATCTCAGCAACCTGCACCTGCTGGGCTTCCTGGTCACACCCGAGGACGCCGATGGCGATGGTGAGTGCTGCGGCTGTGCTGAGTTACAGCTGACTGGATTATTTATTTTGACGTGCACATGGAGTTCCCCTCGTTTGAATTAAATGCTGGGTTGGAAACATTTCAGAAATGCTTTACTCAGCCACAAATGTGCTTGGCCGCCCTGAGACTATTGACAAAATTGGATCATCGTAGTCATGGGAGATAATGAATGACTCATCTTTCCAACATATTCCTCGAACATCAGTGCCAGCTAAAAAATGTCAGGAAAGAGTTTCGACTACGAACACAAAAATATATTCAGGAGCTGACATCACTGCTGGAAACCCCTCTGTTCCTCTACAAGATGTTTAAACAAAACGTACGGAGTTTTAGGTAATAACGGTTTGTCGGTTGAAAGCTGGCTTGATTGTTTTCCGGCGGTTTTTCACATCAAAATCAAAGTTGCTGTTTGGCAAATGACACGGAAACGATTATTCCAAACAAACACACGTTGAGATCGACTGACACAGCCAAATCGTTCTTTATGGCGTGATTTTGGTGAGTCTGGAAACATCTTTCCGCAAAGATAGTCCAGTAAATTTGACCAAGTTCACCTCAGATGACCTATAGGTCACCCTAAAATGGTATGTCTGTGTTTGGAATACTTTCATCCCGCAGCTGCATATAATAGAATAAACTCACTCAGAAGCACATCGTGAAGAAAGGACTGCTCTTGTAGGATGCTGGTGCAACAATTTTGGACGGTGACCTTATCTGACCTCATCCATGTGGGGGAACAGAAATGGTCGGAATGGACTTTTGCATTAACGCCTATTTCCCTGTCCTCAATATCCGTCCCGACATGTTGACAGGTTTTACCCGCATCTATCGAAACGACTGTTTTGACCTTTCGTGGCCTCTGATGACCTCACATCAGACACAAGGTCAAATGTGAGGTCATCGGAGGTCTTTCTGCTACACAAAGCTTTGGTGTGCATTCTTCATGATTTAACCAGGCCATCACAACAGATCTTCATTTTTCTCATACAACCTCTGGAAGTTGGAAGTCTACGAGTGGAAGTGAACTTCCCCGGCCGGACGTGGTTTCGTCATACCCCTGCCTGACGCGGGATAGGGTAGGGGATAGGGGTAGGGTAGGGGTGTAATGGAGGAGGGGATCATGATCTGGGTGGCACCAAGTTTAGAATGAAAGCGCAAAAAGATTGAACTTTTCAGTCCGAATCAGCACGTTACAAACCGGAAAAAATCACTGGAAATATTTTGGATTTATGTTTGCATGGTACATTATGTTTCATGGTTTAAAACATGGATCATTGTGATGATGGCTACTGTTAGCCTCGGAATCGCAAGCCCCAGCAATGCCAGGGTCCACGGCCTCACTATGCTTACGTAAAAAGCCGCAGGGGATTGCGGCGTCTGTGTCAAGTTTTACAAGAGATCATTAGCTGTTTGGAATCGTATCCTCCCTGGCAACATGCGTCGGTGCTCTTAGCAACCATAGTAACCAGAGCACCATAGCAACATGTTTCAAAGCATGCTTTATTGTAACACGATGCATAATTATTGCTATGCGTTGACCTGAGCCAGGTCTTCTCAACAACGGCACAACTTACTATTACCTGATAACCGACTTGTCATCGCTTTTGTCTGACGACATACTCCGCCTGCGCTTTCTGGATCGGAAAACGCGTCGGTACCTTCCTCAGATATCGGTGCTTAGAAACCACCAGGCCCTGCCGGGTCCGATGCTATTGATCCTGCCTGATCTGAGTTACTTAGATCGGTATCGGCTGTCGGTGTTCCGCGTTACGCTGCTCGGCTATCGGCGTGTGTCAGTCCAGCCTGTAATGGCAGCGTGATTTCCGGCGAATATCCTGATATATCCGGTATACGAATGTTCTTGTGGATTGTCCCCTGTGCGCAGTGCCAAAACAATCCAGCAAAGTTTGTGAACGGCATTGTCAGTCTCTAAGCTTCGCCCTCATGCGTCAAGACCGTCACTAGAGGCCTCGTAGGTGATTGATTGGTGATGAACGATTTTAGAATCATTAAATTCATGCTCAAAAGGAGGCGCAAATTGGAATTATTTTTTGCATGAAAATATTCGTGCTTGTATTCCGTGACAGCCCCGAAGCGGAAACATGAAACTCATTTGCTTTATATCCACTGACAGAACCGTGTTGGTGGCTCACCTACTGTTTTCGTGTTCAATGACGTCATCCCAGCAAAGGGAGAGTTACCATATGTCTTCATGCAGAGAACGGCTTCTGCAGCTTAACCAGAAGCTGTTGCTCCATTATAGCAAAAGCTGTTCTATGCGAAGGCTGGGATAAGCTTGCCACCCGCAGTCTCGCGCGTGATGTCTTATCGCGCGTACACCTGGTACACAACCCATCAATCTTTGAAAGGTGCTCAACAAACGGGAACCGCTTTTCCACCGAGCTACCAAAAGCAACGCAGCGTGCGCTACGCTTGCGGTAACGGTGTAGAAACCTGCCCGTGCGAGTCCGCTGGACAGCGCGTTGCCCAGCCCTGTCTGGGTCACCGGATCGCGGCCCGCAGACAACCCTTCTGCACGGCTGCTGGCCGGCCGTGGGCCTCTCAAGTAGAGGACACGGGTCTCTGGGGTGGGCAGGTTGTCTCGCTACTCGAACGTCCCTGATGGAGGAGGGGCGGGGGGGATGCTCAAACGTCCCTGAAGGAGGAGGGGGAAAATTGAAACCATCTGCCCCCCCCCCCCCCAACAAAATGTTTCAGCAGCAGTCCCACGCCGCTGCCCGAAGCTGGTTACGACTGCGCGGTTTACCGCGGGCTCCCGCACCTCCGTCTGTGCGACGCACACGGCCGGTTATTTGTCACGGAATATTGCGGCCCGCCGGCGCCAGCGACAGGCCATTTCCCCTCGGGGCGACGCGCCAATGAGTGCTGCGCCCAACCACCGGGGCGAGGAGGTGCGCCTGGCCCAATCAACGGGCCGCCCCGCGGTGTTGTGTCGGTCATTGTCGAGAATGGTGTGTAGGATCCGCTCATGCATTCTGGAAACTCATTTATGCTGGTGCGGGCTTTCGTCGTGCGCTCCCGGCGTCACGTTCATGCGGGATGGCGGATTTGAGTCCGTGATTCGTCCGTCCGTGTCCGTGATTTGTGATCCATGACCGAGTCCGTGAGTGTCCGTGAGTGTCCGTAATCCGTGAACCGTGACCGAGTCCGTGAGTTTCCGTGAGTGCCCGTGATACGTAAACCGTGACCGAGTCCGTGAGTGCCCGTGAGTGTCTGTGATCCGTGATCCGTGACCGAGCCCGTGATTCGTGAACCGTGGTCCGTTATTCGTGATCCGTGATCAGTGATCGCGTCCGTGATCGGGTCCGCCTATTTCCTGAAGCAAAAGGCGGGCCTTTCACTTTCGAATCGCGCCAGGCGAGTGCATGGGTCAGGAGTACCCTAGTTTCACTTCGGGTTCCTGTTCGTAAGTTTAGGCATACATTTTCACACTTTTTATTTTGCGCGCCACCCGTCTAGGATCGGTGGGCTCCTCTGTGGGACGGAGGGCAGGGAGCAAGCCGGCCATGGTCAGGAACTCCCCCGCTGAACCAAACAGCCATTAGACCCGCGGGTGAATGCGTATCCGCCGACGCTCCAGCCGATCGGCCAGCGACACCAAAGCGGCGGCTGCTGTTGCCCGAATCTGGGGGAGAGGCAAACAGTGCGCGTCACCTTGCCAGGTGGGGTAGGTCGCCGTTTTCCTCCCGGAACGGCCAGTACGGCGACCTCTTCTTCCGAAATGATTCATCACGTCAAGACTCATGGACGCGAGAAGCCAGATCATCGGCGAAACCACACGTGCACAGAGATATTTGTCTGCATGTTTTGAAGATGTTTCCGCTCCGCTCCAAGAACCCCGCCGCGCCGGCGCCATCGTCACCCCAGCTGGCATCAGAGGCGCCACGCTACGTGAGAATTAAGGTAGAGAGGGACACGCAGGGACCGCCCGAGGCGAAAGAAGGCGGGCCCTCCACCTTCGCCGGCGACGCCATGCCCGAGATCTGGCCCAGGGGCACGTTGGGGGCAGAGCTCAAGAAAAGGGTAGGCCGGTCTGGCAACACATTGGACGGAGGGGGCTTTTCGACAAAAATTGGACCGTGCGAAAACGAGGACATTCCGACGCCGTTCAGGAGGGTCAGTCAGGGAGTCCTCAGTGAGGAGCACGGAGGAGATCTAGCGACGACAACCAGGCGGTGGCATCTGGCCCCGCGGACAACGGACGCCGGCGTCAACATGCACGTGTGACTCCACAGGCTGTTGTCCCCGTCCCCACCTGACCATACCCCAAACGTGTCCCTTGACCGCTCCTTACCGTGCGGGCGCGGCCACAGCCACCTTTTCCCTCCCATGTAGTTGGGGAAAATGGGGGGAGGGGGGACTTGACCTCGCGACCCTCCCGGCCCGGCAATGTGTCTCGGGGTGTACTCCCATAATTAAGGAAGGGGGGGGGGCGGGGGTGATGTGTCACGAGGATCGGTGCTGGGACCCCGTGAACGGACGAACTGGCGTTTCAAGATGTGTGAGGGATTTCTATCGCAACAGGCAACGGTCTGCGATTTAAGGGCTTAACGTGGAAGCGAGGCCGAAGGTGATTTGTTCAGGCGACGGAAGGGCACTCGCGCCTAGCGTGAGATGGCGCTGTGTCCGGGGCCGTTGGCGCGCACTTCGGCGCGACGGCTCGGTCGTTAGCACGCGCCGAGGCATCCTTGATTTTGCCGTTGAAGGCGGCCACATGGAGCCGCAGCGGCTCATCATGGCCTCGTCAGTCCTGCGTCGTGGCCAGGCGTGGTGTACGGGCCACGCCTGCATGCTTCTGAAGGACTATACCGTTAGTCCGCTTTGACTATAGAGTTAGTCCGCTGACTAGTTGAACGGCTTGTACTTTCTGGTTCCCGTAATTTTTCCCATAGCTGAGGGCAGCCGGAGCCTCACTGAGCCCCGTCCAGCGCATGCGCACGGATTCCTTTGACAAGCGCGCGTATTCCCCCACTTCCCTGCGATTTCTTTCGTATTGCCTGACTCGGCTCGATTCACTGACTGATCTGCGCACGGTGTCCATGCTCGGTTGGCAAGGGCCCCTCTCGCCCTGGAAGGATTCGCTACGGACACCGAAGGCTTGGTGTGAGGGAGTACGGCGTCGAGCTTTCCGAAGCAGACTGATCTCCGGACTTTTAGCCGGCGATTGGAGGGAGATCGTCTGCCGGGGTTCTGAGACATCGCGGCGAGATGCGGCGAGTCCGTTTCGTCTCGGGAGACCGTCTGCGGCTCCGCGAGACCAGATGGTCACTCGCGGGGCGCCGGCCGGGCTAACGTTCGGAAGGAGACGCGGAACGCGCCAGAGCATCACGGCTCGGCGATCGCCAACATTTATGAGCCAGACGACCGCAGTCCTGTTTTTACGCAGATGACTGATAGGTAGCACGACTTAAAGGCATAAGATCGTTCATTTCTGGGCCAGGAGACGGTCGGCTCGCTTCTTTCTCTCTCACTTGACCTCAGGCGTGACGGCATGAAGAGGTGTAGGTGATGGTATAACCAAAGACCAGTGGGGACTGCCCGGGGTGCTGGAATTTGCACGGCGGTAGCTGGGTCTATCCGTTGTTCTACAGTACCTTGGGAGCGAACAGAACACAGCCTTTTCTCTTCCGACGTAGTGTGCTCCAGGCCTTTTAAGCTCTTAGTGGCGGGATGCTGGTGACGGATAGAGATCCCGCCAGCGACGCTTTTAGGGAGGGCGATAAGAAACCAGGTCGCCGGACAGGCCGGTCAGGCCGATCCTCCAAAGCGCGCCGGCCGAAGAGATCGTAAGGCGTGAGCATAGGTCACGCCTGGCGCTCGGCGGAGGGGCTCCACCGTCCCATGGGGCGAGTTGTCATCCCCACCCCAGGCCTCTGAGAAACGCGCCGTGGGGCGGTACCTTGCAAAGCTCACCCCGGCAGGCGGGAGCGGTGCTGCGAGCGATGGGCGCGGGCGTCGCTGCTGCGAGCGGCTGCTTCCAGCTGCGAGTGGCGAGCTGGCCGACGGAATGGCGAGCCGCCCCACCGTGGCCGAGACGCGCGGAGTATCGTCCGAAAAGGGAGCCGTCACCACGGAGGTCAGGCGAGGGAACCAGTCGTTCTCCAGCCTCGGACACCTGGCGCCGGCCCAGTAGCTGCGTCCGTGCCAAACCGATGAAGTTAATCTGATATGTCTGAAATGGGGCTTAAGCGTGGCTTTACTGGATGTAGGGAATGGGCTCAATAAGTTCAATTAAGCTTAACGAGGACTTGCAGACGTGCCAATTGTAATGCCAAGGCGCTGGATAAAACAGGGGGGTGGGGGGGGGTGTGGGGTCCCACCCGTATGCGAGCCAAGAATGTCTGTGCTGACGTGGGTACCAGCGGATATTCCGTGCTTGAAGTGGGCGTGGTGGGGCGCCGAATGTATAATGTCTGTGTGGACTAGTTAAGGCCGAGGGGGCTGCTTGGGCTGTTTTCCAGCGGATCTCTGCTTATGTAATTCGCCGGTGGCGGGGGACCCCTGCCAAACTGGGTGTATTATCAATGCATTTGGCTCCGTTTTTGTCCGTTCACGGTACCTGACCGGACCTACCATCCCGCCAATGCCTCGGTAACCCGCTTCATCCTAGCCCTATGGCTCCCATGAGCGTGTGTAGATGTCGGGTGACCGGAGTCCCAACCTTCCGAGTCGTGCGCTAAGATCACCTGGTTCGTTTGCTGACCAACGGGCTCCTCATTACGACTTCTCCCTCTTGGGGAGGCGTAACAGCGGCAGCCGGCGACACACAAACATCCAGAGGCGGCCCGGCAGCAGCGCAGCACATGAACCCCGCCCCAGTACCCCCCTCCCCCGCCACACGCACATGCATCAGTCGTGAACGAAAGTGGGGTCTCAGTGAAACGCAGTTCTTGGCGCTGATACCGGCCACCCGGCTTGAATTATAAGCGAATCGTTTGGCAGTTTCAGCTCCTGTAAATTGACCTGAGGTTCATAAATGCTAGTCGGCAGAAACATCCGTACTACCGACAGAGTCAAAAGTTTTCTGACGCTCTTCGGCTGTCCCGGTAACGTTCCTCAGCCGTCCCTGGTGACGTTCCTCAGCCGTCCCTGGCGATGTTCCTCAGCCGTCTCTGGCGACGTTCCTCAGCCGTCCTCGGTGACGTTCCTCAGCCGTCCCGGTGACGTTCCTCAGCCGTCCCCGGTGACGTTCCTCAGCCGTCCTCGGTGACGTTCCTCAGCCGTCCTCGGTGGCGTTCCTCAGCCGTCCCGGTGACGTTCCTCAGCCGTCCTCGGTGACGTTCCTCAGCCGTCCCCGGTGACGCTCCTCAGCTGTCCCCGGTGGCGTTCCTCAGCCGTCCCCGGTGACGTTCCTCAGCCGTCCCTGGCGACGTTCCTCAGCCGTCCCCGGTGACGCTCCTCAGCCGTCCCTGGTGACGTTCCTCGGCCGTCCCTGATGACTTTCCTCAGCCGTCCCCGGTGACGTTCCTCAGCCGTCCCCGGTGATGTTCCTCAGCCGTCCCTGGCGACGTTCCTCAGCCGTCCCCGGTGACGTTCCCCAGCCGTCCCCGGTGACGCTCCTCAGCCGTCCCCGGTGACGTTCCTCAGCCGTCCCTGGTGACGTTCCTCAGCCGTCCCTGGTGACGTACCTTAGCCGTCCTCGGTGACGTTCCTCAGCCGTCCCCGGTGACGTTCCTCAGCCGTCCCCGGTGACGTTCCTCCGTCGGCGACGTTCCTCGGACCCCTAGCTCCGAGTTACCAGTTGGCAAAAGGAGCAGCGAGCTTAGAGCCTGGGCGAACGCGAGGTAAATTCACGTTAGGCAAACTGCGAACCTTACTAGTCTGTAACGCACTCTGAGTCAGACTCAGCCTGTTAAGATTAAGTCCTGACTCGGGCGGAAACCATATCGTATTTACCTTAGCTCAGTCCTAAGTTCTTCAAGAAGACATGATGCTTGGCATCATATCTTCAGAATATTGACTTTACATTACTTATTGTCAAATCAACCTTCGCCCGTAAGTCGGATTTCGACAGCGCTATCGCAAGACATGAGCTATATTATAAATACTGACCATATGTATCAGTCTATGTTGATATATTTCCTGGAGTTCAAGTCCCATGAGCATTTTGTATAGTAGTTTTAAGTAGTTTTTAGCTAAAGTAGTTTTTTAAATTTACCTATGAGCAAAGACAATGCGCTTGAAGTGCAAAGTACCAAGTCATGTAATTTCCTTGCGCTGGCAATCTACTTTGAATGAAATTAGTGCTATAGTCAAGGATGATAAAATTTACCTAAATTGACAGCATTGGTTTTTAAGCTCAATTGTAACCCTATCCTTAGTAAGTAGGCAAATAAACGTCCCTTTGCCAAAGCAGAACGCGAGTCGGCCCAGACATATGTGTGGGGCCGCGGGGACAATAATGGATCGTCCAGTCGTCCAGCACGCCTTGCTGCGTGTGACGTCATAGTGCATGCAACGTACGTATTGGACGATTTTCAGGAGCATTGACCTCAGCTATGATTTATGCGGCTGATCGGAGTAATTACTAATAATCCATATAACTTTATGTTGCAAGAGTTGTGGTCTTACCCGAATGTGACCTCATTGGCTCTGTCAGAGACCGTTGCAGTTGTACCCGAGAGGCTGCTTCTTATGTGCGCATATATCTGTGGCGCACGATACTGGAGTAATTACACTGGAGTAATTACTAATAATCCGTATGATTTTATGTTGCAAGAGTTGTGGTCTTGCCCGAATGTGACCTCATTGGCTCTGTCAGAGACCGTTGCAGTTGTACCCGAGAGGCTGCTTCTTCTGTGCGCATATATCTGTGGCGCACGATACAAACCGAGAGAGACACCAACCGGTGCTTAAGCTATCGATATCTACCAAAAACTCTTGAGATGACACAATCATTACGTACCTTATAAATATATCAACCACCGATGGAAGCCATGCGTGACTGAATTGTTAGGAAAAATCATGGAAAAGTTAAACGAGCAGAGTATTTTGTTGCCAAATGATTGACAGCTCCATTTTAAGACTGCATAAAGTTACATGACGCAGCCTAGTAAGACAACGTGATAAAGTTACGTAAATCATGCCAATACAAGCCACGCTTTAATTTTCGGCTGCTGCTGGCTGTTTATTGTATTAGCACGATTGTCGGCCAAACAGGAACTTATTAATTATCTCACAGTATCCACTGTCAGGGCTCCCTGCACTGATTGGAATATGCCGCAACTGGGAGTTAAACTCAGGTTTTTTGAGTTAAGACACCGTGCCTGGCACCTAACGTTGAATAGCAAAGCATGCAGAAACGGTGGGCCCCCCACCCATAAGGCTCGTGAAGTCTTGTTGTTCCATTATAACGCACGCTACACATACAAGGATGCTTTGGTAGGGCTGCAGGCCGGGCAGTGATTATAAATCTTCTCACAAAAATCGGCACATACTTAGCAGGCGATCAAACGCAGCCTTCTGGCCATTTTAACGTGGCTGTGCTGTGATTTTCATTGGTTTGTTGTGTGCGATATGCTCAGGTTCGGTTGGGGTCATCGACACGAGGCACCAGTTGCCTGGGATGTTCACGAGTAGGTGCTGAAAACATGAATGACAGGGTAGTGGAAAAGACGGATTGAGACGGAATTCTCCAAGAGTAGCTACTTAGCGGATACAACCCATGCCGCGAGAGTGTGAATGATGCTCATTGATAAACTTTGAATAAATGCCCACAGCATGCTGCACATATCGGACTGTATTTGTATCCTTACAACACCGTACAGTACTTGGATCCTCGGAGATGTTAACGATAGGCGGGATTTCGCCTTATCTGGGTCCGCATCACAGCGCGCTGGAATGAGCACTCCCAGCCCGCCTGTGCACTCTCAGCCCGCCTCACATCCAGGCGGGGCAGCGGGCAGCGCATCTCAGCCCGCCTGTGCACTCTCAGCCCGCCTCACATCCAGGCGGGGCAGCGGGCAGCGCATCTCAGCCCGCCTGTGCACTCGTCTGTGGCGGGCAGCGAGTCTCGGACCCCAGCCTTCGGACGGCAGCCTGTCCCGTCGGCTTCAGGAGTTGCCCGCCACGCCCCACAGTCACCGTGAACAAAATCAGTCGCCTGCCACTGCGCCGTTTTATCTCGCCGGCGCTCTGAGAGCGCGCGGCGTCGCCTGTCTAGCGGCGTCCCGGCTGCTGTCCGGGACGTGATGGATTGCCGCCTGCTCCACGTCAACCTGTCCCGTGTCGCTGTCCCGGACAGGCTCGGCTCGCGCGCCGGTGCTTGGCGGTGATTACGGAGTGATGAAGCGGGCCTGTGTCGGGGGCCGGGGCCTAATCGGAGACGGTTAGTCATTCGTAGGGCGGTCCCCCGGGCATGGAGGCTCATGAAGGCCCAAGGCTCCTCACGAAGGCACGAGGGCTTTCACCTCGCGGGCTCAGAGGATGCCCAGCAAAGATGTCGCTTCTGTTGAGCGTAAACCAGTCTCATGTGCTCCTGCGTGGTTGGCTATAGGGGTCACTGCAAGTTGAGATATTGTTGAGTTCCCTTTCGTCGTCATCGAAACAGTAACGTTTTTATCTGGTGCTCGTATCCATGTAAACCCATACCCAAGCACACAGGTTGGAAGTCAATTGTTGACTTGTGGTTGAAATTAGCGGCCTAGGAGCACGGTGACGTAAATTTAGATAGTCATTCGGCGACGACGGCATATAGATACAGGATTAACTGATTACCGAGGGTTAAGTACTTATTCATATCATTGAAGATAAAGGTGTGCTTTAATCCCGTTCATATAGATTCAGACTGCATCGAACAATCATTGGATATAAATTATTTGATCATGCATTTGCCATTAGCGATCAGCTGGCTATGAAATTAGCCAGCCGCCGTTGGTAGCCACTGGCAACTGGCGAACAGGAAGCAGCCGCGGCCAGATTCTGATCGATTGGGGTTATCATGCCAGCTTGATTAATCTTACAAATTATGCTATTCATACCATGATCATAATGAGTAATCATATCCTATTAATCGCCTCCTAAGGTGACGGCAGATTATGCTTTCCAGGTTTTTAGGACTCTGCTCAGCTCTGCTGCCATAACTGTCCACTATTTGGTGCAATCATACTCTCCTGTAGCGATTCCACCGTCCTGTCACTGTGTGGTGTTACCATACCACTCCCCGCCATTCCATACCACTGCCCAGTGGTATGGTATGGTATGGTGTTATCATACCATACCACTCCCCGCCATTCCGTCCGTATAATGGCGCTTTGCTGTATCAGTTCCATCGGGCTGTTCTGACAACAGGAATATATTCTAAAGAGCATGTGTTTTAATTCATGCAGTGTATGAACTCCCCGTGTAGACAGCTTCATGCTACCCAGTGCTATCGCGAGCGGCGTTGTCACGCCGGTCCCCCCCCCCCCCCCCCCCCAACTCCTCCTTCAAACGCCAGCAGCGTTTTGCGGAAAATGCGCAGGACAGTCAGGGGCGCATGGAGCTGCGAATCTGGGAAGGAGCCAAGCTCAGATAATAAGGTCCGTTTCACAAAACGAAACTGAAGCACCAAAATGTCCCTTCTGTACCATGCTGACTTGCCCTTGGACATCCAGGTGGTGTGCCTCGGCCCTCTTCTGCGACGGGCCCTGTTCTCCCGGCAGTGTGCGTGGTGGGATGGTTTACCGGGGGCCGGCTAACGGGCTCTCATAACCGTTGACCAAAGAGGAACAAATACAGCAGTTCACGTCGCTAGTATTCACAAGGCAACCCAACACCCAGGCTTTGGTTCATCTCATTCCTTTTATCTAACCATAGACAATTTGCAGTACCGTAGTAATTAAAAATTTTGATAAAAGTGTCCAAAAGATATCATGCGCCCGTTAGACAGGTTGGATGCGATTCGTTCAGAGGGTCGTACATTTGACTTTCTGAGATCCCCAAAAGTACGAGCGATAGTGACACCAAATGCGCAGGGTAAATTGGCCTGTATGCGATCTCTCGTGTGTCAAATTTTGAGGCCTTATGTCATCATATCCAGGGCAAACAAAGTCAACTCTAGATTCATATCCAAAGTGCCTTCAGACTTCCTCATGCAACCGCCTTTAACCTGGATGCCCTTCTAAACAAAATGCCATTAGTGTTCATTCAGGTTGGTAGCGTTATTTTACCTTCAGGATGTGAAGGTGACCAAAACCCTTCGACATTGTCGTGATGTCGAAATTCGATATCAGCGTGCGTGACTACGCTAGGCAGTATATTCTCACCAACCGTTGATCGAGGTTCGTTGTAGGTCAGTAACCTCTGACCTTCATTAGCCTACATCAGGTGTCTGTTAACGTTCCTGTGATCAAGGAATGTTAAATGAGCGTAACAGTTAGAGCTCAAAGCAGGCTGTCCAGAGAGGAGCAATCTGGTTTGACCTTGGTCTGATGTTTACACCTGATCCAAGATGAATGGAATCAGTCGTGATCTTAAATTCAGCTGCATAATTGTCAAGAAAACATCACAAAGATGAATGGATTCTTCTAACACCTGGTAGTCGTACCATATTGAGTGACCCTTTAAGAATTGCCTTCGCTGATAGCCGCGTGCCGATTTGGCCCCCATAGGCCAGCGACCTTACAAGGTAAATGCTATTTTCTTTTCCCGAGAATTGCAATCATGGCATGACATCCTACAGCACGCACGGAATAGAATTAATACGTGTAATGAACGTACTAATTGAAAACAAGACAGACATGCATCAAAGAATATGGCGACGACGGCAACATACAGAATTCCACACATGACAATGGCTTACTGTCATAAATGCTACCAGAATGTACCTAAACATTCACTGCGCGCACGAACCCTCATTTGCCTGTTGAAGTGAGAGATTTGGACGTTCTAAATATGACGTCATAGCGGTAGCAAGAAGCTCTAAGCTGTCGCGATGGAATAATGAAATGCCCGCTTGGTGTCCTCCAGCCGGCACCTGAGCGGGCGGATATGTCGACAACAGGGTTAGGAAATCGGTCTACGTCGAAACGGTCATCCTTCCGGGGCCAGTCCAGAGACTCTTAAGTCGGTGTTGAAGCTGGCCGCCGCGTATGTCAGAGAAAAGTCTGCTGGCAAGCTCTGTAACTTCTTGAGCTTTTGAGTCCTCTGCGCATCGCATTACATCGCGCCACTCCGCGTGCAGAGGTTTCATGGCCGGTATGTGGGAAGCCGTAGGCCTGATTAGTAATACCGACGGGTTCAGGCGTGCAATAACGTCGGAGGTCGTGCAGCGGCACGACACTCCCATTGCATTTTGCACGACTCTGGCGACTTAATTCCCCACGAAAACGCCGAGCCTAAAATCACACTGAGAAACATAATGCGCTGTGAATGTGTTACAGTCTTTCCATCTATGTCGAAGTGAAAGTAAGAAGTACGACTTAATTCGTGCATAGATATGCAGGTATAGTGTATATGAAATGAGGAGCGCAGCTTGGCCTACCAGTGGCTGGTGCATATTTTTGAAGCATTTCTGAACTCCGTGAATGTATGTGGATCTGCAGTGCCACGCGTTTAGGTTTGAGCCTTTATGAATAATACCACTAGGTCGCAGGTCTCGAATGAGCTCAATGCCCGGCTGAAGAGAAGGTTTCTCTGACCGGAGTAATTATCGTATGGTGCCGCTGGGGGATGTGTTGGTGTTGCGCAACATAACGTTGCACCCTTCCGTGTGTGCAGAAGCGTTCTGCTATGCCGTTGCGACTGTTTATTTCACGTTATGATTAATCGTTTTACTATGCCCCTCGTTCAGTCCTTGTTATGATGTTGTGTCGTGTCAGTCCCCCGTTTTAACCGGGTAACTACGTAACGTCCTCCAGCGCTCCGTCTTGTTACGTGTTATTCCACGGCACACTGCGGTGACATTTGGCGCGCTGTTGTATGATTCGCCCGCTCGATGCTCTTGCCCTTGCCGTGGGCGGATCTGGCGGCGAGCTGCGTCTGACCCGGCCATCTGCCCTCAGGCAAGGGTGACGAGGTCACCGGGCCGGGCCTTCGCGCCAACCAGAGAGCGCTGCAGTCGCTGAGGATGGCCGACGGGCTGTGGTACCACCTGGTCAGGTCAGGTGGGTCCGCACTCTGCCAGCCAGACGCTGCCATCATCGTCGCCATCGGGGCTTTATGACGCACTCAGCTGCTGAGGCTATATGGCGTCGCCCGCCTCTCGCCCTGGCAGGAGGGGCAGGCACCACGGGAGTCGAGCACTGTTCCTTTGGGTTCCCAGATGCGCAGTGGTTAACGCAGACGCGTTAACCACTGCACTATCGTCACCCCTGGCGCGGCGCCAAAACACGACACACACACACACACACACACACACACACACACACACACACACACCACACACACACACACACACACACACACACACACACACACACACACACCATACACACACACACACCACACGCACGCACGCACGCACGCACGCACGCACGCACGCACACACACACACACACACACACACACACACACCACACACCACACACACACACACACACACACATGCACACACACACACACACACACGCACACACGCACGCACACACATGAACGCACGCAGGCACGCAGGCACGCACGCACGCACGCACGCACGTATATGTGTATATATATACATATATAATATATATATATATATATATAATATATATATATATATATATAGTATATATATATATATGTATATATTCACTTATTTATTTATTTGAAGGAGGGGAGAGAGAGAGAGAGAGGAGAGAGAGAGAGAGAGAGAGAGAGGAGAGAGAGAGAGAGAGGGAGAGAGAAGAGAGAGAGAGAGAGAGAGAGAGAGAGAGAGAGAGAGAGAGAGAGAGAGAGAGAGAGAGAGAGAGAGAGAGAGAGAGAGAGAGAGAGAGAGAGAGAGAGAGAGAGAGAGAGAGAGAGAGAGAGAGAGAGAGAGAGAGAGAGAGAGAGAGAGAGAGAGAGAGAGAGAGAGAGAGAGAGAGAGAGAGAGAGAGAGAGAGAGAGAGAGAGAGAGAGAGAGAGAGAGAGAGAGAGAGAGAGAGAGAGAGAGAGAGAGTCTACATCCCATGGCACGGATATGATATAAGATATGGACGCACCTAATGATGTGTCAAACTTTGTAAATTGCATTTATAAGTTATTGCAACAACGCTGCGCAGCAAACATCTCTACGATACGGCAAGAAGCATGCGAGATCAGACGACGAGCGAGCAAGGTGTTCCTTCTTTTCTGGTGGTTGATCAGCTGAGCGCTAGTAAATGTATCAACCCGCGCGAGTATACCTACACTGCTCCGCACTGGTGGCCAAGTGACAACAGAAGCGCCTCTCAGCAAGGTTTTCACTGTCAAGCCTCGCCTGTTTGCCACCTAGTGGCCACTAGAGACAACTGTTGTGACTCCCCTCTCAGTGAAGTCTCGGCGACCCCTTTGCCTGTGATGGCAGGTGACGTGGAGCGTCTGAAGCTGACGGTGCTCTGCAACTTCCGTCACCTGTGGCAGTCGGCACGCATGCGCGGTCCGGCCCACCTCTACAAGATGGCGGCCGCCACGCGCCAATGGTTCCTCGACTGGGAGGCCGAACTGGTGCATCACGCATTGCGCAAGACTGAGGGTGAGTTCAAGAGTTCCGCGGGGTGGTATGTAATTCGTTTGCTATTCATTTAATTTATTTTAGAAAACTGAGTTGAATGCTCAGCAAGCGTTTGTCCTGGATGATTCAAAAATATGAAAAGTGTACTGTACTAGTGGCGTGGGAACATTCCGTAATGGAAGGCATATCATCCCTTCGAGCTCATTCTTTCCATGTACCGCAATGTGGCGTTTAAGTTAAAGAGAGTTGTATGTTAAAGGCAGTTGTAAGTGTTAGTTGTAGGTTAAAGGGTGTTGTACTCCACACTTGTATGGGGTTTTGAACTGAAATGGTCATTTTGAAGATCATTTGGTACATTTCACAACTCTGCCCGTTTTGAGATATAAAACGTTCTAGTTTCTGGGCTATACGCCGCGAAGATGGGCAGACTATTTCGTGCAGCCTGTTTCAAGATCATTGAGGCATACATGACAACATAGAAACGCCATTCCAATTCTATCTCTCCCTCCCCCCACTGGCAACGCGGCGCTCAAAGCCAACGCAATCGTTTGGTTGCTCATACGTGGTGTTCGTGAGCACGATGCTCAGATATGATAGACGTTATTTGGCTCCCAAACAATGTTGAGCACGCTGTGCGAGTTTGAACCACTAAATATGTTTGTGCTATGTGAAATAAGTAGTAGGACATGGTTTCTAGTTATTACGCAAATAAGACTTGTAATCGAGTACTTGAAAAATAGCGCAAAAACTGAACATGTGAATACAAGTAAACACCATTAACTAACTGACAAATATGCAAGAACACCACGAGAAAGGACAAAAACCCGAACACATGACAATGTTTGGTTCAGCAAACACTTCCCGCACCGCCACAGCCGCCTCTTAAGAATAAAGTACTACAAGTGAATGCTAGGTTGGCAGTTTCGCACAGTTAGTTTGGCAGCACCTCAACATCATGCAAGCTTTCCATTACGCGATCAAACTATGACATATTGAGCGACGTATTTACTAATCACAAAAATTTTGCTTTCGAAATCATTTTTTTCCTCTTGAAAGCATGCCAGCAGTCATGCAAGTGAGCTTATTCTAACATATGTGATGCATGTCAAAATACATTGTAAGATGGAGCCTTCCTTTTAAGCTTCCACGCAAATACAGGGCTGTGGCCTTCACCGCCGTACGTCCTGCGGCTGTACATGGGTCTCTGGAAAATTGCTACAGGTTTGTCAGACCACATGATCCCTTAGCTTCCAGTCAGCGCAGATCACGTGCCCTTCTCACTCCCGCTCTAACGACACAGCTGGAGGGCGACTGGTCGGATCAGCTGGTGCCGCAGCCACTTGTCAGTGTATCGCAAGACATCCTCACTCCTCCTCCCCCCTACCCCGGCAGAGCTGGAGGGCGACTGGTCGGACCAGCTGGCGCCGCAGCTGCTCATCTGGCTACACCACGCGGCCGGGCAGGCGCACTCGCCGCTCAGCCACCTGCTGGCAGCCGCCGTGGACTGGTGCGCTCGCCAGCGCCGGCCGCTCCTCGTCCCCGCCACGGTCTGGGTCCGCCAGAGCCTGCCCGACGTGGTCTGGGGTAGGTGAACCCGGTGGGGAGTGGGACGCCCGCCAGCGCCGGCCGCTCCTCGTCCCCGCCACCATCTGGGTCCGCCAGAGCCTGCCCGACGTGGTCTGGGTTAGGTGGACCCGGAGGGGAGTGGGGCGGGGCGCCAGCGCCGGCCGCTCCTCGTCCCCGCCACTGTCTGGGTCCGCCGGAGCCTGCCCGACGTGGTCTGGGGTAGGTCGACCCGGAGGGGAGTGGGGCGGGACGCCAGCGCCGGCCGCTCCTCGTCCCCGCCACGGTCTGGGTCCGCCAGAGCCTGCCCGACGTGGTCTGGGGTAGGTGGACCCCGAGGGGAGTGGGGCGCGGCGAGATGTGGCGACACGACGGCGGGCGGTTGTCGTGTTTTGTGAACGGGCATGTCTTTTGTGGTTGACGACAGCGTGAACAGTGTATGTGGCACGGGCGGTAGTTTGGCGCCATAATTTCGGCGCGGACTCTGCCGCAGTGCGCGAACCTGGCTGCCCAAAAATGCTGTCATCTGAGTATGCGCCATTTTATCGTCTGCTTGGAGGAAGTGCTATTGTATTAGATGTCTTGCCTTGAGTACTGCAAAAGTCTTCATTAGCATTGTCTAATGAATGCTCGTAGGATTTCTCTCTTAAGTTGCGGGAAGACGAAGCTGCAAAAGGGCTGCAAAAGCTGCATAATCCTTGTTACACTGGGGTTAGGTATGTTTTCCGCTTAAACGAATGCGATGGTACATCCTTCACATATAAGAGTATGTCAACCACGTGTGTTTCGCATCAGGCGTCTTTTATGATGAACAAATGTTTAGCCATTCACAATAGTCGCTGGGGGATTCATACCTGATAATAAAACGTCATCAATCGCTTCTTCAAAACTAGCGTTTTATACATTCCTAGGACGCGCCTGCGATTGCCCCTGCGGGATGTTCTCGCCGCCGTCGTCGACAACCCTCATGGCTGCTTAGAATCGCTGTGAAACTTTCGCAGTTTTCTTAAAGCTTGTGCTTCTCTTAGCACGTGCCGGGACATGCGCACTGGCCCCAGCGATATTGGCTCTCTGCCCTCTTTGGACTCGGCGCTACCCGAAGACCAGCCGTCTCTGTTGAAGCTCTAACGTGGGCGCTGCGCAGTCTGACGTAAACTGAAGCCGTCGTGCTTAACCCGCCGTGATTTGGCGCTGGACGTGCTAAACTTACCCGAGGGCATGAGAAGCTACAGGGTGGCGCCCACAGTGGCGTGGCAAAAGTTTGGAACTCGCTCACATTCGCACCGCAGGACTCCGAAGGCATCTATCTCATGGCTCGCTGTTTCCTGTTATCTGACTTCATGACGTCTGTCGAGCTTGAAATAAAAGCGATTCCAACATTGGGCGCGCGTCATTGCGAGATCTCTCCACCCAGCTATGAGCACTGGTGGCTCATGCAGCCATCGCATGTTCGTCGCGTCGTGGAATGATCCAGAGCCGGAATGGCGCATGATCCAGCTTGGGGCGTGAACCGAACCCGGGCCCTCCCGGTTAGAACGCCAGCGCCCTAACCGCTTGCGCCACCGTGCCCGGCAGACATCGCGCTGCCTGAGTCGGTGCACCTGTACGCGCCGGCGGCGGACGGCGTCCACGTGTACGTGTGCTGCGGCGGCCGAGAATTCCAGCTGTGGCATCTGCTCAGCTGTCGCTCCGTGCACACGTTCAGAGGTCAGACTGGGGTCAGAGGTCGGGTCATAGTCGGGATCGGGGTCGGGGTCAGAATCAGAAACCGAGGTCGGGGAGGGAATCGCAGTCAGAGTAGGGGTCGGGTTAGGGGTCGAGGCCGGGGTCAGAGTCAGGGTCGGGGTCAGGGGTCGGGGCCGGGGTCGAGGTCGGGGTCGGGGTCGGGGTCGGGGTCGGGGTCGGAGTCGGAGTCGGAGTCGGAGCCGGAGTCGGAGCCGGGGTCAGAGTCGGGGTCGGAGTCGTGGCAGGGATCTGGCTCATGTTCGGGTACTTGTTTCCGTAAACACTGCATTGACTAAGTTGGTCACGCAGATCCCAGTGGATCACGTCCAGGTCAACAAACCGTTTTGGGGACAGATTGTACCTGTGAGGCCACGTGAAGACATTTGTCCCTGCTTTAGCCTCACTTTCTTGACCAGGGCCTCACTGGCCAGCATGGTCGAGCAACAAAGGGGCGTAATGGCCGAGTGGTTAGTGTGCTGGGCCCCACATGGAAAACCGGGCTCGAACCGCAGTTACGCTATGGCCCCTGAGCGCTAAATGGCCTCTGCTACCGCTGACGCTCCATAACAGGGCGTGTGACGACATGTGTCATACCCCTTACAAAAGACCGGCAGCATGAGCGCGGTCTTCGGGGCGCGAGCCCACACGTGCCGCACGCACTGGGGCAGCCTCGTCTTCGGCAGGTCACACCGGTGACGTCACGTGCGTATACCCGTCGCCGGACGGACGTCACGTGGTCTCCGGCTCCGAAGATTGTCAGGTGATCATCTGGAGCGCCACCAGCTTCCGCTCGCTATTCACCATAGAGTAGGTGTTGTTGTTGCCGTTGGTGCTGCTGTCACTCTTCAGTGTCATAGTTATGTACTCGTACCTTTGCTGCTCGACTTAGAGTAAGCGTTGTATGTTTTTACTGTCGAGCTATATTTTATTATATTTTGTATTATGTTATATTATATTACAGTTTTGTTATATTATGTTTTTGTACATTATATCTTGTTTATTATATTATACGTTTATTTTATATCATTTATATATATATCATATCATTTATATCATTATATCATTATATTATACGTTTATTTTATTATTTGTATTATGGTATATTATATTTTTATTTATTATTCTAGTTGATATTTGATTGGTAGCAGCTACTATGGTACGCCATGTCCCAGATAAGAACAAGGATCAAAGCCATTGCGATGTTACACCCTCTTCCCTTAAAGTCGCCTTTCCCCAAAACATGGGCGGTCCTGGCTGTCGTATTTATGGAGTAAACTTGTGTGTGTTTATTTGTACGGGTTTTCTTTTAATCAGCTTCTGCGCTAAGTTTCGTTTGTGTCACGAACACGTCCTGTCATCCATGAGGCTCTGCCAGGGGAGCTGGCTTGTCCCGGCATGTTAAACCAATTAAACCACACAAACCACACAAACCACTGCTCAGCATTTTAAAATGCCTGGAATCTCAACGACATCGCCCCCTTGATGCATGTTTCCGCTTTTATCGGGAAAATGTATGCCAGAGGTGAGCATCGAACCCACGCGCTGACGCGCGGTGAACAAACTGTGTCTATCACTGCGAGAAAGCGAGGGATGCGTACCAGGCGCTGCCACTCTGCCGCAGCCGGCACATCGCCTCCGTGCTGTGCGTCTCGTCTGCCAGCCTGGCGAGCCGGGGAGACATCGTGGTCAGCGGCGGGGAGGACAGCTGTCTGTACGTGACACGGCTCAGGAGCACCGAGCACGCTAACGGTGAGAGTCAGGAGCACCGATAGTGCTTATGGTGAAGATCAGGAGCACCGAGCACGCTCTCGGGGGGGGGGGGGCTAGGAGCACCGAGCACGCTAACGGTGAGAGTCAGGAGCACCGGTAGTGCTTATGGTGAAGATCAGGAGCACCGAGCACGCTCTCGGGGGGGGGGGGGGGCTAGGAGCACCGAGCACGCTCACGGTGAGAGTCAGGAGCACCGATAGTGCTTATGGTGAGGATCAGGAGCACCGAGCACGCTCTCGGGGGGAGGGCTAGGAGCACCGAGCACGCTCACGGCGAGAGTCAGGAGCACCGATAGCGCCTATGGTAAGAGTCAGGAGCACCGAGCACGCTCTCGGGGGGAGGGGGCTAGGAGCACCGAGCACGGTCACGGTGAGAGCTGGTAACACTGAGAACGTTACGGTGACGGACCAGAGCACCGGGTACGCTTACGGTGAGGATTAGGAGCGCCGAGCACGCTTAGAATGAAGTACGCAGGAGTTTGACCCTAGCTGTGATGTAAAGAGAGAACATTGTGAAGAATGTCTCCGCACGGTAGTCCGTCTGGGAAACCGAGCTCAGGAAAAGCTGAACTGATCGTCGCGCAGGTTGGGGCAATTTTAGTTATAACCGCACGGAACTGCTCAGCGCTAAAACAACACACCGGCGGTGATGAGCACGCATGGAGCCTCGCGATCATTTTCCTGAAGATGCGGCTCGTACAGCATGCTGGCGCTGAGCTCTGAAGGTGCATATTTGTGGACGACGTAACTCAAGGGGGAGGACATCGCCCACCGCCGCGTGGCGATGGTGATGTGGGTTTTGGGTGCTGAGTGACAGCTTTAAGTCTGGCTGTCGGTGCGCAGCTTGACGACGTCACGTCACAACTGACGTGACGTCATGTGACAGTGACGTGGCGTGACGTCACAGCTGACATGACGTGATGTGACAGCATGATGTGGCGTGACGTCACAACTGACGTGATAAGCGACGAAAACAGTTCGGTGAGTCGCAATTTAGCGTCTGGTTATTAGTATTCACGTGACTGATGTCACTTATGTGAAGGATTATCAATGTGTTTGCGCTCTCTGCCGCCAGATGTCAGCAGTGAGCCACGCCAACTGTCGCAGCATAGGGGCCCCGTGACCTGCATCGAGATCAACAGCGAGTCGGAGGTCATGGCGTCAGGTCGGTGTGAGGTCAACGGGGTGGAGGGGGTCAAGTCAAGCCACAGCTGTGTGGTCGACGTGCGCAGTGTCTTGTTTGGGGAGTTGCGCATGTGGTGTATTTCTGTCGTCGAGTGGTATCTGGACTCTGGCCACCGTCATCTGAAAGTTGACTTTTCAAGACCATGCTGCGGCACGGTGCTCTTGTATATGAAGCTTTGCTGTGGGGAAGGTCCCGTTGTGTGATCACATGGTTACTTTACGGGCGTGATGGTCATTTACATTAATAAGCCTGCCACATATACTGACGTTCAGAGACCTCTTCAGAAACCTAATTATTTCTTTCCAGCGTGCGCCTTGTTTTTTTATCGTAGCTGGCATGAATATTTATGTCAATCTGTGCTTTGTGCAAACAAGCAGACGAGCACGACTTCGTGGAAAACATGTTGACGGCAAGCGGGTTCCAAATTGAACAGACTTGACTTCGTGGAGTGCTGTGCGACAGCTAACGGCAGATATGCCACAAACGATGCTGAGCACAAACGAACCGCGGCCCAACGGCACGCAAAAGCACAGCAAACAGCACACACAATTTACGAAATATTGCAGGTCTAAGAGCGCCCTTTGCGCATTGAAAAGAAGCTAGTCCTACCGTGCAACCTCGTGAGGGAAGGGGGGGGGGGGGGAGCAGTAATTCTTACGTTGCACATCCGGATTTCCACAGAGTAAACGGCGGCACTTGTCAGTTTCGGTCTACAGACGCGATTAGTCTCGTCAGTGTGTGACAGATGCGGTGAGACCAAGCCCGAGTTTAGCCTGGCACTGAGAAGCGCGTTGCCCCCGCGGTGCCGTGAACTGCGGCATGCTTGTGAAACCAGCATTTCTTTCGTACCCTGATGTACTATTTAATCCTTATATACAAAACGGATGTGCCACGTTATCCATTGGTCTGATCGCAGCACGCTGTCACTCGAGCAAAGTCTTACAGAAGTTCTTCAGTTTTGGCGCCGCCGACTTCCCCCGCGGGTGTCTAGTGTCGCGCAGCCAGACAGCGACCATGACATGTCTAAGCCAGCTGACATCTGTCCGCTCGGCAGGGTCGCACGACAAGACGGTGATCCTCTGGTGTCTGGAGTCGCTGACGGTGCTGAACGAGATCAGCGTGCCCGCGGCCGTCACCCACATGTCCGTGTCCGGCGGTGCGGTGAGTTACCGTCATGTCCGTGTCGGGCGGTGCGGTGAGTTACCGTCATGTCTGTGTCCGACGGTGCGGTGATTTACCGTCATGTCCGTGTCCGGCGGTGCGGTGAGTTACCGTAATGTCCTTGTCTGGCGGCGCGGTGAGACCAATATGTCCGTGTCGGGCGGTGTGGTGAGTTACCGTCATGTCCGTGTTCGGCGGTGCGGTGAGTTACTGTCATGTCCGTGTCCGGCGGTGCGGTGAGTTACCGTCTTGTCCGTGTCCGGCGGTGCGGTGAGTTACCGTCTTATCCGTGTTCGGCGGTGCGGTGAGTTGCTGTCATGTCCGTGTCCGGCGGTGCGGTGAGTTACCGTCATGTCCGTGTTCGGCGGTGCGATGAGTTACCGTCATGTCCGTGTCAGGCGGTGCGGTGAGTTACCGCCACGTCCGTGTTCGGCGGTGCGGTGAGTTACTGTCACGTCCGTTTTCGACGGTGCAATGAGTTGTCGTCATGGGTCGCTCGTGTGCCGGCCAACATTATGGTGTCCCGTAAAAACATGTTTTTTTAAGCGACGTGACGCACATCGTCGCATCCCTTTCATGGAGCGCCAGCAACTACATTGACTACATCAGCGCCCAGGGGCCATGGCGCTACCGGGATTCCCCGTGGGGCCCCCACGTGGCGGTCCGACGCGTCTACCATTCCGCCATAACGCGCCAACCCATGTCACAAACACATTGCATAGTTAAGTTGCATTGCATACTTAAGTTGCTAAGTGCATTTGCGAGGAACATTATTGACATAGATGAGATAATAGAAATAGCCTTTTTCCACGGAGAGGAACCAGGCGAAAGGAGATAAAGATGTATTGGTATTTCGGCAACATGTCGTCTTTCCAAACAATAGCAGAAGTACAATTTTCACATGAGGTGGAGTTTCACAGACCGCGATTTTCACGTAAATGACACCTCTGCTATTGTTTCCACAAAGGCATGTTGTCCAAATATCAGCACATCTATGTCACCATTCTCTTGTTTTTTTCTCTCCGAGAAATAAAACTATTATTAACGTCTTATTTATGCGCATATATTGCATGTGCAGCATGAGGTAACGAGCGACGGTGACCAGAAGTGTGAGGGACAGTACGGTTTTTGGCTTGACGTCGAACGGTGAGAAGGGCACACACTAATACTGGCTGCGTGCTTCTCTGATGTATATCTAGGGTGCGTACTTCAAGAAAGGCCGGCAAATGTGCAATGAGAGAGAGAGAGAGAGAGAGAGAGAGAGAGAGAGAGAGAGAGAGAGAGAGAGAGAGAGAGAGAGAGAGAGAGAGAGAGAGAGAGAGAGAGAGAGAGAGAGAGAGAGAGAGAGAGAGAGAGAGAGAGAGAGAGAGAGAGAGAGAGAGAGAGAGAGAGAGAGAGAGAGAGAGAGAGAGAGAGAGAGAGAGGGAGAGAGAGAGAGAGAGAGAGAGAGAGAGGGAGAGAGAGAGAGAGAGGGCACAATGTCGCACTCCAATTATCCAAACAAGCATGGTGAACCCACGAGGAAAAAATCTTTTTCGTCTTGATTTAGACGCCAGAAAATGGCGCTCCATACCGTTTCTAATGGCGGCCCTGAAAATGTCAGCCATCATTTTCCATCGCTTGTGCTGAATGATAGCAATTTCCCGGCCTCTACGCTCTCGTCAGCTTAGCTCTCGGTTGATAGGATCACCTACCACCATTGGTGTAGAGCGTGCCATTCAGCCGTCCCACGATATTCGCTCCTCTCTGTCAATACCCCACACATGCGACAACTGATCTCGTTTTACATGCAAATGGTTTACATTGTTGGGTTTTTCAAGGGCGCCACGAAATGCAACCGGTTCACGATTTACCTATGGAGTAATTCTGGCAGGTACTTCACGACGTGAAATCGTTCGGGGCTTCATTAAACATTTAGCGTGGCAACCGTGGCGACATTCAAGGAAATGTTTAACAGTTGAAGATATTGAAACGAGCACGAGAAGCAGCGAGCAGGTGTAAAAGACTGCTCTAGATATCATGATATCTCTATTTAGTAAATATGCTCCTCAAGGCGTAATTTCATTCGAATAACATTATTATGGCGTCGTGGATACCTGGATGACCTTGAAATAGTCTGCAAGAAATAGTCTGCACATCTTCGCCGGTATGCAACTCAGAAACTAGAGGGGGTTACGTCTTAAAAAGGACGGGCTGTGAACTGCACCGAATGATATCCAACATTTTTTTCGTTCAAAATTCCATGCAAATGTGTAACATCCTTGCAAGCATGCTTCCTCAGGAGCACGGATCTATGTGCCATGGTGTGTGCCCAACGGTCGCCCCAGCGTCCAGGTTGACCTGACCTGTTGGCTGCCAGATGTTCCTGCTGACGGCCTGCCTCGACATGATGGTGTACGTCCACAGCTTCACCACCGGCAGTCCTCTGCACTCGCTGCACAATCATCAAAGTCAGGTAAGTACTGAACCTCGTCAGCTGTTGGGGGTCAGTCAAACAAAATGGCCGCCGTCACGCGTCCATGTTATGGTTGGATACGCCCGGTCTGGTGTGTAAGCGTATGTTTAACCTTTTTACCCGGATCTTTCGATGATAGCTATTGAAACGAAGTAGATACGGCTGGAATCACTCCTACGCTTAACAATCGATAAAAACCTACCTGCGGTATATCGCGAGCAGCGTTTTTCTGCATATGAATTCATTACGTCGAGAACCAGATCTTTAAACCAGAAGACTTTGATTTTTTTGCGTCGTCTCAGGTGACGCCCAAGTTCAGCTGCCTCTGCTCTGCTGTCCTCAGGTGTCGTCTCTGGCGTCATACCCGAGCTCAGCTGCCCCTGCTGTTGCCCTCAGGTGTCGTCTCTGGCGTCACACCCGACCTCAGCTGCCTCTGCCCTGCTGTCCTCAGGTGTCGTCTCTGACGTCACACCCGAGCTCAGCTGCCTCTGCCCTGCTGCCCTCAGGTGTCGTCTCTGGCGTCACACCCAAGCTCAGCTGCCCCTGCCCTGCTGCCCTCAGGTGTCGTCTCTGACGTCACACCCGAGCTCAGCTGCCTCTGCCCTGCTGTCCTCAGGTGTCGTCTCTGGCGTCACACCCGACCTCAGCTGCCTCTGCCCTGCTGTCCTCAGGTGTCGTCTCTGGCGTCACACCCGAGCTCAGCTGCCTCTGCCCTGCTGTCCTCAGGTGTCGTCTCTGGCGTCATACCCGAGCTCAGCTGCCTCTGCCCTGCTGTCCTCAGGTGTCGTCTCTGGCGTCATACCCAAGCTCAGCTGCCCCTGCCCTGCTGCCCTCAGGTGTCGTCTCTGGCGTCACACCCGACCTCAGCTGCCTCTGCCCTGCTGTCCTCAGGTGTCGTCTCTGGCGTCATACCCAAGCTCAGCTGCCCCTGCCCTGCTGTCCTCAGGTGACGTCTCTGGCATCATACCCAAGCTCAGCTGCCCCTGCTGTTGTCCTCAGGTGACGTCTCTGGCGTCGTCGAAGGACGGTGAGCTGGTGTGGCCGGCTGCCGGGACTCAAAGGTGTACGTATACGACATCGCTTCGGCCCGACTGCTGCGCACGCTTCCCCGCCACGGCAGCGCCGTGCTGGCGGCCCGCTTCGCCTCGCGGGGCCACCTGCTCGTCACGGCCGGTCAGTGTCACGGGGGTCACGTGATGTGTCGGTCGGTGGAGAGCTGGTCTGTCACGGGTGTCACGTGATGTGTCGGTCGGTGGAGAGCTGCTCTGTCACGGGTGTCACGTGATGTGCCGGCCGGTAGTTAGCTGTTGTGTCACGGCGTGTCACGTGATGTGCCGTGGCGGATAGCGCGGTGTTGCGAATGTCGGTGGAGGGCTGGTGTGTCACGGGTGTCACGTGATGTGTCGCGGTGGCCAGCGCAGTGACATTAAACCTGAGATAGCGTAGCTGTGGGTTTCTTGGTGTATCATGGTGTACGTGACTTTTCAGTGTCGATCATGTAGTTTACGGTTCTTGGGTGGGTGTTATTCATTTGTGTGTTGTCTTTGCTCTTCAACGGCACGTCATTCATTCCTTAACACGGCGGTCTGTGGGTTGTATGCTGTTCCCCTGCGCCCCGCCTGGCGGCAGAGCAGCTGCAGCTATCTAAAACGTGTCGAACGTCGCGACTCGTTCCCGGCTCTGGTCGATGATTGAGAGTGTGTCAAGACGGTCTGGGGAAGTCGGCCATGATTCATTGTCTGATCAGAAGCTGTTGCGGTCCATGCCGCTTTTTGTTTTTGTTTTGTCGAAGCGGTGAGTATGCAAACTCTTATAACGAAGCGTTGTGGTAAGACGAGTGTGTGAAGACAAAATCTGATGATCAGGCGCCATAGTGCTGGGCGTTGGACTAACTCGAGGTTCGTCTGCCGGCCGCCAGGTGCCAGCAGGGTGCTAGTGACCCACGTACAGCCTCTGACAGTGAAGCCGCGCGTTTACGTGTCGGACCGGAAAAAGATCCCGGTGGAGCACCAAGCGGACATCACTTGTGTGGACATATCAGCTGACGAAACTATGGTCGTTACGGGTAAGATACCCGCCGCTTTGAATCGTTTCGTTGCTCGTGTGCCCGAACCCGTATTACGATCTGTTTGCATGGTTAGCCCAATATAAAGCGTGTTGACTTCTTCGTAGAGTGCAGTGCGTTTCGAGGTCCGTGGGCGAGACAGGGCAGACGTCGATGCGTAACTTGGTTATCAATAGACGTCTGGGACTATGGGCATGATCATGCTCTGATGATGATCTGATGACACGTTGAATTTGTTTTAAGCAGCCCGTGACTGCGCAGTTGTGCATCGAGATGTATTAAGATAGGTGGCTACTGATTGATGACTCCTGTCTACTGTTAGCCCTCCTCCCTCCCCCCCTCCCCCCCCCCCGCTACAGGAAGACTAACGTGTGTTTGCTCACTACCCACTATCCTGTCTATGTTACCGACTATTGAGAAGAGGATTTTGCTTGTGACGACGAAGTGTATGCTTATTTTTCAAACTCCTGGAATGGGAAAACCGTGTACATCCGTATTGTATATGGGTAGCATTGTCAGTTTAGTTCCCACGATTGTATCCCACTATGGCAACCTCTTGTACGATTGTACTCAGTTATTGTACTGATTTAAACTGCAGATCAGCCAAAGAGCCGTTGTGACGAAAGCACCGTCGGCTGCAGTAACCACATTTCCACTGAAAGCACATCCTCGTGTTCGTCTCTAGGCTCCTCCGACTCGCACCTGAAGGTGTGGCTGGCGCCATCCGGTGACCTTCACGCGACCTTGGAGGGTCACACGGGTCCGGTGACGTGTGTGCAGTTCGCGCCGAACGGTCTGTACGCCGTCAGCGGCTCGCAAGACACTTCCATCCGCGTCTGGGGACTCACGCTCAATCTGGTGGTGGCCGCCTTCACAGTGAGTGTGACGTCATCTGTTCTTATGATGTCATTAGATTTACGTCGACGTGCGTCTAGAGGCTGAATGGGAGCTTTCTCGGAGTTCTTGGCGTCATCTCATTCGGTGGCGTCATTAGAAGACGTGTGACAATGCAGTCGCAGACAAAAAGAAAAAAATTCGGTCACTCGGTGCTCTCTGACGGGGTTTCACTTGATCACATCAAAGGCCTGAAGAGACCTCTGCTGAAAGGCCTCTGCTGCTGAAAGACCTCCCAATTTCATTACACTAGCCTTAGAAAGCTCTATCACTATATATAGCATTCATCTTTCCTTCGCTACATCGACGATGCTTTCCATGAACCTTAAATGGAAATCCTCCACTCATTTCTCCAAGACGACACGAATATATGGTGATGGTTCGCCTTTTCCTGGCGAATCTACACCTCTCTCTCCCGGCGTATCTACACCCCAGGCTCCTGGCGTATTTACATCGCTCGCTCCTGGCGTATCTACAACTCCGGCCCCTAGCGTAACCACATGCTGGGTTCTTGGTCTACGTACATCATTCTACATATATCGTTCCTGCCGTATGTACACCCCTAGCTCCTGATGTATCTACACTGCTCGCTTCTGGCGTATCTGCACCCCTGGCTCCTGCGTATCTACACCGCTCGCTCCTGGCGTATCTACACCCCTGGCTCTTGACGTATCTACACCGCTCGCTCTTGGCGGTTTACACCCCTGGCTCCTGGCATATCTACACCCCTGGCTCCTGGCGTATCTCCGCCCCTGGTTCCCGGAATATCTACACCCCTGGCTCCTGGTGTATTTACACCCCTGGCTCCTGGCATGCCTCTGTCACTGACGCGATGTGTCCGTGGACAGGACCACATGACTCCGGTGGTGTCCGTATGTGTGCTCTCGGACAGCAAGCGCACTCTGTCGGCGGACAAGGGCGGCGTGCTCATGGTAAGTCACTCGCCGTGGCGTGACGTCACTCATGCAGCGTGATGTCACTCGCTGCGGCGTGACGTCACTCGCTGCGGTGTGACGTAATTCGCTACGGCGGGACGTGACGCCGCAGCGTCGTCACTCTGCCGTGCTTCATAAGAAATTTAGTTCTAAAATGCCCTAGTGCTTGTGTTAAAATAATTGACTTTCGCTAGACCAGCAGGTGCTACTTAAACCGAGATATCTGAAAGTCCTTAGGATTTATGATGAGGATATCCCACGGTTCAAGGCTGTGTTTATAGCCACGAGTTTGTGGAAAGTTGGCTTTAGTTAGCATGAAGACTCCTAATGACGACAAGTTTAAAACGCAAATGTTTTTTTTTTCTTTTTATCAAGGTCCTCAGTTCCTATGTAATTATATATATATATATATATATATATATATATATATATATATATATATATATATATATGTTACAGATGTTAGTTTTACAAAAGGTGTATAATTTTTAAGTGAGCATTACTGAAAATTTCGCAGCGATATCTCAAGGCGCTTTTAGATACCTCGAAAGTTAGACAGGGGGCGGGGGAGGTAGACTTGACCAGGTTCAATGCCGGCTTAAAAATGTATTCACCGGTGCAGCAGTGCATAATTATGTTACTTCTCAAATATACTACACAATTGTACATCTCAAAACCGTTCAACCCTACTAAACCGCCGCAACGTTTATGCTTGCACTGTTGTGTCGGGACCCTTGACCTCGGTGGGACACTACCTGGACTGGGGCACAAAGCGGATTCAAACAAGATCGCGGTCTGCCGTTGGTGACCGTCTCCTACGCTCGCCGACGTCATACCCTCCGGCCGCAGCTGTGGCAGGTGGAGACGGGCGTGGTGCTGCTGACCTGCCAGGGGCCCGGAGAGTTGATCCGCGTGACTCCCGACCAGACCTACGCCATCTCCGGCAACAGCGCTGGCCACCAGTGAGCTCACGGCGACCGGGTGCCGGCAAAGGGGCGCCCTGCTGGGATGCGGAATCCTGCGTTTCGGGCTCTGACGGCCTATGACGTCATTGGGATCGTGATTGTGAGAAGAAAGCCATGATTGGACTTGACTTTAGTATTATCGCCGCTGTTGTGTGCATGTTACATGACTGGTAAAGCTGTTGCAGGATCACGAAGTGCATCATTTTAGGAGTTGATTGTGTGCCACTTTTCGGGAATTGGTTACTGCAATTTAAAGTTTAGCCGCACTTCCTTATGCACTGACGTGTATTCCATCTGTTTCAGGCTGTATGTTTGGACGCTGAATAAAAACGAAACCAAGAACACAATCAGTCATAATGACGTCATACGCTGCTTTGACGTCAGCAGCGACAGCTTGCACGTCATCACAGGCTCCAATGACGCATCGCTCAAAGTGTGGACCATCGCGGAGGGGCGTCTTACGCAGGTGCGTGACGTGATAAAATGACGTAGCAAATGTGACAATGCCTAACGGGGCGGTACGGAGCGGTGAACTCAATTCAAAGGTAGCCAAAATTATTCTGAAGATAAAGAGACTGAAAAGATGTACTGTTTTTTTTGGTCATTATGGTCACCTCCCGCTGGCGGTAGAGCAACAGTATCGACAGTATCAGTGACTGACATATTTTCGCTGGTGTGGCACGGCAAGTTTCGAAATGAGGCCGACGCTGCTTTGCTTCTTGCGTGATGGAAATTCTTCCAATAAAACCCTGTTGCGCTTCTTGCGATAAAACCCTGTTATCTGGCGTCAGTTTGTAGCAAAAAATAAAAATAAAGAAACGTTTTCCGTTACTAGCTTACGTGATGCAATGCGCCATTAAATGAGGTCTTCAGCGGTTTTGTTTCAGCATTGCTCTTTGCTCGTAATACTTCAAGATATCAATTTAAGCGCTTAACTTACATTACGTTAATTTGATATTCTATATTGATATTTTGTTTTTATTTAATCTATTTTACTTTAACTGGTTGACTTAACTTGAAAAGACAAAAAATGATTTCCGTCATTCCTTTCAAGTTAATCACCAGCTTTCCATAAGGAATGCGTTTCTTGTCCGCATCGGTACCGTTGAGAGTACGTCTGCGAGCACGCTCTGCATCTGTGTGCGTTGTGCGCCACCCACCTGGCGACCAACTCCGGCCCAGCAGTCCAGCCCTGTTGCCAATACTTCCACCTTCAAATATGGAGGTAACCAAATCCACAGGGACGTCTGCAGCCGGGAGTCAAGCGTCGCTTCGACACTCTCAAGGGAACTCAGCGGCGCCACGTCCATCCACTCCCACTCCTTTGCCCACCGCCGCTCTAGTGATTGCCTTGTACTTGATACGATGTATTGCCAGGCATGACATCAGTTTTCGTGATACCACAGCCGACAAAAATGTGTGTGCGCGCTATGCCAACCGTCTTGTTACATTGGATCTAGACATTCCAACCCATCATGTGCTGACGGTGCCTTTCCGCCCATCTTGTGCCGGCTCCTGTCGACAGCGTCTTCCCGCCGACCTTGTGCTGGCTCCTGTTGACGGTGTCTTCCTGCCCATCTTGTGCTGACTCCTGTCGACTGTGTCTTCCCGCCCATCTTGTGCTGGCTCCTGTTGACGGTGTCTTCCCGCCCATCTTGTCCTGGCTCCTGTTGACGGTGTCTTCCCTCCCACCTTGTCCTGGCTCCTGTTGACGGTGCCTTCCCACCCACCTTGTGCTGGCTCCTGTTGACGGTGCCTTCCCGCCCACCTTGTCCTGGCTCCTGTTGACGGTGCCTTCCCGCCCTTCTTGTCCTGGCTCCTGTTGACGGTGTCTTCCCTCCCACCTTGTCCTGGCTCCTGTTGACAGTGTCTTCCCGCCCATCTTGTCCTGGCTCCTGTTGACAGTGTCTTCCCGCACATCTTGTGCTGGCTCCTGTTGACAGTGTCTTCCCGCCCATCTTGTGCTGGCTCATGCTGACATTGTCTTCCCGCCCATCTTGTGCTGGCTCCTGTTGACGGTGTCTTCCCGCCCATCTTGTGCTGGCTCTTGTTGACGGTGTCTTCCCGCCCATCTTGTGTTGGTTCCTGTTGACAGTGTTTTCCCGCCGATCTTGTGCTGGCTCCTGTCCACAGTTCTTCCCGCCCATCTTGTGCAGGCTCTTGTTGACGGTGTCTTCCCTCCCATCTTGTGTTGGCTCCTGTTGAGGGTGTCTTCCCTCCCATCTTGTGCTGGCTCCGGTGAACGATGTATTCCCTCCCATCTTGTGCTGGCTCCTTTTGACGGTGCCTTCCCTCTTATCTAGTGCTGATTCCTGTTGACACTGCTTTCTCCCTCATTTTGTGCTGAGTCCTGCCCAGTTTTCTTTCCTCCCATGTCGTGCTGGCTCCAGTTAATGATGTCTTCTCTCCCATATTGCGCTGTCTCCTGTCTAGGTGTCTTTCCTCCTGTCTTATACTGGCTCCTATCGACAATATCTTCCCGCCCATCTTGTGTTGGCCTCTGTCGACTGTGTCTTCTCTCCCATTTAGTGCTGGCTCCTGTTCGCATTGTCTTCTCTCCCATCTTGTGCTGGTCTCTGTTGGCAGTGTCCTCCCTTCCATCTTGTGCTGACTTCTGTCCAGATTTCTTCCCTCCCATCTTGTGTCGGCTCCTGTTGACCGTGCCTCTTCTGTCACGCCATGCTGACGGGGTGACCTCGGCAGGTGCTGGTGGGGCACGAGGCGGCGGTGACCTGCGTCGCCTACCCAGCCTATGTCAGCCACACGGCCGCCTCTGGAGGCGACGACTGTCTGGTCATGGCCTGGGACGTGGACACTGGTGAGGGAGTGGGAGAAGCTGATAGGTACAGGGAATGGACGCTGGTGAGGGTCTGACAGGGGTAGGGAAGGGACGCTGGTGAGAGGCTGACAGGGACAGAGAATGGACGCCGGTGAGGGGCTGACAGGGGCAGGGGAAGGACGCTGATGAGGAGCTGACATGGGCAAGGGAGGGACGCTGGTGAGGGGCTGACAGGGATATCCAGGCTGGGAATGAATGGCATGGACATGGACATGGACATGGGCATGGACAAGTACTAGTCTTAAATTGACAGGCGATCCTCATATGAGAGCTGGTGGTGGGAAGCTGGGGTTAACAGCCAAGTTTAGGAGGTTAGGGACAAGGAGAGGGACACACCTGTGTGTGGGAGGTGGTGCGTAACGACGGCTGTTGGGGTGATGAGTGTTCAACCGTGGGAAAGTTTCAGAAATTAGGCTCACATAGGATAGCAGACGCCGCCGGAAAAAGGTCATACGTTGGTGCTCCCTTTGCCTGTCCGCTTTGCTTTGTGAGCCAGGCAGCTAGGTTTTGTGCCACTATATCGTGTTCTGTGTGCCAGGGACGCACAGTCAAGGGAAGGGATGTGTCGGACTCGCCGAGACTGAGATGTTTGTCAGTCTGTCACGTCTGCCACCTCAACACTCAGGAGGTAGCAGACGGTAATCAAGCTACTTACCTTGGCCGTACAGTGAGAGCAGGGTTGGAACCGAACCCTGCTGTTAAAAAACAGGCTGCCCTCGGTTTCAGCCAAGGAAGAACTATGCTCGACTAAGTGTCCTGGCTCTGCACGGTGTGTTCCAGATGAGGGGCCGGTGACCTGACCCTGTGCTGACCCTGAGCTCCGGTGTTTCAGGTCAGACCCGCCAGGTGATCAGGGACCACGTGGCTCCTGTGACGGCGGTGTGCATGACGGCCGACGCCGGACTGGTCATCTCAGGTCAGCCCCTGACCCGGGCCGCAGGGGCTTAGGCGTGTTGGGTGCAGTTTGTGGGGTTACGTCACTAAGGTGTTGGACTACGTGAGATTGTGCATAGTTGTGTATGCTGTAGTTAGGAACAATGGTCAATACAGCTCCCTGGAACTTTTTCAAGATCATGATGATTTCTCCTACGATGGTAACGAACACCAAGGTGTCATACGAAGTCCGGTGGCGAAATAAAATATTATTTTAGATTTAGGGCTATAAGCGTTTAAGACCTGCAATTTCTGGTTTTATGGAATTTTGAGTTCTTGTATTAAAAATAGCAAAATTGCAATATCCCAGACTAACTCAGCACAACTTCCTTTCATTCCAGCAGATATTCACCAAAACTTATCATACCGAAAATGCATTCGCCAGCTGTCTGCTACACTACCTTTCATGTTTTGTATGGCCTTTTACATCAATTTCCATATGCTCTTTCGGCAAAAACCTGTCTTCCAAAATATAATACCATTATGTGCCGCTGCTACTTGCCGTGCCGTTGCCACTTGCCCATGTGCCGTTCCCCCCAGCCCCCCCCCCCCCGGTCAGACGTGCTGAAGGTCTTCTGTATGTGCAGTATGACCTGTGACATCACATGACCTCTGTCCCAGGCTCGGCGTACGGCCGCGTGTCGACCTCTGTCCCGGGCTCGTCGAAAAGCTGCCGGTCTGTGCACAGTGTGACCTCCGCTCAGCTGGGGCCTTTGACACCGCGTGACTCCTGTCCCAGGCTCGTCGAACGGCTGCCGGTCTGTACGCAGCGCGACCTCCGGCCAGCTGGAGACCTCTGACACCACGTGACCTCTGTCCCAGGCTCGTCGAACGGCTGCCTGTTTGTACACAGTGTGACCTCCGGACAGCGGGTGACCTCTGTGAACTTGCACGTGGCCGTGGCGGGTCTGTGTATATCCAATGATGCCGGAAAAATAGCGGCCAGGTTAGTGGAGCGACCAGAAAGCTTACGCGAAATGGACACAGAAGAGGGTCAAGTGTTCTGGATTTTAATTTTTTCCTGTGTGTTTTTCCTTTCGAACCTACAACACCGAAGTTTTAACCAGCGGTGTTTTGTCAATATATCTATTACCTCTTGAGAACAATGGCAATTTCTATGCGGGGGAGGGGTGGTGGCGAAAGCTGGCTTATTATGTACGCTGCTGTATTACGACTCAGTTTATACAATAACGGCTTAGGACTTGACATGTTATCGTTCTGTTATGACAAATATTCACAATTCGTTAAAAATTGGTGATGCATGCTTGTGAATAACACCGGGGGAATAACGTTACCATACGGACCGGGCGTACACTATCCCATCCGCTCCAGACCGGTAGGATTTTTTGTTTTAATACAAACAATCTTACCGGTGTTTTGAGTACTCGCTGGCATCTACCTTGCAAGACTATCCGGCAGCGAGAAGTCTGCTGTCTTTTTCATGGATATCACCGCCTTTTTTGGTATGCATCTTATCTCATTTTATGCGCTGGTTTTCCCCTAATATATTTCCTCCTCTATCTTGTACGTCATAAGTTTATGTTTAGCGTGTCCTGACAGCACATCTGGGTCACAGGCTTCAAAATAGCAAGTACTTTGCGCTGCTGAGCTTCTTAAACGTGCCGCCGCTGGCGAGGCAGGTGCGTCCTCGCACCGTGGCGCAACCAATCACAGGTGAGGACCCATCGTGTCGCAGCGGTGAGGACCCATCATGTCGCAGCCAAACACAAGCGAGGACGCACCGTGTGGTAGCCAATCACAGGTGAGGACAGCCAGCACGGGGCACGCGCCTAAGTCCACACACCTGTGGCCGGGACGGAGTCAGACTCCTGACATTTTCGAGTCATATCTCTTGTCGCGGTCATATCTCTTGCACATCGCATGAGTCTTGGTCCACCCGGATGAGCCAGGGTCTGCGTCGTTAGAGAGTGAGTCCGAGTCCGTAATGGTGACT
>NW_023596805.1:25414004-25491504 GCF_011947565.3 Pollicipes pollicipes | reverse complement strand
GGCCGACGGGTTTGGATCTCAGGGCGCTAAGTTCGATGCTCATCGTGGCCTATTTTTGCAGATTTGGTGCTGCGTCAGTCGCTCGGATAGTTAACAGCGCACATGTCACTGTTTCATGGATTATTTAGCTGCGTTAAATTTTCCGGCAAACGCCGATTTTATTCTCTTGCTTTGTGTGTGCAGTATGCAGTAGCAGTAAAGACAACGCAGTAAACTTGTTCACGCAGTAAACCTGTCCACATGAGAAACCAAACTCTGCGTATAATTGTGTCCCATGGAAGCGGCTTGTGTCTGTTATGACATAGGAGTTAGACTGTTGGCCGTTTCTGAAACGGAGCATTGCGTCATCGTTTCCACATTTGTGAAAAGCCATGATATAACTTCCCTTTCACAGTGTCCCCCGTCAATGGCGAGAAACCCCGGAGGAAAATGGGAGAAGAAGAACTCCGAATGTGCCCCGAAGGTGGCACCATTCACACCAGCCAGGCACGTTTGTTTTCGTGGCAAGCCCGTGCTGCCAAGGGAGCAGAGTTTCCCGGCCACAGTGTGTTCTCCGCTGTTCAGCTTTACTGACGTTTCGTGGAAATTACGATTTGATTTGGAGCTATCACCTACTAAGATTTATTTCTTTCATAAAACCACGGTACCTGGGTGGTCGTGTTACATGACTGTGTGTACTCTGCAATGCCGGAGACCCGTCTTCCCTGCAGGGAGCCAGGATAAAATACACTACTCTTTCTTACGTCAGTTACCTGACAAAGTGATCCAACTTATTTTGACAGTTGACAATGATGTGTGGTCCTCTCACGTCTTCTCAGAGGCGTGTAAGGGCAAAACCATCATTCCGCGCGCCGAACCAGGCAAGGACACCCACAACCCAGCCAATTAGATTCGAAGCACATATTTCAGATTTCAAGGACACCCACAACCCATCCAATTAGATTCGAAGCACATATTTCAGATTTCAAGGGCACCCACGACCCAACCAAATAGCATCCCATTGCACTTTCCATCTGTCTAGGGATACTCCTGGAGCGCATGGTTGTCAAACGCTATGCCTGGTTAATAGATCGCGTCAATCTCATACCGCAGATAATGTGGCTTTCGGCGTAACCCTTCCGCCTGTGATATGTTCACCGTACAGATCATATATCATTAGATATCATTAGATAGTCATTTGACGTGAATGTCGTCAAAGCGACGAGTCATTGCCGTGTTCTTGGATATTGATCGCGCCAATGGTATGACAATGAGCCTTCTCTCATTGCCGAGCTTCATAGAACGAGGTTTTAGAGGCGCTTGACACACTGCCTGACGCTATCTCTCTGGGGAACCGTTTGATCTCGGGTCGTTGACCGTTTGCCCGTTTGATCTCTGATCGTTGAGATCTCTCTGGGGCCGTTTCGTGCGAAAGCAAGTTGGTGGTTTTCGACGCTCACCTCGAAGAGAAAGGACTTCCACAGAGTTGTTGCATCTCTCTAATACTCTTTGGCTCCATGATGGATGATATGTTCCGTGGTCTTCCCTTGGGAATATCTTCGGCACTTTTTGCCAATGATAGCGCGATGTTTTGCTTAGAGGTAGGATGCGATCATTCGTTTCCACGCCTTTTGGTGCCTTAGACAAGTTACAGCCATGTCAACCGTTGATGTCTTTTTTCGTCGTCCCATTTCCCAGACATCGTTTTTGATGCGGGATTATCGAAGTGCAAACGTGTTTGGCATGTCGGCACCAAGTTTATGAAACGCCTGAATTGGCTTAGGTCCATTTCACTGGCAAGATGTGTTCCTTATTACTATTGTACAAATCCTGGGTTCTTCCAAGTATTGAATATGGTTCAATAGTGTATGCGAGCGTCGTTAAAGGCAATCCTAATTCACTGCCTGTCATTCATTCATATGCATTTTTCCGCTTTTCGGATTGGGCTGGGAGCGCTGCGTCCGTCTCCAATTCTGGCGCTTGAGACGAATGCGCACATAACACCCATAGCCCTTCGGCGCATTGGGCATCCATTGAGGTATATAACGAAGGTACAGCAGAATCGTAGCCGCCCCACATTTCTTTCCACCGATATGCTGACAAGAAGGCACCACATGTACGAGGAACCAGCAGAACACCGCTCGAGCCTGGCGATCATGTCTCGTGACACTGTTTACTGCTTTAGTTAAGTATTCTGAATAAATGTTCTTAGAGGGTTTCGCCGTGGGCTTCCTTGCTACCTAACTCTGTAGTGCCCCTGTAGTGCCCTGCAGTGCCGGACAGAGAAGACAAGCGTTCAACTCCGTGGCATTGAAACAGACACTACACCGTGACCATCAGCAAACCGTGCATGATGATCAGACAGCAGTATTAGCCTTATTTCTGGGAGAAAAAACAGGAGAGTGGAGATAAGCTTGGGTTGATCTTTCGGAAACATGCCGTTATCCGAAACATCAACCCACGTATATCTCCACTCCCCTGGTTTTCTCCGAGGAATGAGGCTAATCTGATCTATGTGAATGCAAAATAAATGTAAAATGATCTATGCTAAACATGTCTGATCTATGTGCAATAATGTTCCTCGCCAATGCACTGAAAAACTTACAAACTCTACATATTGTTTGAAGGGCAAGATGTTGACCCGTCTTTGACCCGGACGCACAAAGCTCATTCATACGTATCTTTATTTGTAACAGCCTCGTCTCCCCTATGCTATCCGTATGATGATACTGTCTCATTCAAACAAATTGTGCTTAAATGCGGCCAATTTCGACAATAACGGAAAGCTCTAAAGGCCTATTTCCGTCAGCACAATGCTTAATTATCTCGTAAATACCCTGTCATCTCATGTTCATCCACATTCACTTAATGTTGTATGTAATTTCTTCAGACAAAATTACACGCTTCGAGCGATACGAATGCTCATAGATCAGGCGGAGTCATTCGTTTTTTTTTTTAGCTAGATACTTTAAGGTTTGGTTTGAAATCAATACCCGTGTAAAGCGTGATGCGGGTTGAACAGCTTGAACAGGCGTGAAACCAAATGCAGCCAAAGCGCTTCGCTCGCACCATCCTTATTTCCTATTCATGCTTTATCACGTATCCCCACCACACCCGGTTTATCTGGGACGAGCTACATGCATCAGCCATGAGTGGGCTTGTGTGCTCCTGGCGGGGGCCCCGTCCGAACGCCGAGCACACCCTTTGTGTGTGGATCCCGTTGGGGCCTAAGGGTGGCACTGAGGCCTAAGTGGCCGCGTAGTGGCCCTGAGGTCTAAGTGTCGGAGGAGGACGTTGAGGTGCATGCAGTTTCCCCCATGCCAGTATCCACTCCCCTTCATCCCATAGCCCTGAAATGATCACTTCTGGCCGAAATAGCTCTTTCTAAAGAAAAATGAACCAGGGCACCTCCCATTTATATCGGAGGTTCATCGATGTTGGGTGTCGCCAGCACGTGATCTGATTCCCACGTGACCGGCGTGACCAATCGAGAGACCGCTCGATTGATTGATGACGTCAACATGATATCTGGCCGGCTGGTCACGAAACCGCATTCTGTGTGCGACGTCAGTTCGGTGCTCCTCTAGTTAGCCAGATGGTGGCTTCAGGTTTATGGGCCCGTCGGCGTCCAGGTCATGTTGCGTCCTCCTCCCCCCTACTTGATCACGTTAGGTTACGTCACGATCACGATCGCGTTAGAACACTACGGTCCTAGTGTTCTGACGTTGACGCGGTCTCTCCGAGCAGCACGCAACAGACTGGCTTCGATGACGCCACCGCAGTTTTTTTCGACGATCCACGTGACTCATTTTGTTTTGTGACGCCAGCGCGGGCTCTCCGACTGATCACGAGATCAGTGAACCCGATCCGACTGATCTCTGACTGCCTTTGATCACGTGACCGCCCGTGTTTGGCACCGCCAGCACGGCCCAGTTCCCTGACTGGTCACGTGACAGCTGGTTTGTGGTGACGTCAGCAGGCGTCACCACGGCGGACCGAGTCCCGAGAGCAGCTGGGTGGCCCGGAGAACGGCTCGACGCGTCTGAGCCAGCCTCCGGCCGTCGCCACCCCCAAAAAGGTCAGCCGACTGCGCGGGTGATCACGGAAAAACGATGCAGTTTCGCCCTCCCTCACCTTCCCCCTTCTTCTCTCTCAGTGATGAAGCAGGATGTTGCTCTTTGTATGTGCTCTTTGATGTTTCTGTTAGGGGTTTGGGGTTGTTATGCTGAGTTATCGGCCTTCAGTATAGCAGGAGAGACTGGTTAAACGATGTTTTAGACCCAACATTGGATATATTGACGGTACTAGACGTTTCAGCTGCGCTTATGATCGCAGTGAAATGGTGTTCATGAGTTATTTTTTGCCTATGCCTGTCTGTCCCATAACCGTGTACCTCTAGATGCAGTGCCCAGTAATTTCTCCCCGTTCATTCGACGCTGGATCCGCCTCTGAATGTGGCTGGGTCGAGGGTCAGGCGGGGACGGACAGAGCCGCAGGGCACAGCTGGTGCTGTCAGCTGTGTGAAGGCGTCGCGACATTTTCGGTCTCCTCCAAAGTGTCTCGTGTTTTTGGTACAGCAGATCCCTCGACCTGTTGGGGCCGTGGCACAGTCTCAGTTTTCGTGGCTTGCTTCGATCTAGCATGTCAAGCCGCATTTCGCGATAAGCATACGTGACCGGTCATTGACCCCATACACCGCGACGTCTTAAACAAGACGGTGTTCTCGTTGTACGCCGACACTCACACTATGTGGTTACTAATGTGAAAACAACGTTGACGTCAGAGACAGGACAACCAGCAGCAGGTTTCGCCGGCACGATGACTATCGGGGTTATTTCAGATGTACAGTCCGCTGTTTGAAATTAAGACGGCTAGAAAAGCAATAATTCTTTCAAATCGCGCCGATATATTGATCTGACATGACCGCGCTGAAAGCTGAGTCAGATTGGCATGGCAAGGTTCCTGGCAGTTAATCTGATCTGACCTTACTTGGTCCGACTTAACCTGACCTAACCAGACCTAACCTGAGATGACCTGTTCAAAGTGGGAGCTGATCCGGGCCAACACTGCGCTAATTCTGGTTATCTGAACTGACCTAACCTAATCTAACCTAACCAACCTAACCTAGCCTAGCCTAGCCTGACCTAACTTAGTCTTGCCTAACCTAACATACTTGACTTGACTTGCGTTGGCTTGCCTTGACTTGACGTAACCTGCACGCAGCGGGAGCTGAGCCGGACCAACACGGCGCTGGTGCTGACGGTGAACCGGCGCGCTGAGGAGCCAGCGCCGGGCGACCCCTCGCCCTCGCCCATGCCGGAGTCACTGCTGCGGCTGCGGCGCGTGGCCGCCGGCTGCGGCCCGCCCGGCGGCAGCCTGCTGGAGCTGGTCGACCTGCTCCACCGGCCCGGGCAGCGCTCCAAGTTCTGTTCGATCCTGTGACGACGCGGTGGACCGCCGAGCATCGGGGCGGGCGCGGGTTCTGAGGCGGCTGACGCGCAGAGAGCGGAGCGAGGCGTGGGCGTGTTCTGAGGCGGCTGACGCGCGCTGCTGCGTTGCCGGAGTGATGCGGTGCGGCGGCTAGTAGCCGGATTACTCCGAAGCCGATTGGTTAAGCCAGTGATGCTAAGTGAGCTGCATCACTTCAGCAGCACAGCAGCGCGCGGTATGCAGTTCGAAACAGGTCTGTTTTGTATCGGGTTGTGACCTTTGGACGGGCAGCACTGGTTGACCTGCGGTGTGCGGGCATGGAATGTTGACCTTCGGTTGTGGGGTGAACGTGTTGACACTTGAGGTGTGTACCCTCGCCAATGGGCTTGTGAGATGCTGAACTGTGTTTGAGGCCAGGCAGCTGACCTTGATCAACAGGTACGTGCAAGCATGAAGCATTGACTTCAAATGAGGTGTATGTGCACGCTAGTCCATCTGAGGGTCGCTTGGCAGGGCTGTGGCTCGTTTGCTCTTGCTTTTAACTTTCGTTACGGTCCGCTGGACTATGCGCACCGATCCTTTTCGGAGCATGCAGGAACGTCAGCGGAGCTTTCCTGCAGGCGTTCGCCACACACGGGCTGATCTCTCAGTGCATGCACGACCGAGCTCGCAGTGGCGTGCTCGTCCTTTTACTCAGTGTGGCTCGCATCACCCGCCTGATTCAGTTGTTGCCCATTCCCCTGGTTATCGGCTTGGTGTTCCTCCTGTCGTACAGAACACCAAGCCCAAGCGTTGACACAGCAGTGTAGATAGTTCGGTGCCGCGAACGATGGTGGCGTGCCACGGTACCCGCGTGACCCTCCCAGCGGCCTTGGAACCCTCGTGACGCTGCATAACGCCAGTGTTTGCCTTCCTCTTCATCAGGCAGTGTTCAGCACCTCGTGTCACACAGTGTTAGCCGCATGCGTCACCCTGCGTGTTTCCTGACACCCTACGTCACACCTGACACCCCGTGTGACACCTGATACCCTGCATGCGTGTACTCGCGCGCCCGCGAGCGGTCTGCGAGTGCTCGCCCGCGCGCCGCGTCGTGTTGATCCTTGCTGTGATAGCCGGCCAGAAGGGGCGGGCGCTGCCGTCTGCAGCGCGCCACCCGCCGCCTGTCCCAAGGTGCGGTTGTGCTTTTGATCCAGAGATGACGCTGATGTCGCTGCGCCCGGCACTTTGTCAGGCGACGGGCTTTGGGCTGGGTGGTGAGTGGTTCGACGCCCCGCTGTCTGGTACCTGGATCTTTCTTGTACCCCGCCGCCAGGCAAGCACTGTGTACAGAGCGTGCTCAGTTCACCGTGCTGTCCGTTGCAGGCGTTCACAGTCGTCCGGGTTTGCAGGCGTTCTTGCCTTTCGCGATGGCGGCGTCGCTGGTTGTTGGCACCTTCTGTCGTCGGACTTGCTCCCGCCTGTCGCATTACGGGAGGCTCGGAAAGACGTGTCACTGTATGGTGTGTGTTCGCCTCGGTCGCTGCCCCAGCTTCGCCCCTCGGTGTCGCCCTGCCACGCTGTCCCGCATGAGGTGGGCTGCGTAGCGTGGCGTACCTGCTACGCTGCGACCCACAGGCCACGGTGGCCTTCTCCACACGCTGTTTATACGACGTGCCCGAACTTGCCTGAACTTGCTCTGTTCTGTTCTGTTCTATTCTGTTCGATGTTCGGTCGTCCTGCCCTCGCCGGGCTGTCGGTCGACAGCTGATGCTGGCGGTCACAGCGGTGTCGGTGGCTTTAGGTGAGGCTGCAGGTTACAGTCTCACTGCGCGAATGGTCTCGGAGGAGCAGTTTGGGCGTGGCTGCCGGCTACAGTCTCACTGCGCCGATGGTCTCGGAGGAGTTCGGCTAGCCACGAACGGTGTCGGAGCAGCCTGCGTGAGCATTCATTGATGACGAGCAAAACAGTGGGTCACGGGCGAACCAATTATTGTCAGTTGCCGGGGGCGTTGTTGACTGAGATACAGAACGGTTGTGAGCGAGGAGGGCAACATTAGGAATACAAACGGTATCAGCGGCAACCCCGTTGTTCAGATCATCCGCAAGCTGGAGGGCGTATATACATATATATATATATATATATATATATATATATATATATATATATATATATATATATATTATATATAGGTATCTCCTCTCTCTCTCTCTCTCTCTCTCTCTCCTCTCTCCTCTCTCTCTCTCCTCTCTCTCTCTCTCTCTCTCTCTCTCTCTCTCTCTCTCTCTCTCTCTCACACACACACTCTCTCTCCCTCTCTCTATCTCTTTATATTGGAAAATTTTGGCCGAATGCTTTCTTTGACGCATGCTCGATTAAATATGACTGCTGACTCAGCATTGACGAGTTTTTGGACGCATCGCTCGAGTTTCCGGGCTTTTGACTTGGCATTATGGTTTAGATTAAAGATAGTTCGCACAAAATTACTCATATATTCGTCGCTGTATACATTCTTACGTTTTAAGATCCTATCCCATTGTCGGAGAAGAATGAATGGCACAAGATCAAGTTTTGGGTTTTAAAGGATAAAAATTGCGCGCAACTATTTGAAGACATATTTTGTTACGGAGAACACAACTGATGCATGGTTAATAAAGTAATGCAGAATCCCATTTTCACTTTGATACATATAAAATACATTCATAATGAGAGCACTACAAAGACACACACATATTGCCACAGTCACATCAATGGTGCGCACCGCCCACCACCTAATAGTTTAAGGGTTGTACAAGAATTTGTCTGTCTGCTTAAGGCTGGAGAGAGTTCGTCAATCAGTTTCCCAAGTCAAGATCATTTCAAGTTCGTCAATACCCTTCCCCAAATTTGAAGGTGTCTTCTGCCATTGCACGTCCGTAAGACTTCAGCGTTGTGTGTCAGTTGTTGTGTCAATGTCCTGTCGTGTTCGTGTCGCATGTGGTCTAGAGGCGCCCCGTCATGTAAGTGCATTGCCAGGCGTCGTGAGTGTTGTGGTCACACCATTTTTTTGCGAACAAGCAAATTCTTGTACAGTCCTTGAACTGTTGGGTGGTGGGCGGTGGGCGCTATTGATGTGATTGTGGCAATATGTTTGTGTCCTTGCAGTGTTCCCACTATGAATGTATTTTATATGCGTCAAAGTGAAAATAGGATTCTGTCTTACTTCAACTAGTCGTGCTTGATTTGCGTTTTCCGTAGCAAAAGATGTCTTCCAATAGGCGCGCGCAATTTTGATCCTTTTAAAATTAAAACTTGTTTAATGTGCCATTCAGTCAAACATTCAATCGAACATAGCATGCATATCTATCTATCTATCTATATATATATATATATATATATATATATATATATATATATATATATTCATTTCTCGAAGTAATAGTTAGGGTATGTTGAGATACATTGAGGAGGAAAATTCGGGAGTATTGTGCAAGTTTCATCTTAACAAGTAAGTGGTTGGAAATCGATAGCAAATTTGGCTATTAAATTCACCAGACTCCTCCAGATGGTTGACAAAGTGACTTATCCGGAGAAAGCCATTCTCGAAAGACGCATCCAAGGACAGACCATGAATAAAGTGTAGAGTCTTACACCAAGCGAGGGTGGATAATGCCGTGGCATGTGAGTATTAAACAGCGCTGCGCAAATGTACCGAAGCGTATGCGTGTGTGTGTGTGTGCGACGTCACATCCTTGCTGCATGGTTTAATGGTAGTCGTATGACGGTACAGGTGTAAACATCTTCACAATCCCAGTATCGTATTCAGCTTACAGTCCGTGGGACATCACCAGATTATTTGTATCTGTTTGTTTGTTTTTTTTTGCGATCAGAACTCTTTCGGCTGGCAATGACCATTTGAAAGCTTGAGATAAGTGGGAGTGGGCAGAGCAAGACCGCACGTGCATGGCTCTGATGCACGCAGCTTGCCCTGGATAAAGGTAGCGTTGTCGGTATGAGAGATGAAGAGGTGAGTGAGAAGAAAAGGGCGGATGTCATTGTGTCTTATCACTTCGTGACCTTCTTCAGAGACCGCGTGCTCTTCGCCCGGCTGCCAGCACGTGTTTCCGTAGGTATGTGCCGTTGATGTTATTGATGGTTGTGCGCACGGGCTTGACGCACTTGGGATCCATACGCTTAGGTGGTGTTACATGCGACCTTACCAAAATGTGTGTCACGTTATGCCGCGTGAAAAAGCCCCGCCGTGGCCGTAGCATTGCGCGTGGCTTCTGCGATCGTTGTGCCGCAGTGCGGTGACCTCAGATTTATTAGCTCAAGACGGACCCATAGATGGCAGCACTAGCTATAACAAATTCCGGTCATGTCCTAGCTCCTTCAGTCATGTTTGGCGGTGTATTTTTCGGTCATTGTAACCTCCTTTGGTGTTTTCTGTGAACTTCACCGTAGTGCTGCATGGTAATATACAACCGAATAAGATCCTTGGGACATAGTGGAACATCTAAAGCCTCGTGCTCGCATGGCGAAAATGACGTGTTTCCTGAGCTCAATGGAGGCTATGCGATTGAATTTTACGTGCGGTTCAGTTCGAGCATAGTCTATCGTTTGGGGCGGAGATGGGCCACTAATGTAGTCTGAAGTGTTTGCTGAGTCTGTTTCGTGGAGGATTATAATTGTGTGGCGGGGTGTATACCAGTGCATACTCATTTGTCGTTATACGATATTTGCACGTGTTGTTTTCGTCGGTTTGTGATCACTGGATAAACAGGGTATGCGCGATCAGTTCGCAAGAGCCCGCAGAAGCTGGAACCGTGGCTTTATTGGCCGTGAACGTTGCTTTACGAAAGCTCGTGGGAGCCTCTGCCAATGACTTGTTTGAACTTCTTCGTAGGCGTGGCGAGCGTACGACTGGAGGCCTTGCACACGAAGGCAAATGTGTTTGGTTTATCTGTATAAAGCTCGCCTGCTTTGCGTTTGTGGCGTTTGTGGCGTGACGGTGGCGTTTGTTTTGCCATTGTCACGAAAAGCCGAAAATGTGTATCCCTCCACTCTAATTGGATGTGTGCTTTGATCCAGGTGAAGCCCGTGACATAGCTTCTTTTGTTGTTGTCTCGGCCGCTAATAACCGTGTCTTAGTCACTATATACCATCTTGTCAGCTAGCGTTTAGCCTGCACCATTGCTGTACCTGCGGGTGGTAGCATGCTGCGTTCCGTAGTCCACCGCCGTGTCTCGCGCGAGCCTAGTGGCGGTTTGACCTGTCATCTGGCAGAGACGAGCCGCGCCGTTCCGCGTACTTTAGAATCAGCGGGCTGGCTCTTTGCTAGCGCCCGCACATGAGTGTGCCCCTCCGACTGACACACGTCACCCTCGCGGCGGTCCCGCCGGAGCTGCGCGGCGGAACAACCGGAGGCAGCAGTCAGCATATGACGCTCGCAGTCAGCTGGTGGAGCTCGCAGTCTGCTGATGGAGTTTGCAGTCAGCTGGTTGAGCTCGCAGTCTGCTGGTGGGGCTCGCAGTCTGCTGGTGGAGCTCACAGTCAGCTGGTGGAGTCTGCAGTCAGCTGGTGGGACGATCCACGCTTCTCCCAGGTTCGGGGTGGCGGTTTTGTGTCGGGGGGGGGGGGGGGGGAGGGGGAGGGGTGTAGGAAGGGACAAGATGGGGGTCGTCGGCGTTCCCTTGTCCGCCGTCACGCAATATTTGTACCCGGCTGCCTCGTCCCGAGCGTCCGCTGTTACTGAAGAGCTTCAATAAACTGTTTTTGTACCCGGGACCTTTGAGTGACCGGCCTGGAGGCAGGCAGAGAAAGGCCCAGAACGCAAAGACACGCACACACACACACACACACACACACACACACACACACCACACACACACACACACACACACACACACACACACACACACACACACACACACACACACACACACACACACACACACACACACACACACACACACACACACACACACACACACACACACACACACACACGCACACAACGACAAGTGTAGGCGATCAATCTCCAATCATACCTTCTAACAAGGAGGTTTCACGCGGGCGTGAGCCTATTACCCTGTTTACATGGGCAGCCCAGAGTAACTCGAATTAAGATCGGAACGGATCATGCCACGTTAAACCTCTCGCAGAGGTGTGTTTACATGGGCGAGGCCGTCTTCACGTCGAATTAACGGTCGATAGTTTGATCCCGCTTAGTTCGAATCAAGGAACGGATTATGGGCGAAAACTGCGCTTTTGTGGCGAACTGTACAAAACAAAAAGGAAGAAAAAAGCCGGTACTCTGCGTATGGATGGCGAATGCCAAGAGCCATGGTGGGCGCGAGACGGGTTTGAGGGCGAGGAGGAAGATGGACTTCGTTGGAAAAATGATCTGTGCGGGACTCATAGGCTTTAACGCCACAGCAAAAGCCATAACATTTAAAACACAAAAGTTGCGTGGTCAGTACTGCCCATATGGTTAGCCTGCCAGCACTGCCCATATAGTATCATATCTGCCCCATAATTACTGTTACTTGAAAATTTTACTAGTGACACTAAGACACGTGAACATTGTGCATTGCAAGGAGCACGATCACAGAAGTTTGCGCAAAACAGGAAAAACTAATTTACAGATATTCGAACACATATTTCTGGTAGAAACAGTCTCTTTTGATCACAGGTATGCAATCAAGAATGACAAGGAAGTGAACTGGTAAATAAGCTATAAGCTGCTTCATGGCAATGGCAGAGATGATGTTAAACTAACATGTGTAACACCATCCATACATGACAAGAACTCCAAAAAGTGAAAACAAGGCTACTGCTTTCCATTCCGCAATGTAGATCATGGCTTGCTGTTCTGACTAACACTATTCAGGATGACATTTAAGATACACCTGGAGCCTGTGTCACTTAAATATTTGCTGGCATGCAAGAGCTAATAGGAATAAGTATTTTCTTGCACTGGCCAATGACACAAACTTACGACACTCTGATCAGATGGGCCACCCAGCATCATCGCATGTACTTTGCCCAGCCCCAGAAACATATTACCTACTCCCACACTAATGCATTTGTGAGCAGCTTGCAACAATGGGCTAAGCTACAAAAATGATTCTTGAATGCTACGCAGTTAGTGGCAAAAATTGTGGAATTATGTTGTCTTTCCCTATTCAATGCAACATCTGTACCTGAGGGCGGCATTGCCATTCAGACTTGGCATGGACTGGCAAATCAGACTGCAGCTGTTGGTTTTCTTGACATATCAGGGCTGAAATACTTTGATATTCTCGCAGTCAACAGCATTGGACTGATATGGACTGATGACTAGGTGACACAAACAGCTGTGTTTGTACAGTCTAAAGGTCGTAATATGCGAACCAGCTAGAGAGCTGTGTCATGACAGCAGCAATCCTACCTCAAAATTCATAGCAAATGATTCATTATGGCAACAGTTGAATTACATACCCAATGGCCTGCAAAGACACCCATACACAAAAGGAACATATCTATTCACCAATACAAAAACAGGTAATGATATGCACCACAGACATGTCCTCCGAGCAGCACGTGCCTTGGTGTTAGCTGTTTCTTCATTTATGCACTGTTTTCTTCCACATGAAGACACAAACCTAGATTTAGCGGAGTACTGATAACAGCTATTTTCATCCAGTGTTCACATTTGCTTTCTTGATGTTTTGAAACCATCATTGGGCACTTTATTCCTATCACTAAAAAAATAGTTGACATTCCGAGCTGGCTGCAATGATCTATATTTGTTGATGCTTCGTATCATGCAGGAGCTTTTAACTAACCTTTCTGTACGCAAATTAAACTGACAAGCAACCAACATCCTAATGGGAGGAACGTCTGCAAAAACAATCCTGGGGCCTCTACGTATCCACTTAACGAAAGAAACTTAGAGGCATTCTCTGCAAGAATTTCGAGGGCAATACAAAAATTAAAGTGAGAACAAGTCAAAGCTATATAAACCGACCGTGTTACCTCCATGTGGTTTTTGGAAGCATGGAGCCCACCCCATATGTAAATTAATCTAACCTTGAGACGGAAAGATAACACCAAACACTGCTGACGCCTGCTGTCTGCATAGATCAAGCGCCTAACTAAAACTATAACTAACTTAGGCGCCTAAAGCGCCTAGGTTAAAATACGTGAGCATTTCTGTGCTGCTAGCCACTTAAGACCTTCAATAACTAGAGTACTTTTAGCAGATTGTACTTACTTTACTACGTGCTACTTTTACTTTTACTTTACTTTTACTGGTACTTTTTCACCCTCCTTCCCTTTTTATTTTCCATCTTGGACTTTGATCGTCTTGAGCAATAGCTAAAAACCCGTGGAAAGGCGGCAACACCAAACAAAGCTGAAATGGCCTTGAACAGAACTGCACGCGCCATGCAGTTTTTTTTTTGACAGCTGACCACCGATAATTCGAACAAAATCCCCTCCTGAACGGATAATCCTCTCACGGGAGGGGATTTCCGCCGGCGCACGATTCGAATCAGCGGAACGGCGCATGAGTGTACACATGGGCCGGATAGTTCGGATCGAGGACGGGTTCCGGTTCAATTCGATTCCCAGCTGCCCATGTAAATAGGGTATATGACAAAATGTCACCGCGCCCGTGACCTCAGCTAGTTACTCCCTGACGTCGTCTTTCCCGTGCTACGGCTTGTACCAAATCGATGTGTGCGCTCTTCCGGCCGCAAACGCGGAAACAGTGGGAGCAATTTATGCCCATTTTCGCGATACGGCTGATGAAACGTTACGCATCGCAACCGCGCCTGCGCGTGCATTCACGAGGGATTGGCGGGGCCGCGTTACGGGTGGGACTGATGCGCAGCCAATGGCAGCAGTTTTGTTCCGTTGGTGGGGTGCGTACCCACGTGTGTGCGCTAATTTAAGACCTACTGCGGGCGTGAAAAACCCAAACCGTATTTGTATCGTAGCATCATAATACGCAGCATAACCAGCTTAACGATCTAATTGATCTGAATAGGATAGCACATAAATACAAAAACCTGGCCACCTGCAGGCAGTCAGCAAGTGCTGGGAGACAACGTTCAAACAGCTGCTATTCCTAAACCGATCTCTGATAAATTCTGCCGCGCATTGTGGCGACGAAAACCCTGAAAAACTGTTCCCAAGACTGCCCACTCTTACGCGCTGGGTGCAATCACAAGCATGCGCTCTTAGGAAGCAGTCCACAGAAGCGATCAGTGAGAAAGAGCACGCCCGTGCGCAGCACATTCGTAGTCTCCACGTGGTGCTCTGTCATGTGCTCCACGTCGCAGAGCACGCAGCAGGGCAGGGTCCCTTCCCCCGCGGTCAGCTGTTTGGTTCTGTCAGGAGGTACTCTTCAGGCTCACCTCACAGGCTCACCTCACAGGCTCACAGGAGGCTCACCTCTCTTCGAAATTCACAGCTGACTCCTCCGCAACTCTCACACTCTCACTTACACTTCCACATTCATGGACGTTGTCTGTCGGGCAGCAACGCTTAGCAAAACCGTTTGCTTTACCTCCACATTAACTTGACTTGACCATTCATCCGGGCTTAATAAGTACATTAACATCTTGCCCCAGATGATGCCTTGCCTGGAATAAACGAGTGACATGAAAAACAAAACAAAAAGAATCACTGAATTTCGATGCGTTGGAATGTCTTATTGAGCACCAAAGAGCTTTTTATCCACATCGCGCTTGAGCAGGGGGCCTCATTCCTGCCCCGCCAGAGTGAAGGCACTTAACGGCCGTGCATGCCTTCTATGTACATGACTTTGCCCGTTTAACGGCGAGTTGTGCTGGATTAAACGAAACACCGCGGTCATTACTCATGATTCATTCTCAGAGTAGTATTCCAGGCCCTCCTTGCCGACGTCACTAACCACTTTAATTCTCTTGAGCCGAGCCATATGTGTCGTAATGTTGGAAAGTATCCAAACCTGTGTGCTGCAACGTGCCGCTGAAATACTTCCGCGCCCATTTAATTATTTACCTCCTGCCTCCTGCTCGGATTTAAAGCAGGAGGCGTGCATTGATAAGTGTCAGCCAATAGCCCTGGCGCAGCGCTATCAAATTTCGTCGTCGGGCTGATGCTATCAGATTTACGCCCTTCCCTTTAAGGCAATTGGTTCAACCGGGACCCACCAGCTTGCGGGGGCAGCTGGACAGTGTAAAGCACAATAGCATCGCCGTGCATGGCCGATATACTGACTGGGCCTTGGCAAGCTGTATTGAGCTAGGGGCAAGCTGTATTGAGCTAGGGGCTCAATACGGTACATTGAGCTGACATAGCTCAATGTACCATACTGAGCTAAGCCAGCTGAAAATAGCGATCGGGGATGATCACCACCCCATATTCCGCTCATTTTCTGGGCCTGATCCCACTGTAACTTGAAGGTGTGTTTACCGGTTAGAGCAGCGAGCCAGCCTGAGCAGCCAAGACCAGCTGAGAGCAGGACGTGGCATGGGTCAAGCAGTGACGAAAGTCTTCAGTCCGGTCGACAAGCTGGCACTGGAGCGCTGCTCTGAGAATAGCTCACGGCTCGCCACCGGTGTGATATGTTTACCTCGCTCGATGCAGTGCAGTTGCACTGGGTCGGAATGTGGCCTCACTTGCCCGTGAGGTCGGAACAAAGCGGGCGCACGAGACCGATGCATAGCCATATGTGCCCGTGTTCGGCTGGGTCGCCAGTGCGGCCTTTCGTGCTCACCAAACACAAAGCATCTGACCTAACTGCCATCAATGGTCGACAGGCATACATAGACTCAGTGGGCTCTGATTCCGATCTGTCAGTGACAACCGATAGACGTACGGAGACTCAGTGACCTCTGATTATGACCTGTCACCGATGGCCGACAGACATGCAAGGACTGTGTGGTCTGACTTTGATCCACCGCCGACGTTGTCTACCGACGGTGACAGCCGTACCGACGGTGACAGCCGTACCGACGGTGACAGCGTGTCTACCGACGGTGACAGCCGTACACAGGTATGTGAGGTGGCCTCGGAGGCCGTGCATGTGCAGCACAGCGCGAGCACGGTGCTCGTTGACGTTGGAGGCTAGTGTTCACTCCGGGCCAGCATCCACCGGTATCGCCGCAGCGCACCATGGCGCTCAGGTCCAGTCACTGTTCATTGCTGTCCTCCTAACTGCCCTTTTGGTGCGTCACCACCTCAACTTCTTTTGGTGTGTCACCACCTGGACTTCCTTCGGTGTGTCACCACCTCGACTCCTTTTGGTGCGTCACCACCTCAACTTCTTTTGGTGCGTCACTAGTTCGACTCCTCTTGGTGCGTCACCAACTCGACTTCTTTGAGTGCGTCACCACCTCGACTCCTTTTGGCGCGGCACCACCTCGACTTCTTTGAGTGCGTCACCACCTCGACTCCTTTGAGTGCGGCACCAACTCGACTCCCTTTGGTACGTCACCACTTCAGATCCTTTTGGTGCGTCACCACTTTACATCCTTTTGGTGCGTCACCACTTCAAATCCTTTTCGTGCGTCACCACCTCGACTCCTTTCCCGGACTTCGTCCACCTGTGTAAGCCTGTGCGGTTCTCCCAGGCAGAAGACGCTGATTCGGAAAGGGGACAGTAAGGAAACTAGAAAAACAAACTGGAACAATGAAGGAGAACCAAACTAATGAGCGTTGAGACAGTAAGGAGAGTAGACGGAACTTAAGAAAGATCAACAGCCGGTGGGCGCACGAGAACTGTAAAACTGATCGCGTCTCGGCGCTGTTCGGACAGAAGCTACCGGCTGTCGGGCAGACAGCCACCGCATTCCCGAAGACGTGGCATGGCACTGTCATCCATCACAGGTTTATTTATTTATCCCGCGGAAGGAGACGCCAAATGTCCAGCTCTCGTGCCAGTGTTGCCTTGTTGTCTGCACGCTAAGGCTGGCTTGATCACCGCATTCGCCGTCTTCACAACACAGTCGCGGAAAAAATGAAGCTTTTGTTTGCATGCTGGGAACCAATTTAAGCGTCATAACTCAGACGAATTGCAGTGGACATATTACGTAATATTTTCCGTGGGCGATCAGTGAAATAAGAAATGCCTACGTGTCCATGCAATGAGGCCTGGACGGTTGTTTGGGTGCAATATCGGACACAGTTTGTCAGCAGGGAGCAGTCGGGCAGACTACCAAGCATGCGAAGTACCATTGAGAGACTCCTTCGGATATTTTGCCGATGCGACAACGCTGGCAATTTACTTTAAAAAGAAGCACTTTGCTATAAAAACTGCTAACGTATAGATTTCCACGTCGCGAAGCACTGCTGTTTGCTACAAAGTGCTGAGCCTCCAAATAAGTGCCGTGGAAGAAGGTGGCCCCAAAGTGAAAACACGGAAACTGACAGAAATTTGGCTTGTTTCCGTGCGGCAGTGCGCACGTAGCGCGTCGTCGCATACTTCGCGACTTGTGTTCGTTTGACGACCTTACGTGGACCTGGGTTGACTTTTCCGTAAAGGCTGCGGGCATGTCAAAGTCATATGTGTACATCATTCTTAGCTTGCTTTTAATTTTTTATGTCGTAGCTTCCAATGGTGGCAAAGGCAGTCGGCTCATCCAACACAGGCCTGGAGTTATGTCATACTGCTTCCCGCCCATATCCCACTTAAATACGTTGCCATTGTTACCCTATCTGGGCGGAAGCGGCGAATTATTTTACCTTTGGTTTTTCGCTGGTTTGTCAAAACGATTTGGAACATGTTTATTCTTACGCTCCGAAAACATCTCTTTCAGACATTTTGTTAAAATTTCGGGCATTTATTCCCTGCGAAGGGGAATTTTACCGCCCGATACTATGAACGATCTATGGTGACCCTTGGTGATCATGGTTAAGCTGGTCATCTTCCCAGGATTATAAGCGCTGCCTTACGTTTGCAGGCGTAGCTGGCACTTCCGGTGAGTAAGTCAGCTGGGCGAGTCTACGTAATGTACCAAAAAGGCACGACTGAAGCGGTTTCCAGTCTCGAAAAACGCTATTTCCCAACTATGCGGGGTAAAATGTAGGCACATGATGGATGCTTCTCAGTATGTAGATGAAAGCCTTGGCCCTTCAGGCGATATTCACATAAAAAACTAACATAAAGAGTGACAAAAAGGTGTCCAAATTTTGCGCAATGGCGCGCAGGTGATACATGGAACCAGTCCTATGTTACCACTTCAGTGCTATGAATGGATAGCGCAAGAAAATGTTTGCATATAATTTTGTCATTCGAGACCGGGCCGCCAGCAGTGGGCTGTCAGCTGATGACATTGACCACGAGCGAATCACGTGTCTACAACGGCTTTATTTGGAAGCTGGACGCACCTACCGCACTTGTTGATGCAGTCTTCAATTTTTCTGACATCTGGGTAGCAAATGACATATCATTGCTTTTCATGCCTCCTCACACCACATCCTCACACCGCATGCGAGAACTCATGCTCAAAACTACGTCACATGATTTGTGCCACTTATCAGTTCTAACTGGATGTTGAAGATATCCAGACAAACATGGCCTGGCCACGTTCATAAAAATTGTTCACCCATTGCTTTCTACAATCTACATTCGCGGAATCCGTGCTATTTCTGTGCAACCCAGACACGCTTTCTGACAAAGTTTCTGAGTTCTATCGGTTTAAAAAGAGTCCACTAGACCATCGTAAAATGAAAAGCGCGGACGATTCACTTCATGCAGTCATTTAACGCGTGATTTTGTCAGTTTATTTCCTACAAACTTGAGACATAATTGGTCCCGCGGTAGCGTCTGACCTATATTCCAGTTACGGAAGGTTGAAAACGTGTAATATGTATATTTACGTATATATATATATATATATATATATATATATATATATATATATATATATATATATATATATATATACATGTATATATATGTATATACATATATATATATATATATGTATTCATATTTGTATGTTATATATATATATGTATATATATATATATATATATATATATATATATATATATATATATATGTATATGCATATATAATGAGTGAAACATGTCCTTTATTGGGGCATTCGGTGATTCTTGGGGGACTTTCACTGTCAGAGGGCCCTTTGTCAACCCTGTGCCCCCCTTGCCAAGATTCCGGCTGCACTCGTGGATGGGTGAGATATTGGTCAGTAATTCAATGCTGGCACGACCAGAGTGGTGTCGTTAACGTGGGTCGGTCAGTGGTAATCGGTCCTCTAGCCAATGGCTGCGAGCATAGAGCGTCTCTTAGCAAGTGTAAAACAACCGTAAGCTCATTTCCACTGCACGTCATGGTACCTCGTTCTAAACTGATGAATTCTGGTACATAGTGTTTCATGATTGCGACAATACATAAACTTCTCTTAATTACTTAACTTATTCGATTAAGGGGTGTGCGTCAACCACTGCACACCTGGGAAACCAGCCCCATGGGTTCGATCCCCGCGGAGCACGCCCTACTTACCAGGAACACGCCCTACTACAGGCGACGCCATGTAGCTTCGGCAGCTGAGTGCGTCGTAAGTTACCAATGTCGAAATAACGCCAGTTGATTACGTTCATCCAGCAGCGTCCGTGCTTTGGGCTCTATTCAGTGCTGCCCGATTTCGCCTCCCTATTAAGGGGTCCTCAAAAGCAACCAAAATTGGCGTGTATCCCCAAATGAAATGGATCACAACCTAATTGAGCATTTCACCACCGATTGGATCATTGTCACCAATATGAACGTTTTGACCACCAGTTAAACGAAGTCGTTAGCCGTAATGCCTTCTTTACTCACCCAAAACGCGAGATGTTCAGAAAAAAATCATCCGCCATATTGTATGAAGGTCCGCCAAAAAGATAAAAAGACATCAAAAGCATGGTAGGAAATGGAGAATTTGAATTAGAATTTGTGACATACAGTACATACAGTATATATATATATATATACGACGACATACATATAGAAAACATATGGTAACAAAGATATTTCGACGTAAGTGCCTTCTCCATATTCCATTCTGCAGTGTGGCAGGTGCTTGCAAAATCTCACTGTGGCAGGGTTGCATCAAACAACCGAAATTCGGAGCGTTTTCTGAAATGGTTCAGGTGCGTTGTTTCCATTCATTCGTGTGAATTTTCAGGGCCACCGAGAGTGTAGTTTCATATTGTTGGGTCACTTTAGCCGTCCAAAATTGAAGACAAACAGAGAGAAGGGAATAGAGGTTTAGCCATTTTCCCTGTTCAAGCCTCTCAAGCTAGTTGAAAAGATTGCGCCCCTGAGTAGCACCTTACTGAACCTTGAAAACCAAGGTTGACAGGCGTCTCAGATAAGGCATCACTTCAGACTAGAGACTGGCTCTAACTAGATCTCAATTTAATTCTGACAAGTATATTGGTTGTTGCTGGATCTTTACATGTTTCAGGCTGTGGTTTGACTGGATCTTTGTTCTTGCTGGATCTTTCAACTTGATTCCAGGCTGGATCTTAATTCTCGCTGAATTTTGACTGGATTTTCATTATTGCTGGATCTTTCAACTCAATATGATGCTGGATTCCGGTTCCCCCTGGGTTCCTCGGCCCTGTACCAGACTGGTTCCTGGGTTCCTCCTGCTTTCGGAACCAGGAACCAGGGGCCGGTTTTGGGGAAAAAATCTCGGGAGCCATGCGCATCGCATAAAGGGGTGTTCAATATCCGTATGGGATTTTGACCTGAAATAGTCATGCTGTAGATTATTTGGTGCGGTTTACAGACCTAAAACGCTCGAGTTACTGAGCTACACACCCGTGAAGATGTGCCAACTATTTCGTGGCGACCATTTCAAGGCATCTCATGTTTGCGTGACACCACCGCAGCGTCTTGTAAGTTTTTCCACCCCATAGACCATGCGGCGTCCAAAGCCAGAAAGAATGTCATCGTCGCGCCGTTCAGACCTCGCGTCCGTCAGCAGGATTTCCAAATATAGTGGACGTCAACTAGCTCTCAATCAACGCTTAACAAGCTGTGTAAGCTGTAACCATGAACTCGCGTTGTGTAATATAACATAAAAATTGGACGTATTTACTAGTTATTACGGAAAAGAAGACCTGTGATTGAAGAACTAATGAAAATGCCATAGCCGATCATGTAAACACAAGTAAACATCCTATACTCTGGGACGAATATGCAAGAAGGCTACAAGGAAGCGCCATAACACGCGAACATAACGATATTTGGCTTAACGAAAGCATCCAACACTGCCACTGCTATCTCTCGACGAGTTTGAAGCGCTGGAAGAGAAGACAGTAAAGAGCGCCAGAATGGCAATTTCGCACCCCTAGTCTGGCAGCACCTCAACGTCATACGAACGTTCCATGACCCAACGAAACAATTATGTATTGAAAAACATAGCTACTGCCAATTGAGCATTTGTTTCATAGAGCAGTCCGTTTCATTTGAGAATGCAACAATAATTTTGAGTGGCTCATTTCGTCATACCTGATGCTGGTTTCAGCATCTTTAAATGTGAGCATTCCCTTAAACTAGTTGATTTCACCTTCCTTAACAGGGAGGAACGCGTTTGGCCACTGGATTTCCAATATTTGTGTCAGGCTGGACAGGAAAGACACTATTATCTTGTTTCAGTATCTTGGACAGGGAAGGCACTTTTGCTTATCTGTTTATGGGTGATTGCGTATCTGGAAAAAAGAATATGTGGGCTGCGATGGAAGATCGCCGCAGTGTTATTAGAGTATCCTGTATTTCAATCATTTTTTGACAGGGTGCAGTTCGGGGATTTAAACAAACGGAATCACGCAGACTGTCAGAGGTCTGCTCGTTTTCTGGGCCGCAGCGGCACACCAAACAGAGCGCTGCCATGCACGTATTGATTAACAGTCGCATATGAGGCCAACACTCGTTAGGAGCCAGCCGCGGCCTCTTGTTGTGGTCGGGTGCACTGATTGGTCGAAGTGCTCAAATAATAACGGCGATGTGCTCAAATAATAACGAATTTTGCACCTTACGCGTTACTTGCACATGTGCAGTGTGCAAACAAGTAGTTAAGCGTTTTCCAGCTTTTTCGTCTCGCTGTGCCGTCAAACCGTGGAACTGAAGTTTGTCAGTTTGTACGCGAGCGAAAAGAGATGAGCAATATATTTTCTGCAAATGATACATATATATATATATATATATATATAATATATATACATATATATATATAATATATATATATACATTAATCCCTCTTCTCTCTCTCTCCTCTCATCTCGTCTCTCGTCATCCTCCCATCTCTCTCTCTCCGCCCTCTCTCTCTCTCCCCTCATCCTCCTCTCCTTCTCATCAACTCAATCTCTCTCTCTCTCTCCCCTCCCTCCCTCTCTCTCTCTAACTCTACCGACTCTCGCTCATCGTCTCTCTCTCTCTCTCTCAACTCTCCTCAGTCTCCTCTCTCTCTCTCTCTCTCTCTCGATGAACGTGACAGATACTCAATACTGCGAAAGTGCCTCTTTAATCCCGGGCAGACGTAAGTATGCGAGTCAAGATACGCAGCCGACCGAGAACTTGCCCAGTTTAGGTTCGGCATTTTCTGGGTAAATATTGTGTGATAAAGTTGTTGAATGAACGCGATCATTGTGTCATTTCGTGTGGGAACGCAAAAACAAGGAATGGTAATGGGAAGAACAAGGAATATCTTGCAAAAACCGCGTTGGTAAAGTTGTAGGGGTTGTGCTTGAGGTGAGGTACATTGGACCACTTTATGTTACACCTTTGGAGCGTCACTTTATCAGAGAACAGTCACTTTATCACGGATCAGATCATATCAGTCGCTTTATCAGAAGATGCTAGGAACGTACCTTTACATTGACTAATACATTTTTTTGGAATTCTTAATCGTTCAAACAGCAGCTTACACGACCCACCCACCCACGCCTTCCATTCGCAATCATGTGGAAAACGGTATAGCACTAACAGATCTCGTTATCCCCTCATACTACCACTCACCCATTAATGACAACCTAAGTGTTCTGCAAACTGTCGGAAGCGTCTGTTTAACACTGTCGATAGCAGGCTTTATGAACGCTATCGCAGCAAAGTAAAAACGTGAGTGCTATCGAAGGAATCTTAGCGTGGACAGCTCCTGCGGCGGAGATTGTCAGCCGGGCGAGTCTCACTACAGCGGTAAGGTCTAGGTCTAAGGTCTAAGGCCTCACTATAGCGGAAAGAAAAGTTCCAACTCTAGCGACTCAGCCCGACCTTACTAGCTTTCATGCTTTCTAAGAATTAGCAGTTCTGCAGCGACCGATTACAGCGTCGTGCATGAACGCATTCGTGAGGTATTTTTACAGCACGTATTGTGGTCTGGTAATGACGTATTTAATGGCCCCATAGCTGGTTCTTTCAGCTTTGCGAGCCAGCCGTGGCAATCGATTTGGTGGCTACAGTGGCGTCACGCTGTGGTGAAATGATTCAAATGCGATCTGCGCGAATGACAAGTTTTGCAAATTAAAGACAACTCGCACATGTGCCGTGCGCGGAAAATAGGTTCAGTAACTCTCACGCGTGTTTTTAAACATGCAATCCTGTCCAACCGTGAAACTTGGGACTACCATTCAATGCGTTGTTAAAATATGATAAGTATTAGCGCCGCAAATAACAAACATATCTCCAAAATGTAAAACGTGCTCCACATTGCACAAGTGCCGCCTTAATGCCGCACATACCTAAACATGTGTCTTGAAGTTATGCATACAATGCATAATAACGGGTGATGGCTGCAGACATTAGACTTCAGGATGAAGCGTTAATTGGAAAACTGACGCCTTCTTCGTAAAAGGAACTCCCATTAACATAGCTAGCACAGTCTCCTACACCAGCAGCTGCTTTCAAAAAGGCGCGAACACTCACATCCGCGCCGAAATGAATGAAACATGCCCCAGTGAAGCAAGTTATTTCAAAAATGAAGATTTGTATACTCTGACATGGCGAGTAGCACGTAACAGGCACTGCAACCTGGTTTGTTGCAGATCGTTTGGTTGCTACCATCAGCAGAAGAATTCACAATGCAGTTTGAGTAACGGTGCCAAGTTCTGTGCTTGGTGTGCTTTATTCTGGGGCTAAAATATGCAATTATTGGCATGTTTCAGAACCATTTTTGCTTGGCCATAATCTTAACACGCTAGTGGCATCCGCTAGTAAAAAGTTATTCGAATCGCATAAAAGAATCAATAAAGGCGTAAACGATTGCAAATTCACCAATTTTGAGCATTGTTGTTATCTGGCCTCTCCATCTTGGATGCGCCAAAATCACCCAACCCACGGACGGTTTGGCAGTACGCTTGCCAAACTGCATTGATAATTTGCAGCTGCGCACTGAGAATAAGTTCAGACCTTTAAAATTCATTACCGCATCCCTACCCCTCCCTACTTGCGGCATCCGAACAACCCACCGTACCAACTGCAGCCAAGGTGCTCCGCGTCGCGCTGACTTGTATGTGGGAACATGACTGTACATGTTGAAATTATCTCGTTGTGTCGACCTCAGTTCGCACTCATCGGATGTGCATGGCCACTGTGTCGACCCCAGGTCGCGTTCATCAGATGTGCATGATCACTGTGTCGACCTCAGTTCGCACTCACCAGAGTGCACGATCACTGTGTCGACCTCAGTTCGCACTCACCAGAGTGCATGATCACTGTGTCGACCTCAGTTCGCACTCACCAGAGTGCACGGTCACTGTGTCGATCTCAGTTCGCACTCATCGGATGTGCATGGCCACTGTGTCGACCTCAGTTCGCACTCACCAGAGTGCACGGTCACTGTGTCGATCTCAGTTCGCACTCACCAGATGTGCATGGTCACTGTGTCAACCTCAGTTCGCACTCACCAGATGTGCATGGTCACTGTGTCGACCTCAGTTTGCACTCACCAGATGTGCATGGTCACTGTGTCGATCTCAGTTCGCACTCACCAGATGTGCATGGTCACTGTATCGATCTCAGTTCGCACTCACCAGATGTGCATGGTCACTGCATCGATCTCAGTTCGCACTCACCAGATGTGCATGGTCACTGTGCGGTCTGGGGATCTTGTCCAGCAGAAATATGCAAAATTGGGTGCGCTCGCTAGAAACCTAATTTATTGTGTTGCAACCTCGGTTAACTATGCTAACCATTACGTCACAGAAGCTCTAATTAGTTAATCACACTGCCTGCTTACCATTGTGTCATCGGTCACTGTAACTGTCATCGCACACCTGGCAAGTTGTCACGCATTGTTTTAGAGGGGGGTCAGCGCAATAATCAGCTTTGTTTCCGTAATAAACTCACAGACATCGGTATGCTTTATTTTATTCAAAGGTTCAATTTCCACGTTTTTTGACGTGACGGTATCATGTCATGTCATGTCGTGTCATGCTTCGACCCCATTTGTATTAATGTTGATGTCAATTTCGATGTTGTAAGAGTAATACCAACCCCCGTGTTGCCATCACCTCGCTCTTTTTTCGCCGGAGATGTCATTACACCATGCCCGAACGCAAATCGGAATACACTTCCGCGGACAAGTTTTCGGATCTGCAGGCAGAGAGCATTTGAGCTTTTCGACAGTTCGAGAAGTACGCATGTGATCTGTGCAGCCGACAGGGTCAAACCCGTCACCTATTGACACTCAGTCTTCCCACAAAAGTCCAGCTGGCATAGGGGACGGTGCGGGATACTGCAAGACATGTCGTTCCAGTCCAATGAGCGGCGTACTCCGCAATGTTCATTACCCCTCCAGTTATCAGGAGAGGTCGGGCCCATCCACGGAGCCACGCCGCAGCCGTCGGCACCCACAAACACCCCCTCTGTGACAACGTCGGTCACCCCCAGCCACACTTCGCTTCCTGCAGCCAGATCAGCGATACACTGGTCCTCAGCATCGGTACGGGGGACGACCAGGTGGGCTCCAAGCTGTTGACAGCGGATCTCTGCCTCCGCGTAGTTGACTGCAGCGTCCAACCGGATCAGGCAGCGACCCGCGCACCGCGTGAAGCCCGGCGCACAGCTGCACGGGTCGGTTGAAGAGCCTGAAACGACAGGGGATCCGGTCTGGCAGCGGTAATAGGTTCAGCTGTCTAGCCTTTAGGTGCCTTGCTAGAGACTTAACCCTAGGCCAGCCATAATTTAGGAATATTTCGCCCCCCCCCCTGTTTGACTGTGACGTTCGTGGAAATAAGAAATAAACGAGCATGGATGCCTTTTTGATGTGTGCATAACTTTCCGTTATTTGGTGGTTGATGATGATGATTATGATGATGACAATGATGATGATGATGATGATGATGATGATGATGATGAAAGAACGCACGAGAAATGGCGATTCAAGGGCTTAGAATCACAATGGGACAGCGAAAAGCCCTTTTGTCAGTCTCAGTACCGAAAGAGAGGTCATCCGAACAGTTTCAGCCAGGGGCTGATAAGACGCATGGGTGTCTCGGTTTCAGCTATCGGACCCACTGCGCCGGTGATAAATTCCTTTGCGTCAATGTGGAGAGGAAAATTATTTCAAAAATATTTTCTCAATCAAATCCGTTTTATCTAAAAATGCTTCCAAAATGGCCTAGGATAAGATGTCACCAGAGGGACAAAACCGACAGCGAAAATACAAGGTCATGATAAATTACATAATTCAAGTCAAAATGGAATAGACGATAAAAGACACAGTGACCAAATGCGCTGGACAAAATGTCATTGGTGCTCATTCAATGTCAATGACGTTCTTTGACTGCGTAAGGACAAAATGACCAAAAAACAACGATATTGTTTCCATTTTATTATTTCAATAAGCGTGAGGGATGACTTCGACCGGTACGATCATATAAACAACACGTTGACATGGGTCATCTTAGGTCAGTGACCTACCCTGACTTTTTGAAAATGCATGGAACATGTCTGTTGTGGTCTCTGTCATTAGTAAATTCGAAATGATCACTGAAAACTACTCCATAAGGCAAGCTCGCGAATAAAAAAGCGAGTTAGTTTTTATCTCGGTCTCACCTTCGTACCTGACCATGGGTCAATAGAGGTTCCTTTAATCCTAAATCAAGTCACAGTGTTAAGCATATTCTAACACTTCACAAAGTTATTGAAAGAAACCTTCGAAACTTTTCAGTGAAAACAGAAATTTGTCGTGAAAACTGGTAATGATAATGATAACACATTTACTTGACCAAACAAACTACCTCTGTGTTTGCCATCACAACAGTGCAACATGATGGTTGTAATTCCTACATTCGCGTCAGACAATGCTTTCTGTTTTTCTATTAGTTGAATGGAAAATATCTGGCGTTCTGTCGCAGGGCATACACAAATTGCACAAACAGGCATCGAACACTTCATTAGCACACGTGGGACATAAAACATGCGGAACAAAACATCCTTTTTCACTGTTTGGATGATTATCAATGGCTGATGCTTGTGTTAGATCATAGGCTATTGATTGTTGTCTTTGATTCAATGCTTGTGCGGGGTGAGCATAACTTTATGTACTTACTCTGGAACATTTTGGGAGCGCGAGCCACCGTATGTTAAAGATGACATCATCATCCACACAGCCCTCTTCCTCAAGTTAGATGCCATGTATGAAAGCCAACTCCGGCGCAGCACTTCTGTGAACGTGATATTGAAGCTACCCGACGCTGTTTTGTGTGCGCCAGTATCGTCCAAAAAAGAAGCCTAGTTCTATAATGTTGATCGCATGATTTAAATTTAAAACTGAAATTATCATGCTTTTAAGATCTTGCCATGGCAACAGCTGGACTAGCCCGTGCCTATTAATTTTAACTCAAGGCTCTAGGATTACACCAGAGCATGTCTTTGAAATATCTCTTTTTTAGGAAATGTTCTGTTTGTGAAGATAGCAAAACAAACATCAGATATGATGAAACAAACCGACTTATACCTATCGGTATATCTTTAAGCTGAAACCACTGCTCTACACAGCAAAATGTCTCTTTGTAATGAACATATTCCCAAAGATGTCATTGTTCTGATTGCGTCATGAAACTCTTGTACGACTGTAACTGTTTGCGTAACTGTTTGCTCTAGGTGTTTCTGAGGCATTACAATTGGAACTTGCGGTAAAATGCTTAGTTGCGCTTGGTTTTAAATTTGTTGTTACAACAAATGTGTTGTCACAGAGTTACAGAAGTTGTTGTTATGAACCAGTGGGAGATGCTCCAGCAAACATGGGCATTTATTTGAAGTTGACATGGATGAAATATCAGAAACATCTGGTGTCATTACAGTGACAGATAATATATTACAGAATATTAATTTCATAATCATGTGATGGGCACCAAAATCTATGTAGCACCAATGCTTTGACACTGTACTTTGCACTTCCTTTCCACAGGATGTCTTAACACAAGACATAGCGAAGGAGTTCAACAGCAAAAACAACAACAATTAATTCAACAAGCACAAAGCATTCAAACAAAAAAGTCTTGGGCTCCTGTACATCAGCGCATCGCCAAATCAAACGCCACAGACATACCTATGGCTTCTGTTAATATAAGGTCAGGAGATGTAGGTAATGTATCACTGTTTCTTGCAAAATATTAATATCTAGTTCCATGAAAGTAACCTAATTATGCTTAACCTAAGGAAGTCCTATCTTATTTCGTACTGTCTAACCTATTTATATCACAGCAGCATTTGTGAGTTATTGATTGTTGTAAAATTCCTACTGCTACTTCTCATGCAATAAACTAACTTAATCTAACTTAGACTAGCCCACATGCTGAACAGCATCTGATCTGACCTCCCCTATTTATTGAAAGCAGGACTTGTGACGGAAGCATGAAAAAGTTCATTTTTGGCTCGTTTCAGCTTGTGCTTTGGTCCAATTCATTTGTGTCAGCTTGTTGACGCCAGACAAAGTTAGCAACATGCAAGTCAAAAACCCTGAAATCATTTTGAACAACTTATTCTGATTGTCATGGTTATCCTCCGTTAAGGGCAATGGTGGGTATGGTCCACAAAACCATCCCTCTCCTCCAAACGTAACATAATCTATAGATGGACACAAAACCAGTTTTGCTGCTTGCCTTTTGAGCTGCAGCAAAGGCATTCATCAAGGTTTGGCTATTCATATCTAACGACTTGAAGTTTGAGACACTGACCTCTTTAATGGGATGGTTTATTTGCTAAAACCAAATATCTACCCCATATTGTAATGCCATGCAGCTTAAAGAATTTCGGTGTGCATATATGCATGAATATAACACATATCTACAGTACAGTTATCTGCCAGCCAGAAAACTATGGCAACTATGAACCGCATCTTGCAACAACAGACATAAAGGATCGCTTCAACGAAGCTGTGGGAAGCGGTCAAGCCATGAAACAAGACAGTCTGATTACGTTTCTTGCGGCATGATTATTTGTCATGATCAAAATTTGATGGATTTGACCAGTAAATGGCTAAATCTGGTTACAAATCGTGTGATGAAAGCAAGGTCAGCAATTGGTTGCTCCACGGGAGAAAATAATTGTCTTTTCAGGGCCTGACCTCTTTCTACCCCCCCCCCCCCCCCAAAAAGGCAGTATCTACCGCATGGTTTGCTGACAGACGTCATTTAACTCATCCATAAAATGAAGCTATCAAGAGTGCTTCCGACCTACAAGATTAAAATGCTAAATAACTGAGAGAATGTTTGCATACAAAAACGGCATGGAAAGACATAATTTTGCTACCAAACACTTCTGCATTACCTGCGTCAGGTATATCCCAAAGCTATGTACGGCATGATAACGCAACCTGGTGAGGTAGCCTGAAATTGGAATGGCTTACAAGGATAACTATTGAGTCCCGCCATGAAGCAAAAATAAACGGGCAACGGGGCGTTTAACAGAGCAAAAACGGCAGCAAAAAGAACTTCTGTGCTCCAAATTGACTCTTTCATTCGCTATGAATTCTTTACTACTGGATGCAAACCAGACATATTTGGGCAACTGGCGAATTAATTCAAGTTATGCAAAAAATATATGACGAGGTTTGCACTTGGAACATTTTGCAGAGAAACTGGCCCATGTTCTAAGCTATAGATCGTTTATTTAAAGATGATCGGAAGGGAAGAAAAAATGAGGTTGTATGACTCTCGTATGAGACTACGTAAAACAAATGTAATTAAGTAAATATAGAGGCTCAGAGGCGTTTGGCAAAATTGTGTTATAAGCTGGCTTCACTAAAGATAGGGGAAAATAAGTGGCGAAATAGTGATATTCAGATTTTAGATTTCATTTGCAAGGCATTAATCTTGATTTTTCACTCCCACACTTCGGGAATGGGGCAACTTGGTGTAAAAGTTTCTTTGGGCACGAGAAATACGTGGAGTGAAGTTCTCTACCAGGTTTTGCTGGGGTTTAAACGAGGTGGTGTGCCTTGTTGGTGTGGTGTTCGCGTGGTGTGACTAAAAAAAACTGAGGATGCTCGAAAACCTCGAATTTAACACATAGCTGAAGATTGTGATGCATTTTGTAAACCAGCCAAACTTGGTACTAGCAAGCGACTGGAGTCGCTGAGGCTCCCGGGCTTAAAGGTAGCTGGTGCCGTAGATATGTGCATACATAAGAATGATTCAGATGTGGATGATGCAAGACATTGTCATGGGTCTCCAGGTTCTGTGGAGCCTTGTTTATGCTTGATGGTTTCAAGTGAGGTCGGTTTTTAATGACATCTTAAAGCCTCTATAAGGGAAATATGGGTTTGGTGAGAATGGATAGGCAATATCACGTTGGAGTGAAAAATTCACATAAGATATGGGGGAAAGGAGTGAAAAATTCGCCCCATATGGTGCTGTTTACGCACAAAGTTTGCAATTCTAGGAGTCTGGTTATGCATCAAGGCTTGCTCAGCGTGGGCTCTGATACAAAAGAACCATTCATCATCAAAGCCTTAGGACTCAATTAATAAAAGACTTGGGCCCACAGACGAGCAAAAAGCTCGCTTACCGATTCCTGTGTGGTGGATTGGCGGATCGAAAAGCTGCGAATCCAGTCAAAAATGTGTGCCACTTGAACCACGTATGCTGCGTACGTTGCACAGTACTTTAATCCTTACACTTGTCACATTCAGCAAGCGCAGAGTGGCTACTTACCGGGGCATTTAGACAGCACCCAGCTGTTTCCTGGTTCTTGGGTGTTGACCCGCTGTTCTGCCCGGTTCTTGCAGTACACGTGGTCGCGGAAAAGCTGGCAAGTTCCATTGTGGTGGTACGTCATGCCACCACAGTTGATCGGCGCCATTATCTGGCATTTGGTCGAACATTGGATTATAGAAGCAACTTCAAGGGTCACAACTGGAGCATCGATGAACGTGCCGTTGACCCAGCTGTATAAACCTGCTTCTGTGCAGGACGCAGCTAAAACGTGCTCTGCCAGGAACAACGCTGCAAGCAGACGCCGTTTCTTCATAGCACTCTACCTGCAATAGTGACGCCTCGTTCAGCGCTACTGGCGAAGTGCGAAGAACTGCAATATGCCTGACGCTTCACAGCAAACTGCTTGCATTCGTTGTCTTCCTCGTTGCCATGGCGGGCCGTGCCGAACCGCCCAATGCGTACTGGACGGCTGCAAGTACGACCGCCAGGCTGCCGACCATACGTATGCACGAATCCGGCCAGGCTTGGAGTCTGAATCAGGGTAGGATCTAATAGTGGAGTCTGTTACGAACAGGATTCGGATTTATGACTAAGAGGAAAATGTGTCGTCTTTTTTGTGGCGGCGGAGGCCAGATGCTGATGGAGTGGCATTAAAGATCACGAGGAAGCGCATAGTGAGAATGAACTTGCAACTAACACGCTTGTTCATTCTCACAAAAAGCAGTTTTGAAGCTACGTGTCACATGCCCGAGCTTTTTATCACTAAAACACGACGTTGGCCGATCTTGACATTTTTACCAGGTAAGCCACCATGGCTGATTACGCCTTCCACCACCATTTTGTCTACAACGCTATGTCACTCTCCTGGCACTGAACGCTCTCTGCGGATAATAGCTATTGGATAATTTCGTGGCGTTTATTACCGCTACATCACCGATAAATAACACTCAGACAGTGTGTCGGGATTATTGTAAAAAACCTATTCATTCCAGGTTTTGCTAAAAGATTATTTCGGTACACACGTCTTAACTGAGCTAACAACGCCAAAAGACTAGCACCAGCGAGAATGCTGTTGAACAACAATGGTTTTATCAGGGCTAACAAGCAATTGCATAAATAATCGTAGGCAAGAAAAACACTCTTGTTTGCTCAACCTTACCATCTTTACCACAGAAATAACAATGCTTTGACAACCAATTCATAGCAATGTTACATATGTATTAATTTGTCCATGCAACTGCAATTCTAGTCACAGATGATAAAGAAAATAACTACGATACACATCCCATGATATTAATGTTATGACTACAGCGCTGCAGGCAAGGATAAGTTGACACTACAGTATTGACGTCAACATTCCTTGGGAGGCTTCGGTAAGAGATTCGTGACTATAGGACAGTCTTCACAGCATATCGTGCCTTGATTTCAATGATCTATCCTAAAAGCTGACGATTGCTAAGTCGTGTTTGTCAAAGAGCCCACTAAAGCTTCTGCTGCTACGGGAACCAAGACAAAAAATCCACAAACAAGCCATCCACTAATGCGCCACTCACCACAGGGCCCCGGGACGAGAATGGCCGCTTGGCGTCAGCTTTCGTGCGTTTCGAGGTGTTCTTCAGGTCTGGCCGCCAGATGCTGTCAGGTATTCCCTTTAAAGTGAATGTCATACATGTGAAGATAGTGAGATAGGCATGAGCTATGATGGGAAAAGCCTACTTGTAACTTCTGGTAGGCTTTCAATGTTTAAGAACGACCCTAAGTAAGAAAATTTCAAAGTTTGTAAAAATGACTCCCATCACGTCATTGTTTGATGGTGTCATGAAATCGTTTTGTGACGACAGCAATACCTGACAGCATCTGGCGGCCAGACCCAAAGAATACCCAGAAACGCACAAAAGCTAACGCCAGCCGGCCATTCTCGTCGCGGGGCTGTGCTGGGTGGCGTGTTAGTGAATGGCTTGTTTGCGGATTTTTTGTCTCGGCATTTGTCGTATCCGAAGCTTTGGTGGACTGTTTGGCAAACGCATCGTAGCAATCGTCAGGTTTTAGGGCAGATTAGTAATATCGAAGCACGATACGCTGTTAAGACTAAGCGTCATGAATCCCTTATCGAAACCTGTCAAGGACTGTTGGGGATGTGAGTACTGTATTGTCCACTTATCTACAGTCCTGCACTTCCACTTCTTTCACTTGCTTGCAGTGCTGTAGTCCTGTAATTGATATCTTGAGGTATACACAGCAGTTAATCTCTTTATAAGTTGTGACTTAAAATGCAGTCACATGCAAAAAATCAACAATAAATCTAGATATTACTATGAACGGATTACCAAAGCATTGTTACTGTTGTGGTTAAGATGGAAAAGGTTGAGCAACCAATAATGTTTTTCTTGTTCTGGATCATTTACGCACTCACTTGTTAACCCTGATATAACCGTTGTGGTGCAACAGCATTGTCGCTGATGTTAGTCTTTTGGCGTTGTCAAATCCGTTGTTACCAGTCATTCATAAATCACGAGCTGTTGTCTCATAGGCTTGACATCGTCAGCCAATGTGATACCTTACGTAATGGCACGGGTCAAGAGTGTCATCATGGCACTACCTCAGCGTTGTACTGCGGCGTGGCACATTGAACAATGATACGGCTTTTATGCTCCAATCCCTGCTGGCTAGTAAATCCCGTCATGAGAATATGGGTCAGGTGTGCATTCTTGTATTTACGCCGCATGTGATATATGACTGACAAAAAACAACTAATACAATATCTAAATCACTTACAGCGAGGCATACAACCAATAAGTGACATCACTTGCTCAGCCTGTTTGGGAACCAACAAAACATGGGTGACAAAGATGCAAAGACGTCTTCTGCTTCCACATCCACGCAACGCGTTGAAACCATCAGTCTGCTTAACTCAGAAATATCGTTCACCCATATAAAAAAAATGTAGAACAAAAAAATATTGCGTGTTGTGAACTGACATTGCAAACTTGCTGACCTCGCACATCGCTGGACACATGACAAATGCATGTAGTCATGGTTAGATGGCCGAAATGCAAGGAAGTGATGAAGCTTCTGTAGCACGCAAGGCTCATGAAAATATGTTATTAAGCTCTATCCAAAAAAACCAACAGCAATACTTATCCTTTCTCAGCACCCCCTCATCCTTTCTCAGTTCACACATATTGCAGTTACCATAACAATTACGACTCACAAACAATGCTTGCCTTCATAGAAAATTTGTTATGACGGCTGTATGGTCATCAATAATACAGCACTATATTTTCAGAATTCTTAAGTGAAATACATATTTACAAAGCTCTATCATGCGAGCCTACACCAAGCATGTGCATTAATGAGCCGGACTGATCTGTCCCTACTGCACAAATGAATGTTTAATATAATGATTTGCAATGGATAAAATGCATGCTGTAATGCCTCAATAGGTTTAATATGTTGTCAAGATCAGAATGAAGTGGCAAACTGCTTTCGAACATCGTTGCCACATGGTGCTAGCGTTTTTTTCAGTTTGCCGGCACCACTACCTTGTCAAGTTCAAACGCAAACCTTAAGATAGAGGCCGGTATCAATATGTCACATTTTATTGGGAGTTATTAGATTTAAAGAATACCTAAACAATGCTCCATCTCAGAAGTGCAAATTTCGTACACACACTCCCCATCACATCAAGATCAATACAAGCCACTGGCACGTACCATTAGTGATCACATTCATTTCAAGTGCCTGATTCACACTCTAATGTCAAATAAGTGCGATCCCACACTTGCACATCCCGTGTGACTATCAAATGGCAGGTTTTCTCGCAATTTCCGCACACGTTTTCGGTTATAACATCACACTTCACCGTGAGCTCCCTTGGAAACAAAATTCCAAGTTATGTTCATGGTGATACAACTCAAGAGGTTGTACCCTTAAGGACACATTTTTTTCTAAGATTCAAGTTTTTATAACATTGACCTACGGCCTAGAAATAAGGAAAAATGTTCCGTTGATGACGAGCGCCGCACAACCAGAAAGTGCTGACGCTTACGTTCGCAACATGCATTCAGCAGCGAAATGTTGCCAACAGCTATTCATCTTCCGCGGATTGTATGTATCATGCATACCGCATCGTCGCTTTTGAGAATGTTTCAGCGGCAATGCTGTCTTGACCATAAGCAGAATACAGCCTGTAATAAAGGCAATTGTGTGACGTTTATATAATGAAATCAATGCCAAGGCGATTTTGAAGTAGTCTCCCAATAAACATTTTCGCACTTTTCCGGGCGTAGAATTCAGGAAAAAGAGGGTTTTGGGTATTAAAAAGGACATGACCGTGAACTGCACCAGAAGGTCCTTAAGTTGGTGATTCAGTTTAAACCCCCATTTAAAGGTGGATCATTCCCTTAAAAATGACGTATTGGCGGCGCCACTCCTCGCAAAACTGCGCATAGCTGTATACAATGAAATAAGGGATCTTTAGGTACAGAAAGCTGAATGCACGTTTTCAGGTCGCTGACCTACGGCAGACTGAAGTTGGGCCACGACTATCCGTAAATACAATTTCTGTGGAATATATCAAGCTGATGCGACAACGTAGTGTTAAGGCAGTTTATTTTCACGAGGGCTAGCTCCCTCTCAGCATTACAGCGTATTTACAAGCAAGCCTCCAAAATAAGCTTATCTTTAAGGTGTACGATTACTCATTCTTAAATGGCAACATTCGCCGCCGCGTACGACAAGGCACTTCTTCCCTGCCGGCTAAGAGTTTTATTTAAGCCCAAATCGGTAAGTTTTCTGGATATAATCAAATAATTTAGCCATGTGTTTTTAAACATAAAGACCACAAGATTTCAGAAAAGTATTTTTTCCTCCAAAAAGTGTGCGGCGAGTGCAGGTGGTAAAATGTATAAAAACAATACGATCGTTATTATTAAGGTGGCATACATTTATCTGAGTTCAACAATCCATGACTGATTTCTAGGTCACAAATGATATCTTTGGAGAGAAAAAGCTAGTACTGTGGCAATTAACACGCATTGTGCTCCTATGAATACGTTGGTTGCAATGGGCAAACTGTTCACAAAGAGAACTATATCGCCGCGAATACACATCGCTTGTTGCCAAAACCCAACTTTGGTACAGCTGAGGTCCACTGAAGTGATGTTGACCACATTTGTGATGTGGCGAAGCGCGGGGCTAAAGCCTCGCCTTCCAGTACCAACCGTTCGTATATGGCTTGCCCAAGAAGGCCATTTGGTCGCTGGCCTGACAGTGCTAGCCTAATTACAGAATGCCGAGGCTCGTGTGATTGCATGCCACGGTAAAGGCAATTTCGTGCTGTTTTGATAAAAGTCCAAGGCAGAATGGATCCGTTGAGCCTTCATTAAATAAGAGGATGCTGGTTCGGAGTTCAGGCAATACATCATTTGACGTAACTTGTTCAGTGCATTAGCGAAAACCGTATTCTCATAGATACGACAGCAGTAATAGCCTTATTCCTCGGAGAAAAACTAGCAGAATGGAGATATAGATGGGTTCAGGGCCTCTCAAGCCAAACAGGACCCCTTTGTCTGACAACCCCGCCGTGACGTCAACGCGGGGCGCCTGGACAGGCTACAGCATTGTGAGCCCATAGAAAGAGCTTTTTTCAAAGGCAGCCTTTGGGCAGATCAAGAAGGTATGGACGACTGAAGCGCTTTAAGTACTAGGCAAAACGTGTGTTTTTTTCACGCCAGGTGTACTTTTGCAGCTCAGCGCCTAAGCTTTCAATTGCAAGTCATTTTGCACAGGCATTGCAACGCTAACCTAGGTGGCGCCACTGGTACCAACACCTGGCATGTACATGGCGCTAGTGTTGTTCTTGAGCTTACGATACTCATCCAGTTTTCCTTAGATACCTACATTGTGCTTCTCCAGGCGTTCTGTGCGCTGTAATGCTAGCAGTGCTTGCCGAATTTGAAGTATCTTCACATCTTACTTGCCAATGCCGCCCTTTATTTTGTTTGGTCAGCAAGGCATGTTTGCCGCTCCATAGCCTGCCATTCTAGGTCAAACGTCACATGATGCTCGGCCGCTGTGTTGGTCACCTACATGTGTAAACTTCCTCCTTTTGACGTTGGATTTAGTATTTGACGTTGTCTCAGTATGATTGACGCTTTTCACCCTCTTAAGTTAGCTAACTATTTAACCTGTGACATCATTATGCGACATTTCGAACTCAACATCAACATTAGGTGAGCCGGTTGGTGGAAAAATAACCGTCGCCGAAAAACGACAATTCTGCTCATCTATGAGATGCAGGCCATATGTAGAAAGATGACAACCACGAGCAACTAATAATTTAAGTGCATATGTTGCGATATACCGGGAATAAAGCACATGTCAAATGGAAGTATGACGCAGACAAACAGCACAATGTCGGGTAATGATATATTTAGAAAATGATGGAGGGGAGGAAGCAGCAATAATACCGAAAGGGTTGACACCAAAATACCAAAACAGTAACACCAAAACAGTTGGCAAGCAAGGCGTCGTGCTGTCCGCATCGAGACACTCGGAGATGCACCAGGGCGTTTGCGTCCAGGGCAACTGATAATAGCACGATGTAGTCGGGAAGGCGTCACCTGCATTTTACGCATCAAAACTACACGTCCCAGAAATGCGCTCACCAGCTTCGGGAACCTTGCCGGGACGTGAAACCTGATCAGCCCTCCACCCCCCATCCAAACAGCTGAACCGTGAGGAGCTAGTTCGGTCAGCCCGAAACTGCCACTGCTGGTCAAATGCGTACACATTTTTTAATCATTGGCAGTACTTTTCAGGCGCTTTGAGCACCACCCAAACAAATTTAGGAACCCACTGCAGCATCTTTTCAAAAGGAATTCATTGTTTCAGATGATGATCAAACGCCGTTTCCTACAAACATTTAAACGGATGTAATAGCCTGCACTCATCTTTACCCACACCCATCCAACCGTCGAAAGTTGCGCTGCGTTTCTGATGACAGCACACATCCACAATAATAGTTCGGTAGCATTTGACTTTGGTTAACCCTATTGTAAGCGTGGTTTGGCAGCGCGCCAAGAGCTTGGGCGCTATGGCATGCCTGACCCTGCCTGGGCCAAGTTTTCGGAAGCATGTTAAACTAGCAGCAGCTTTATATCAAGTGGCTCATCGATATTCAGGACTCCCACGACCTGGCTGAACTGCTGAGTTAACAACGTTAAACCTATGCGTTTGAAAACCTGGAAAGGTAAGGTGGGCATTCACAGCTGCCTGAAACATCTTAAGTTGACGTATACTTGTAGACCAGTGTCCAATCTCTTAAAACCGTTGAGTGTGGGCATATAATGTCTCGCGAAGTTTTGTGTACCCAATTCAGCTTTCCGCATTCAGAGATACATGGGCCAAGTCTTTCTCAGCCTGCGAATTTGTGGCTTCATTTTGGCATCCCGGAACACGGTCGACGGTTTGTTACAGATATGTTGTTAGCTTGACAGGTGTAATTTGGGGGCTAAAGGTGCTGGCTAGGGCCAGGATTCCGCCAACGTCTTGTCCAGCTATCGACATTTTGAGCCTAGTTATTTGGCATTATCACTCGCACTTGAAGTTGGCGCTTGTCAATATTTTTGGTGTGTGGGCAGGATACGCCAATCATACGTCTGAACATCCAATGAGAGCTCAACCCTCGCCCTCACTCGTTGTTTTCCACCCCACAAACTGATGGGAGGGGGAGGGGGGGGGACAGGCAGTCGACGCAAACTACCCCGCCGACAACGTGTCAGCTGTTTCATTCCGAGCACATGACATCTTGTTTTGTGTGTTCTGAGCATATATGTATAATAATTAGGTGGTAAATTATTAATCAAATATACATAATATAAAAAATATAAAAATGATATAAAAATAAATAACAAATATAAAAAATATGTATAATAAAAATACATGTATAATAATTATAAAAACAATGTTGGGCTCTGCTACTGTAACAGATAACGTCCCCGCCGTCTCGAACATCGGCTTTATTGGTTGCTGCCCGGCATCCGCGCTGGTCGAAGGTTGCCATGCAGTGCTTCTTAAAAAGTCGCTGTCGGACGCCAGATGCTATGGCCACATTTTTGTGTCTAAGAACGCGTAATGAGTGCTCCAAATGGCACAGCGAACTTGGACATGATTCCACAACAAGCATGAAGGATATCCTCAAAAACCTTAAGGATACGGGGGGGAGGGGAGGGGGGCTTGACGGCATTCTCCACCTCATCGACAGGCCAACTCCCGTTTCAGGGTCTAAGCTGCCCTAGAATGGCAGGTGCCACCACTGAAAGTGCTTCCTTTTGCGTTGTTCACGTCGGGCTCGCGTGTGTGGTCGTTCTCAATATGGAGTAGTTGAAGCTTCAAATTGCGTTCAGGACCAGAATAAAATGCTTCAAACGAATCCTGGCTTTAAATCTTGGACAGACACTTTTTGTAGACAAGCACGAAACCACGCCGCACAGCGCGTCTTGCGATGATTTCATGGAGAAATAATAACGAGGCGGCGGCCGTCGCATTCTCGTTCCATAGTGCACCGCGACACGATTCTGCACAGTATATCGTAAGCGATATGAATTGGCTAAAAGTATTACTTTTACGACTTAAACATTATTCCGCGAACTTACGGCATGCTTTGAGATTGTGGAGAACCGAGCTCGTAACCATAACAAGAACAATGAATGTTGTAGAGGTATCAAATTCAGCACTACTGAAATGTTTGGCATACAGGTGAGATGTCCGCTAAATTGCTGCGGTTTACCTTTGTTGTATATCTAAATAGCAAAAGTAAATCAAGATCTCACGGCACAAACTAAGTTTTTGGATTGCACTACATTAACCTTTTATAAGAAGTCATATTACTAAGGAGAGCTGTATAAGCCCAGTAATCTAGCCGATGAGACACCGCATTCAGTAGAAAATATAGTCCCCGCGAAAACGTCACCGGCTGCCAGGTTCACATAACCTGTAGATTTAGCAACCGTGGATGGGTTGACATTTCGGCAACATGTCTTCACTGAAACAATAGCAGAACCAGGTGGCCATCATCACTGCTTGAGAAATTGGTCGGGCGGGTGGCTCCCTAACGTTGGGCGGTGACGTCACAAAGTCGTACGGGCTTGAGCGGCGGCGTCGCATGGCAACGTCGACTGCGTCGCTTGGAAAGCAGTAGTCATGCAGAAATACTGTCGTCGGTCTTGTCTATTATCGTGCAGCGTGGCGTCTAGTTTGTATTGTTTTGTGGCCTCGGTGCGCGCTATTATGTCGCGGGTGAGAGATATTCGGAGTGGTGTGCGCGCGTTGGGCAAGAGTGAGCATCAAAGGCGATTTTTTGGCAGCAAGATGCCATCCTGTTAGGCGGCTGCTTGCAAGAATGTTAAACGGCGCAATGAAGGCACTTAAATTGTTAACATTTCTAAAAAAAAATCGATCCAACTGTCCTGAAAACATGAGTGCATCGTTGCTCTTGAACTATAAATGTGGAGAATGCGTTAATCTGATCTGATCATTTTCAAGATCATAACTGATCCTGGCTATCTAGTTAAGACCAGTCCCACGTCCAATGTTAAACCATGCCTTCGACCAAGTGCAGTTCCTTCTATGCAACTGGACATCGCCAACACGCCGAGGTGAGTATGCGTGAGCTTAAAAGGAAAATTACGGTCTCTTTTATGCAGAAATCTTTCGAGCCGATTGACAGTCCAATGCAGTGACAATCTATGCCGCTCTGTGCAGTTTGTAGACTACAATACGAAGTTCAAACGAGACTCTCCAACCATAATCTTGTTAACAAAGTGGGGCCTGACTACCACACAAGTGGCACAGCCATCTATGCGACACGGGCGGGTGAGTGTCAGGGGCGTAGCCAGGGTTTGCGACGGGGGAGGGCAAGTTTGCACGAGCGAGTCCCACCCCCATTGACAACACATCTATGCACTGTGAACTGACTAACGAACCCCACAACCGCTAATAGGCACAGTACCTAGCGCATCAATGAGATCCCAATAGTGGTCTGCCCTGGTGCCTTAAACAGTTCTTTCAGCTGCGTGCCGTACATGTTCGCCCGACTATATGCGAGTCTTGCTACTAATGAACCACTTTTGGGCTCTTCGTGTCACTGTCTATGCTAGTGTCTGAGATTTCAAACAAAAACTTTTTGCCTGGTCACCAAAGTTCGGGATTACATACTGTAATATCATAGTAAAAAACTGCTGCTGTGCCTAAACCATATATCTTCAACCTCAAGAGCAGAGAAGAATGGAGGGGGGGGGGGGGGGGGGGGGGCTGGGAGGGCCGCGCTGTTCTCATTATTTTTGCGTTGGAAAGCAGTAATGGTGCCCCCTCTCCCCTGGGGCAGCCGCTGCACCGAAATGACAATGAAAGGGGGCCATCCAGACAAATCCGTGGTTATGGCCAGGACCGATAGATATCAGAATGGTGCACGCAGTGCAGTACTCGTCAGCCATTGACCATCCCTCTTACCCGGTCGGATTATGTTACGCTGAACCACAAACAAATGTGACTGTGTATAAAAACAAGCATGGCACAACGAAAGAAAAGGCATGTCCGGGTCAAACACGTTTTGCTGTCACAATGAGAAACAACACTGATGACCTGTAATACGGTATGATAAATGCGCCTGTTAAATACGTGTAAATGACTGTGTTTCGCCGTGTTGCAGATCTAAGATCCAGCCGTGGCGGACACGGCACAGCATGCGGACGACGTAGAGGCTGCCTACCAGCAAACAGCCGCGAGGTGTCCAGTGCCCGCTCTGAACGAATTCGGCGAGGACGACGGGGTCAACGAGTCGGGCGAAGACAAGCTCCATGGCGGTGACGGCGAGAGGACCGAAAATGGTCCCCACCGCGGCGACGGGGTGGACGAGGTCAACATCGAGCACAGGGCGCTGACCCTCGTTGCCGGCTTCGTGGCGGCCAAGTGTCCTTATTATCTATGGCCCACATCATAGACATTTTGTCTCCTATATTTCAAAAAAGCATAATTTTTCTAGGGTGTTCTATCAGCAGCCTGTTGGTGTTCCAGAATACAATTATTGTGAAAGCCACCAGCATGAAACAAGCAGAGATGCGTGCCAATTTGGAACACGATAGATGACATGACCTTTACATGCCATCATATGTCCGGTTTGTTGCCTTGGCCTGTCGTTTTTATGCCATACCCATGCGAAGCATGCTTCTTGCGGTATGCTCCCTGCGTGCTGCGATCACTTCGCTCTTTCTTCGCCGGAAAATGGCATTACTACATTTCTAAACGTAAATCGGAATACATTTCCGCGGAAAAGTTTTCGATCTGCAGACAAAGCGTTTGAGCTTTTCGGCATTTCGAGAAGCACAAATGTGACCTGTGCAGCCGACAAGGTCAAGCCCGTCGTCACCTATTGACACTCATTCTTCGTGCAAAACTTCAGCTGGCATAGGGAAAAGTACGGGCAGTCACAAGGAACGTCGTTCCAGTACGATGGGCAGTGCGTTACGCAATGTTCCCTACCCTCATAGTTATCAGGAGACCGTGGACCCCTCCAGAGAACCACGCCACAGCCGTCGGCACCCATAAACACCCCCTCTGAGACAACATCGGTCACCCCCAGCCACACTTCGCTTCCTGCAGCCAGATCAGCGACACACTGGTTCTCAGCATCGGTGCGGGGAACGACCAGGTGGGCTCCAAGCTGTTGACAGCGGATCTCTGCCTCCGCGTAGTTGACTGCAGCGTCCAACCGGATCAGGCAGCGACCCGCGCACCGCGTGAAGCCCGGCGCACAGCTGCAGGGGTCGGTTGAAGAGCCTGAAACGACAGGGTAACCGGTCTGGCAGCGGTACTAGGTTCAGCTGTCTAGCCTTTAGGTGCCTTGCTAGAGACTTAACCCTAGGCCAGCCATAATTTAGGAATATTTCGCCCCCCCCCCCCCCTGTTTGACTGTGACGTTCGTGGAAATAAGAAATAAACGAGCATGGATGCCTTTTTGATGTGTGCATAACTTTGCCTCATTTGGTGGTTGATGATGATGATTGTGATGATGACAATGATGATGGTGATGATGATGAAAGAACGCACGATAAATGGCGATTCAAGGGCTTAGAATCACAATGGGACAGCGAAAAGCCCTTTTGTCAGTCTCAGTACCGAAAGAGAGGTCATCCGAACAGTTTCAGCCAGGGGCTGATAAGACGCATGGGTGTCTCGGTTTCAGCTATCAGACCCACTGCGCCGGTGATAAATTCCTTTGCGTCAATGTGGAGAGGAAAATTATTTCAAAAATATTTTCTCAATCAAATCCGTTTTATCTAAAAATGCTTCCAAAATGGCCTAGGATAAGATGTCACCCGGGGACAAACCGACAGCAAAAATACAAGGTCATGACTAAATTACATAATTCAAGTCAAAATGGAATAGACGATAAAAGACACAGTGACCAAATGCGCTGGACAAAATGTCATTGGTGCTCATTCAATGTCAATGACGTTCTTTGACTGCGTAAGGACAAAATGACCAAAAAACAACGATATTGTTTCCATTTTATTATTTCAATAAGCGTGAGGGATGACTTCGACCGGTACGATCATATAAACAACACGTTGACATGGGTCATCTTAGGTCAGTGACCTACCCTGACTTTTTGAAAATGCATGGAACATGTCTGTTGTGGTCTCTGTCATTAGTAAATTCGAAATGATCACTGAAAACTACTCCATAAGGCAAGCTCGCGAATAAAAAAGCGAGTTAGTTTTTATCTCGGTCTCACCTTCGTACCTGACCATGGGTCAATAGAGGTTCCTTTAATCCTAAATCAAGTCACAGTGTTAAGCATATTCTAACACTTCACAAAGTTATTGAAAGAAACCTTCGAAACTTTCCAGTGAAAACGGAAATTTGTCGTGAAAACTGGTAATGATAATAACACATTTACTTGACCAAACAAACTACCTCTGTGTTTGCCATCACAACAGTGCAACATGATGGTTGTAATTCCTACATTCGCGTAGTTCACTGCAGCGTCCAACCGGACCGGACCCAGGTAGGTGGCACGACCAAGATAGACCGATATCGACCAATTGAGTCCATCGAGATGCCTAGAGGCCAAGAGGAGAAAAGGCGATGATAATTGGGAAAATACACGTGACGCAAAGAAATATGCGTGGGATTTTGTGATCTTGCCAAGCGGAACACTGAATTGTCGGTTGCGAGTTGCTGTCGTCACAGTCTCCAAAAACGTGTTCGAATGTGATTCTCTGGCAGTCGATCGCTTGTAATCAGGTCCACCGAAATAGCCCATAAATATCCCTCCGAAAGCGACAATAGCGTTGCACTCGATGTCACAGCTGACCGGCGCCCCGTTTCGACGCTACACCACTGGATGATCGTGTGTCACCCCCCTCACCCGGCCGATGCTGTCCCTGGGGTGACTGTGTTATGATCAAGCACAGGCGAAGTCATGTGTCGGTTGAGGGTGGCAGTGGTGGCAGTGGTGGACGTACTACCCCTGTGGTGGCAGTACGTCCGGCCGAGTGTCGCTAGACGATGCGCGGTCAGACAAGCGTTGCTGTATGGATGATTTTGTCCGACGTTTCGGTCAGCCGCCTCAATCAGCATGACAAGTTTTTTTTAACGAAAACAGGCCATTGTGTTTGCTCAAATGCATAGGTGATCTCAAAGCGGCGTGTTTTTTGTGATGGTTTCGTGCCTAACGTGTCTATCTTGCCTGGTAATTACCGTGCGTGGCCAATGAGTATAACGAGGAAATTTGACAAGAAAACAATAGGGAACTGGTCAAATCAGGCACCCCTATCATTCTGTTGACAGCATCCTTTACTAGCTGTCAGGGGCGGATACGAAGCTGGAACGGGCATGAAGCTATGCTCCTTTCTGAACCCCAAGAGGGTTTGGTACCCGGCAGGGGCAACATAGTTTCATGGTGAAGGGGCCCCAAAAACTTCACTTCAGAACCGCAAAATCTTTCTGTTCAAACGGTACTTAATTCCAGGGGCACCACAATTTCCAGGCGATGTCCCGTGACGTAATCTTGGCTCAGCCCATTCGATGAAGGGGAACCAAAACGTTTATTTATGTGGCACCATAGCCTTTATTTTCAAAAAAAGGCTAACTCCAGATGGCACCACAAAGACCCCCCAACCTTCAATCCAATCAGTACAACATTCGAGGGGCACAGTAATATTGTTCATTATTTATTACCTATTCTTCACCCATTGTTCGAGGTCCTGTAAAGTGAAGGGTCCCCTGTGCTGGTCAGAGGCCCACACCGCCCAACGTAAAATCCTATGGCGTCAAAGGGCGGCCGAAGACGTATTCGCTGAGCCGAGACAGGCGCGTGACAGCCGAATATAAAGGACTTCTGGCGTTGGCGAAGCCTTCCTGATGACGAAAGAACGCACAGGAAATGGCGGTGCAAGGGCTTAAATTCAGAACGGAACAGAGAAAAGGCCTTTTGTCAGTTTGAGTACCGAAAGACAGGCCACCGAACCGCTTCGACCAGGGGCTGATAAGACGCGCTGGTGTCTCAGTTTCAATAATTGGGCCCAATGCGCCGGTGAGCAATTCCTTTGCGTGAGTGAGGAGAGGGACCTGGGTTCAAAAAATTTTCACGATCAAGTTTATTTTTATCAAAATGCTTGGCAAATGACCTAGGATAAGATTTCGCCAGGGGATAAAGCCGACAAAGAAAATACAATATCGTGATGAAGTATATGATACAAGTCAAAATGGAATATAGGTCAAAAGACAAAAAGTCCAAAAGAACAGAAGCCATGCGTACTGGCCTATTAAAAAGCCATAAAACCATGCATACACCAATGCATACCGATGTGCTGCACTAGGAAACCAAAATTCATGAAAGATCCCATTTCTCGAAGCATTACGGTGCAGTCTTTCAAAACTTGTTTAAAAACTTTTCACCACCCATTTTCTAACTAAACACCATTCACTTGTGGTTTGTGGCTTGAAATATTTTGCAAAACTGTAAAAAATGTTTTAAGAGACAGAAAATGTGACTGCGGAAGCTGCGATTTGCTGACTATGAGCAAGACTATGCCTTTATTGGGTGGGTATCATGCTAGATCTCTTCCTACAAAAGATTTCAAAACTTCTTAAATGAATTCATGGGCATCTCTGACGCACCCGCGACAAACCAAACTTCTATACCCTTGGAGTGTTCCTGTTTACAGGTGTGCGGTGCTTCCAGAGCTTACGCACGGTATTTACAGCGGAAACACACGCCTTAACATGACTCAAGATGAATGCTCCCTGAAACGAATGATCCTCAAAGCCTGGATGGCTTCACACAGCACTGCTGCAGACAAAACGGGAGCAGCCAAAATTCAACGCCCTTGACCAATGCGCCTTGCTGATTGACAGGCAAAGCATTTTATTAAAATTTGGGTGAGATTATGGCATGAACTGAAGAAATGTCTACAAAGAGTTTTGTTTACGACGGACGCGGTTCGCCGGTTTAATATTGCTCGCTCGGGTGGAGTTGGTGCGTCAATTTGACATCAATGGGGGGTCAGTTTGATCCCCTGATATCTCGAAAACTAAAATAGCCAGAAACACCATATATAGCTGTGCTGAAAAAATGTCATTGGTACTCATTTAACGTCACTCACGTTCTTTGGTCTCTAGAGGAGCAAGACGACCAAAAACCTACGAGATTGTTTCTATTTCATTATTTCAATAACCGTGAGGGATAGCGTCAACCGGTATGTTTCTATAAAGAACACGTTGGCACGGTCATCTTAGATCAGTGACCTACCCTGACCCATGAAAAGTGCATGGAACATGTCTGTTGCGGTCTCTGTCATAAATAAATTTGAAATGACCACTAACAACTACTGCATAAGGCAAGCTCGCGAAAAAGTGGTTTAGTTTTGACCTCGGTCTCGCCTTCATACTTGACTATAGGTCAATGGAGGTTGTTTTAATCCTAACTCAAACTGTCTTATTGCACAGGAAACTATTTCAGAGGTGCATGACTTAGTCTAACACTCAGTAGTCAGCATCACATTGAACGAAACGCTAGAAATGGCCTTCGCTGGGAGCCACGACTTCACTGCCGTAATTCAGCAGCCTCTCAAGTTACATCTAATTTCTCCTATGGCAAAAATCCACTGATCAATTAGATAGATATCTCGCCGTTCGGAAATCATGTTCAAAACACAATGTGGGGGGGGGGGGGGCTCACGTTGCCACCTTCAGCGCGGGTTATTATATAACAAAGTCATTCTTAGTGGATATATGTGGTGTTCTTGCTGCGTGTTGATGTAATTGCATGAAAACTGCCTTCTGTCTTGTCTCAGTGTTAAGCATAGTACAACAACTTCACAGATTCATTATAAGAAACCTTTCGAACTTTTCGGCGAAAACGGAAATTATTCGTGAGAACTGTTAATAATGACAATAACACATTCACTTGACCAAGCAAACCACCTCTGTGTCTGTCATCATGGCAACAGCGCAACATGACGTTTTGAATTCCCACACTCGTGTCAGACAATGCCTCCCGTTTTTCTATTACTTCAATGGAAATTGTGCAGCTTTCTGCTAGCAGAGTATAGCAAAAAAGGGCAGAAACAGGCATTGAACACTTAATTAGCACCCGTGGGACATAGGACCTGTGGAACAAAGCATCATTTTTATTCACTCCTTGGATGATTATCGATGACAAATCCTGGTGTTAAATCTCAATCCCTTGATTGTTGTCTTTGACTCAGTGTTAATGTGGGGTGTACATAATTTGATATACTTGCTATGGACTATTTTGGGAGCGCCAGCCATCGCATGTTGAAAATGACATCATCATCCAGACAGCCCGCTTCCTCAACTTAGATGTCATATATGAAATCCAACTGCGACGCAGCATTTCTAGGAACGTGATATTGATGCTGCCGACGTTGTCCTGGGTGCGCCAGTATCGATGAAAAAGGTGTGTTGGTCTATAATGTTGAACGCATAATTTAAAGTTAAAACCGAATTAGTATACCTATTATAGCTTGCCATTGCAAGATTTGGACTAGCCCGTGCAATTAATCTTAATGCAAGGTTCTAGGATTTCACCGGAGCATATCCTTTAAATGTCTCTTTTTTAGGAAATGTTCTGCTCGTGAAGACAGGAAAGCAAACATCAGATATGGTGAAACAAACTGACTTATAACTATCGGCATATCTTTACGCTGAAAACACTGCTCGGCACAATAAAATGTCCACTATGTAATGAATATGTTGCCAAATACGTCATTGTCCTGATTGCGTCATGGAAGATGCGTATTGAAGGGTCCAGAGTTCATAAAGTCCAGTGGTCAAAAAGTCTAGAATCGCAGCATCCAGCGTTCATAACGTTCAGAGATCGTCCAAAGCCGCTGGGCAAAGGAGAATCATAAAGTCCAGTGTTCATTAAGTCCAGTGTTCACAAGTCCAGCGTTGATAAAGTCCAGTGTTCATGAAGTCCAGCATGCGAGATCCACGGGTTGGGACACTGCCCTACTTCCTCGCAACCTTTCACCTTATCGTTCGGATATCGCCCGACAGAGGGCTACCGGAGCCGATTTCGCCCGCCTCAGCCGACGAGTGACATCATGCGGTACAGTTATGCTGTACAGTATGCTGCGCAGTTAAACCACTGTGCAATGATGTGGACAAGGTTTTGTTTCAGCGCACCAACTATGCCGTGTCAGCACGCCTTGGCAGCAGGCGCATTAAAAAAATTCAAAAAACTGATCCCGGGCTCGTGACATCGGAAATAGCTGGTTACTCCGCAGTCGCTGCGCGATAATCGTGGAGAGCACTTGCCGGGGTGCCTGCTGTTTGGTATTGTGGGCTATGGATAAAATCATCCGCCGTATTTGGTTCCGGTATTAACTGTATGTGTTGTTGATGTTTGTTATTTTCTAAGGGAATTGATAACTGATTTGTGAGGCGGACTGATTTGATGTCTGCTCCAGGTAGGCGCTCATAAAGATCTCCAGTTCCCGGCACGCTAACCTATATTGCTAGTGGTTTTATTTGGCTGATTCCCCTCCTCCCCCCAATTGCAAATTCTTTTACACGCTCCTACTAACGGGACTTATTCGGAATTCGACATGCCTTTACTCTCAAAGAGAGGGTGGGGGCTGTCTCATCAGCTGAATCCGGATACTTCTCCCTGGTGAGACACGTTAAATGGCCCAGCCTAGAAACAATTCGTATCTTCAATCAGGTACGTTTTAAACGGATGTGGTTTACCAAAATAATTCGGTTGACCGAGCGATGAAAAAAGAAAGCAGAGTATGGTGATAATACGCCAACAAATTGGTTTCTCCCCGAATTTGGCTAACATTTTCACAAATCTGCCGGCTGCAACCCAGGTTACGGCGGGGCATGAAAGCCATGCAACTGAATAGGGAACCGCATTCCTGGTTGAAAGTCAAAAGGAAGTAAAACCCAAATGCTGACTGCGAATGTATTCAACAGCCTTCCAAACGTTGCACAAAACACTACCCACAGTGCCGCGCATAAAGGCACTGTTAATTCACCATATGAACAGCGGAGCTGAGTGTGTGTCACTGAGCTGGTTTGCGATATATGAGCTGAATGCATTGGGAAAATCGCGAGCTTGTATTTGTCAACCACTTGATCAGTCTTGACGCGCTCTTTCCTTTTACGCTTCAGGACCTCTTAAGCACAGAATTTGGGGTCGAGTAACACCAGTCGGGAGTTTATCGGGACGGGTGCAGTTTGCGCCGCGGAGGGGCGATGGTGGCATGGTGGTTAGTGGTTAGAGTGCTCACCTTTGGACTTTTGTATCCTGGGATACACACCCGGCCACACCACTACGGCATCCCACGCACCTAACACCTGATAAATACGTAGTAGAGGCGTTCCGCCTCGAAATAGCAATAGCGGCCGATGAGACGTAAAGTCCCAACCGGTATTACAGCCCGATCCGACAAACAAAGGGCCGTCCGCCAAATTTGCTTGCTTCAACAATGCTTCCGCTCAATCACTGTATACATATGGGAATAATAATGTGCAATCGGTTGGACACGGAGCTCGGACACACACACACCAGCCCAGATGCTGTCCGCTCGACGGTCCGGCCGGCAGCTACGCCCGCGGCGGGTCGGCGGACGAGGCATCCCGGCCGCCAAATAAAGAATCCATTCACGCGCGCGCCGTCCCTTGCTCGAGAATGGAATCTCGCCACACGCGCGCGAGGCCTGTGCGTGGGGCAACACGTCCGCGGTCGAAACACTGCCAGCTCAGTCGGGCGCGCCGCCACCTTCGCGTCAGAGTCCGAGGTCCCTGACCCGGTTTCACTCGGTTCGCCGCGGTACACATCCCAGCAGACCGGGCACTGGACATGTCGGACATCACGGGATCTCGGTCGTGCTGGACCGGACCCCCCCCCCCCCCCCTCCTTGACAGGCGCCTCAATGGAGGAGCCTCGTGTCAGTCAGGAACCAGCATCGGACAAGGTCCCTCTGCCCGTTTTCTCTAGGCCCCAAATGCGTCGAACTAGGATCCCTGTGCTATGTATTAAACCCGCTACTCTTGGGACCTCTTTGGGTCGGCGAGTGGCCCCGCGTTGATCCAGGGTCAACCATCCCGGCCAAAGGGCCTTCGGCGTCAGAGAGGGGACCAATGTATCATGTGCATTAATAATAACCGATTGGAAATCTGAAAAGGGACGGAAAGCCATTCAGCCCCAGTCGGGAAAAGCGTGGGGCATCAATTCTTTGCTGAAAACTCTATTGGGGTCTGGCTTTTGAAGGTTGTGGGGGGAAGGGAGAAGGGTCCAGGAACCCCTGGGAGGAGCTCTGTTGGGAACCGTGAAGTTCAAAAAATGACCATACTGGATAAGAAGAGCAAAACAGATTGCCAAACACAAATTCCGACGATACCGTGGCAGCGTCTAGCAGTCCAAGAAGCCTCTATGGTAAACTCGTGGACCCCCCTCTGCCCGCCCAGTCGGGACTTCCTGGTCGCCAGGGGTACACTGGTATTTAAGGGTCCTTACAACTACTTAGACCTCTGTTGCTCCTCAAACTACGGACACTAAGAGAACTGGAAAACTACCAGAATACCCTGGTCGCTCAGCGGTCGCATTCACCGCTCAGGTACCTCCGGCATAACACACAGATGTACATGGGCCCGTGCCCCGCCCCTTCCCGCCCAAGGGCTCTGGGGACAGACGATCAAAGACCCGATTCGTGGCTCCGAAGCGCCCGAAGGGCTCGGTGGAGATCGTATTAGGAATCTCGGCCCTGCGGCCCGGGTCCGCGTGACCAGCATTATTCGCGCGTAACCCATGTTACAAGAACTGATGTTTGTAGGCATAAAATCCATGTAAGAATAAGCATGAGATAAATTACGTAAGTTGTTCAGTGCATTAGCGAGAAACAATGTTCACATAAATAAGACAACAGCGGTATTAGCCTTGTTCCTCGGAGAAAAAAAGTTGCTTGAATTCGCTTGCATGTACACGCATATTCGCGCATTCTAATTCTTAGGTAGGCGTTGTATCGTCGTAATGGCTGGCAATCGCTCTTTGCTTTATCCGCGGAATGTTGGTGTCCTGTAAAAACAGCGGCTTGCTGTTTCAAAAAATGACCTGAAAAATTGAGTAGAATCATCGGCAGGGAATTTTAGATTCACTTCTGCTATTATTTCGATAATGTCATGCTGTCGAAATATTAAACCAGCTGTATCTCTATTCTCCTGATTTTTCTCCGAAGAATAAGGATAACGCCAGTGTCTTAGCAAAGCACGAGATAACATTACAAACCGAGTCTACTAGAAAAGGCCACCCAGGCGTGACGTCACCATGGGACTAAAGTTTGGTAGCCCGCAGTATGGTTTTTGGTTGATACTATGAAAAGGTTGGTAGATACTTGTCAGGTGATAAAAAACGGAGATTTTGCCCTTGAACTGGATGGCAACCCTGTTCTACATCTTTATTTGTGTGTTATGTGGGTAGATATTATAATTGTACTTTTCAAAACTTCTGAAACCAGCTCAATACTAGGATTTTATTTGTTTAAAAAGCCTACTAAACCACGTTTTTTGGTTCCAGCACCTGCGCCATATTCGTCGAGGGCAAACGCGCGTGATATCTATATGTAATGCGGTTCTGTAAAAGGAATACTTATATGCTAATGAATGAATATGACATGTAATTTGAACGCTAAATTCATGGGCATTCATCAAATTCATTCATCGGCCCATTTTACAAGAAAATTCCTGTATCTTGAACTGAAATGGCATGCGCAGTATTGAAGCTCCCGGGGTTCGCCACTCACTACCCCAATAAAGGCAGGCCAACCCTGCATCCACCCTGACAACGCTCTCCCTAAGGTTACAGGATGTATATACCAACTTCTCAATGCGCGTCCCAGGATGCTGCGAGCCCGTCTAGCCCACCGTATCTCATTTCCATCCATTGTTGTTGCTGTTGCTGCATGCCGTACTCTTTTACGCACTGTTTCTACGCACTTCCGGCTAAAGTTTTTCGGGATAAATCACTGTTGAATAGGATAGACAGATATCTTACTATATATACTAAATATATATATATATATATATATATATATATATATATATATACAGGGAACTAGAATCGCCTTTGGACTAGGGTGGGGGTGAAACATTTCATGACAAAAAGACCGTGTGGGAGTAAAAAAAATCAGTTCACAAAAGATGGAACATATGAGCTCGTGACTGATGCAACAGCAAAGACATCTATTTCAAGTTGGCATGGACGTATTATCAGGAACCTGACAAGACTATTTTGTTTTTTAACATCTTGTATGCGATAGTTTCTGGTGCTCATTTCGAATTTATTGACAGGAGGAACCGCATGATCCATCTTCAGTTGGCTTCTTAGAGGTCAGAACAGGTCATTGACCTAAGATGACCAGGGTCGAACTTTTTGTTTTAGGAACATACTGCCTAACGTAATATTTGTCGCTTATTCAAATGCAAAACTCAGAGCAGTCTTGTACGATTTTGGTCACCATGACTTCCAAAAGGTCAAACAAGGTCAATGACCTCAAAGGGGCTTGTGACCTTTTGCTTAGAGACGTTTGCCTAGGTTCTCGGGGCGCTTTGGAGACATGCCTGAAATTTGACATTGTTTGACCTCATTTGACATGAAGGTCATGACCTAGGAAGCTGAATATAATATTAATCATGCCCACCAACCTACGAGATTAAAATGCGAAACAAGTTAGAGGCGTGCGTGATAAACATCTTCAGAGGGCAGAATTTCGTCATCGAACACTTCTGTATTAGCTGCGTCAGGTCTGTCCCAAGGCTCTATATGACAGCATACGATAGCCTTGCCAGGTAGCCTGGTGAGTTGGACACTCGGAAGGCTTAAATTTATGATTATTGAGCACCGCCATGAACCAAGAAAATGGTTAACCAAGGGTTTAACAGGGTAAAAATGGCGTTAAAAATAAGTTCGGTGCTTCAAATCGTCCCCTTCATTCCCTGTGAATTGTTCGCTCTTGGGTGCATATCAAACATACTTGGGTGGCTGGTAAATTAATCCAATTTATGTATAAAATGCGTACAAATTTGCAGTTGGAGCATCTTGCAGAGAAATTAGTTAACATTTTAAACAGCAGATGGTATCTCTAAAGTCAATCCAAAAAAGGGAAAAATAAAGTGGCATCACACTAGTGTGATACCAAGTAAAGCAAAAGTAGCAAAATAAATATAAAGACTAGTACTTTTCTCTCAAAATTTTGTAATCAGCTGAGTTGACCTAAAATATGTAAAAATAGGTGCTCAAATGGTGATATTCATCTTGTGAATTTAATTTACAAGACATTTCTCGAACTTTTCACTCCTGCATTTCGGGAGTGATGCAATTTAGTGGTGAAGTCTCCTCGGGAAAAAAATAAATACGTGGAGTAAAATAATTTACCAGGTCCTTGCTCGTGTTTGCACCAGGCTCTGTTTTCGTGGTGTGGTGGTGAGACAAAAATAAAATAAAAAATAGCGGATGCGTGAAAACCTTGCATTTGGCACACAGCTGCAGATTGTGATTCATTTTGTAAACAAACCAAACTTAATGCGTGCAAACGGCTGGAGTCGCTGGGGTTCTTGGGCTTGGAGGTACCTGGCGCCCTTGCTCTGTGCATATATATGCATGATTCAGATGTAGATGGGGAAGGACATAGCCATAGGTGTCCAGGTTCTGTGGAGCCTCATTTATGCTTGGTGGCTTCAAGCGAGCTCGGTTTTGGATGGCATCTGAAAACCTCAGAAAGGGAAATAGAGGCTTGGCATGTGCGATCAGACAATGTCAGGCAGGAGTGAAAAATTAACATGAAAGATCGGGAAAAGGAGTGAAAAATTGATCTTCATAGGGTGTTGCTTTGCACCCAAAGTCGGCAATTCTAGGACATTGTATATACATATATATATATATATATATATATATATATATATATATATATATATATATATATATATATATCCACGTATAAGTGCATTTGCTAATCAATGAAGTCAGATTTTGCGCCAGGTAGTGGTCCAGAATCGACGAAGACAAAGGGCCATTGCAGTGTAAGTCGATCGGATTTGTTATGGTAATGAGGTTAGGTACACCGTGTGCTCGGGGCAAGGGCAGCAGAGAGCACTTTGACCGGCGCTTATTGCAAATGCTCTGGAAAGGGGATGAGCGACGGAGTATGCAATAGGCGTCTATCAGCGGGCCGTATGTGGGAACACAGCAGTGCGTACCTGTTCGCGTGCGTCGTTGAGCCGCTGGTAGGTACCTGTTCACTTGAAGGAAGCATACGCTTTAGAGCTTGAGTGGGGAGAGTTTTGAGGTAGCATGGGACCAGTACACGTGTCTCGTGCGAAGGAGGCACCAGCTACATAGCATGTACAAACAACACGTTTCAGGAACATGAAATTGGGTTTTGCAGTCATAAGCAGAATACGGTATATAATCAGACCACACCAAAGTGGCATAAATGGGGCTTACGCGTGGAGCCGAATGACGAATTAGGAAGAAATGACTGGCTACGCTTTGAAGCGATGAGGCGATTACGTGTGTCTTGTCAATAGACCTTGACCAATTACGGGTCCAGAGTGGAAGGGGGTGGGGATGGGATGGGGCTATGACCCATATCCTTTCGGACGAGGGGCCAGCAAAATATCATGGTGAAGGGGCTGCAAAATCTTCATTTGGGATCTACATAACCTTTATTTTCCAAAGGCCCCAACATTTCACGGGTACCACAAATGACCGCAAATATTTATATTCGATAGGCACTGAAATCCGAGTACATCATAACCGGCCCAAAACCTTTATTCTCTAAAGGCATCCAATTTCAGGGATACAGCATTGATGTGCCTCCCACCCCGACGAAATTCTGGATTGGTCCCTTGGGCTAGGGGGCACCAAAATGGTCAGTTGGGGCACCATAACGTTCATTTCGCGGCACCATAACATTTATTCTAAGGATCCCTCTATCTAAGTAAGCAATTCAAATTTCCCAAAGGTTTGGTTGTGAACAGGGTTCAAAACCCATGGACATCAAAATATATATGCCTTTCACCCTTCCAAAATTCTTGAACTGCTTGTTCCGCGATGGAGCACAAAAAAACTCCATTACCGGGCATCCTAGCTTTTATTTTCCAAAGGCACACGGTTCCTGAGGCACCACATAGCAGGGGCACCACAGCTTGGGGTCATTCCCCTCCCCTTTGGGCCCAAGGAGGCTTAGATTCCTTGAAGAGGCACCAAATCTCATCGCAAAGGGCAACAATACCTTCATTTCGGAACCACATAACCGATATTTTTACGAGACACCAAATTGCAGGGACACCACGACGTTCGTGCCGTGGCCTCCACGAAACCCTGCGTCAGCCCATAAGGTGAGGGAGCACCAAATCCTTCATTTCGAGGCAACATTACCTTTATTTTCAAGAATCACACAATTCTAGAGAGTACCAGAAATGGCTCTAACCCTTTATTCTGAAAGAGCCATTAATTCCAGGGGCATAACTATGTTGAGCTTTCCGCCCTAATAAAAACCAGGTAAGGCAAGAAGGCACAAATACCGTCCTTGCTGGGCGACAGTCATCTTGTTTGCCAAGCGGTACTAAATCAAAGCGGGCCATTCACAAAGCCCAAAACAATAATATTAAAGGTCACCAAAGTCCAGCGGCATTGCAATCGGTGTGCTTTTCACTTTGGAAAAATTATGCTTCGGACCGTTCAGGGAAGGGGTACCCTGTTCAGGGAAACAGGCACCAACAGCCTCCGTCGTCGCTGGGGCTTTACGATCAGTCATCACAATGCCCGTGCCTCTCCATTAACGAAATTCTGCATCGTCCCATTCGGCAAAGCGACACCTCTCTTTCAGACCACCTACTGTAGTTATTTCCTTGAGACACCAAATGCAAGTGGACGATTGAAAGAACAATTGAAGGTGGTCCAAAACTTACCTTTCAAGGGGCACCGAAGACAAGGGCATCACCATTTCGCTGTCTTACATTGTTGAAATCCTGATTCGGCTCCTACGGTGAATAGGCACTAAGAACCTTGATTGGGGGCATCACAACGTTTATTTGTATGAGCCCACTATTTAAATTGGAACACCACAATCAGCCCAAACATATACTTTAAAGCGATGCAAGATTCCAGGGGCGCTTGAAATAGCCCCTAAAGTTCTCTTTTCACTGGGAACCGGATTAAGCAGGACCCCCCCCCCCCCCCCCACCACCTCCCTCTTAGGCTCCATGGGTCCCATGGGTTCTAAGGGTTGTTTTTTATCCTTTGGGGCCGAAGATCAAGAGCCCGACTAAAGGGTTCGAGGGGCAGGCCAGAGATCGTATGGAGGGATCACAGCCCGAAGACCGGATCATCAAATGTAAGAGAGGCTCCAGTACTGATCGGAGACCGGTGCGACTGTGTCTCTTTTTAAAGGAAGTGACTGAGAACAGCCACATCGAACACTCCGTTCCGCGCTTTTCTGGGGCGTGGGGGTCATTTCCCGAGCAGAGACAAGGCCAAGACCTCTAAATGCCAATTAGAGGGCAGCCTACATTCGTCGGGACACATGAAACGATGAAGGACCCACATTGCTGGTCAGTGACCACAGTCCCTAGCAGGAGGTCATGTATCGGCAATGAACTCCAGGTCGGCCAAGAGCACCTTTGCTGAATAGGGACGATGATGGGCCCCCGTATGTCAAAGGGCCTATTGTGCTGGTCTGGACCCTCCTGGCAATAAAAGTATTCATGAGAAATGTTAAAAGGGAGTTCTCATGTACAATGAGACAGTGGAGAGGCCTGTGCCAGTCAGGGACGCCAGAGCCGGACGAGGGATCCTCTGCACCATTTCAACCAGGGACCGATAAGGCGCATTAGTGTCTCGATACCAATTATTGGACTTCCTGTGCCAGTCATGAGTCTGTTTGCATCAGCGAGGTCCCCTGCGCTGATCCGTGGATGGATGTCTCAGTTAGAGGGCCAGCCGTACCGAGGAGGGGACCGGTTATGATGCATCCTTATGAGGGTCCCCGTACGACCCGGGGAGGGGGGCATCACCAGACTCAAAGCCGCTGGGGACCCCAGATGGGACTAATGCCCTTCAGCTGCTGACTAGAACGTTTTACCAATGCAATTTAGTTGGCTGACCAGTTGATTCTCTGAACGGATCCAGCAGTTGCAGCATTACGAGCATGAGATATTACGCCATGGCGTCCTCCCATTGCGCCTTCCCGTAATCCGTCCCGACTGCCAATCGAAAAATTGCACTAGTAAAACATCCGGCAAGAGGACACCTTTTACATGCATACCCACTGACTACATAAAGCGTTGGAAAGCACCGATTTCGATACGTGGTCATTTCCACTCGTCCGTTGACCGCTGTCAAGCGTTGCTGCAAGGTTTCGTATGCTACAATGGTGTAACTATAACGCTTTTGTTCCGACGTCTTACAGAGCACCTTACGGAGGGGGCACCAAGGAATCACGTGCAGCCCGACCACAATACTCTTTTCGCGCGCCAAGCGCTTATATAAAACACTGCAATTCTATCATCTACACACAAAGCAATAAAACTCAACATTCTGGACGCACTACTCATTCGTGACCATAGACGTTTTCTAAGCAAAGAAATGAATCAAACTACTGCATTATCTCCTTGGAGCAGCATCACAACTAAATCAATTAGACAAGGAACAAGACACCGACGAATGGCGTGGGTGTCGGGTGATTGGCATGCAGTGTTGTGATTTGCTGTGTTGACTGTGCTATTCACAGTGTGTGAGTGCTGATGATGTCTTCTGCACGGCTAAATAATTTTTTGCTGTTGCCTAGTCAAAACAACACTGCGTGCTGTCAAGTGAAAAGTTTATTGCTGGTTTGCATGCTCGTGTTTTATGCTCTGATTTGAAGTGTTTAAGGTGCCGAAATGAAATGACGAGAATGTATATATATATATATATATATATATATATATATATATATATATATATATATATATATGCATGTGTGTATACATCATTATTAAACGCTCTGTGCGATTCTGCGATTCGGGCAAAAACACCGGCCAGAACTAATACGACACCATATCGGAGTGATCGGAAGCGGTAAACTTCACGGTAACTAAATCTGCACATGTACAACGCGCAAATGCTAGAAAACTGGAAAAGGCCCCTTACTTTGTGAGCTCCCTAGAGTTCAGGGTTCTATCCACCAAAAATCCTCGTATTCCGGTCATTGAGTTTTAATATTATCATGTATGCAGTTTGTATACGGGAGCCTAGCTTACTGCGCACAGCTCTAGAAAACTAGGCGTGCTTCGTACGCAAATACATGGCGATTGTCCGCTGTTGTCGGATCATGGTGGATCCTGTCATTTTAAGGCTAAGTACCTTGAAAAAACATGGCAATGCACACTTGAATTGGCTGTTAAATACCATCAAAATCAAGCATAAGCTTGATTCCTAGCTTATATACGGATAGCGGCGCAGCTGATGAGACCAGCTGATGGCTGGAGGACTGATGCAAAGTTTTTGCTTTGTCTATTGCAAAGGATTACAGAACATCCTATCCTTCAAATGTATTAAAACGTAACGTTCAAGGGCCACTGAGCAGCCGAGTGTACCCCGGCATTTTGGGGAAAAGGCAGCAGCGGTGGGGCGGGAGAGCCTCTTACCCCGCGGGCGCAGCGGTCCCTGCCGAGCCCGCCCCGCCCGCCATGTCTCCGGCCGCGCCGCCGCCCGGCGTGTCTGCGCCCAGTCCGCCGGTGAGCCCCGGGGCGCGGCCACGCCCGGGCAGGACACGGTCGCGAGGCGTCTAGGTAATTTATAGTAACCATGCTTGACTGTACGCATCACGTGATCATCAGTGGAATGCCAAGTTGACTGTGTCACCTGTTGACAAAAGAGGAAAATAACGGCAAGACTCAAAGATGCTTCTGTTGTGTTATCTAGCGGCAGGAATCCAAACTACTCTGGTTGCCATGGATACTGGACGTTTTGAACACTGGACTTAACGACTCTGGACTTTGCGACTCTGCACTTTGCGTCCCTGGCCCTTATGAACGTTCCAAATGGGCACGGAAATGGACGTTTTCTGGACTTTATGAACGCCGGATGCTGCAATCCTGGACGATATGAACACTGGACGCTGCGATCCGATCTGCTACGATCCTGGACGTTTTGATGGCTCCCCGTCATAAAGAACTCTTGTATCACGATGAGGTGGTGCTAAATTGGCTGTCCGAAACTGCCACCCTGGCACTCACTTGTAGCACTTAATCTCTCGATAAATGGCTTTGGCGGTGCTGGAGTTGTTTGCTAAGCCAAATGTCGTTGTGTGTTCGTGGACTGACCCTGTCTCGTGATATTCTTGCGCATGTATCCGCGAGTTTAAGGTGTTTTCTCGGTTATGGTGCTACTCGTAACAGGTGCTCGGGGGTTATATTGCCTCCCGAAGGTTTTTCCACGATCATCAACGAAAAACGCTGCGGAGCCACGCCAAACTTTGCATAGTTGTAGTCAACTGAATGGTAGATTTTTATGTATAAACAAAAATAAATGTTCTTCGTACGGTAGGTGTACGCAATACAATAGGAGATTGTTTGGTATCACAAATTTAGATGTATTTTGTAAGGTCGCTGACCAACGGCAGGTCAAAGTCAGGCCATCGATTCAGCAGTCATTTCGTAGGGAATCGTTCAATCTGATGCAACAACGGTGTGTTAGACGAAGCCATACATCTCTGAGACACTTTTTGGGCAACACAGCGACTGAATTAATAAATTTCATGGACGTAGAATCAGGTATGGGAGTCAGACCAATGCCAAAGCCGATCCGTTTTATTACTCTATGGCTTGCTGAATGGAGTAGCACTAGAAGAGCACTAAAAGTGCTCATTTCGAATTGATTGCTAACCGGAACCGCATTTCACATCTTCCATGGACTTCGTTAAGGTCATAATAGGTAACTCACCTAAAACAACCCAGGTTAACACCTTGTTTTTAGGAAATTACTGGAATAGCGACTTCTTTGTCGCTTATTCAAATACAAAGCTGAAAGAAGATTTGTATGATTTTAGCCACTATGCCCTTCAAAAGATCAAAAAAGGTCACCGACCTCAAATGAGCATCTAAGTTTTCCTTAGAACACGAATCTCCGTTCTGGGTGCACTTTGGAGACCAACCTGGAGATTGGCCTCATTTGGCCTTAGTTGGTCCGAAGCTCACGACCCAGGAGCATTAAACCTAAGCCTAAATGAGTTCACATACAGACAAACACAGCCGGCAAATTTGGTGTTTCTGTTCCTCTTAGTTCCCGAGATCTTTGGGTCAAATTGACCTCAAACCCAGCGCTTGGTATCCAGCCGTCCACCGGGCAAATTTGGTGTTTCTAGCCCTCTTAGTTCCCGAGATCTTAGGGTCAAATTAACCCCAACCGCAGCGCTGGGTATCCAACCGTCCACCCGGGCGCGTGTTAAAAGAAGGAAGTGCCTTCTGTGCGCCAACCACTCATTGAAGTCAGAGCATCCTGCAGCCTTGTGTCGCGTACTGACTATCTTAACTTCCAAACTGACTGAAATCTCCGTCCACGAAATCGGCCGAATGGTGAAAGGTCATACCAAGAAGGAGAAGCTGCCAGTCGCTGCAGACAGGACTACCCTATTGAGTACAGTTTTTGAACTGTCACCCAATGCCTTGTTGAGAATTCGTGCATTCAGCACGCTCAGTTGTTGACGATTTAACTCAATTTGCTTGAAACATAGTGCAACTTTTCCTTCATTGTATCCAGGGCAAAAATACTAATTTTCTGATGCTGGAGTAAGTGGTCATTTCCAAAGTACTACTGGGAAGTGGCAAATTCCACGCATCCAGTCCACTCTGACCCACCCAGTCTGCCAGTGACTCTGACTTCATAAAAAACCTTCCATGATGTAATCAAACAACGTAGCCATAGCTAAAACATCATCGCTATTAGATTGTGACATTGCGGTTATCAAGAACAGTCTGTTACACTTAAAAGCATCCCAGTAGTTATAAGTGAGCTTTTTTATCATATCTGATTCTTGTCTTAATATCTACAATGGGAAACATTTTTTAAAACTTTGTTTCATGATGTCTGCAACGCGTTTTTTTTTTTGTTTGCTTTGCTGACGCGCCATGTCTGTGACTGCGTGTAATCTGTAATTTCGAGTTCTTGCTAGGAAAATCAAAGCATGAAGTTTATCAGATTTAACGGCAATGCACAGTCAAACGCTAAGGAACCTGTGCGTAACTGTTTGCCCCGGTGTTTCTGAGGCACTACGATTCGAACACATGGGAAAAAGCTTAGCTGTACTTGATTTATAGTTGTTGACAGCAAAAGCCAACTAACCACCCTAGTTTGGTCAGGTGAAGCGATTAGAGCGTCCACCTCTCATCCTACCCACTGTAGAGGGTTAGATTGGTTTTAGTAGATTTGACGCTCGTGATTTGTTTTTGGTGGGGATGACTTGTGCCGTTGGTAGCGGCTACTCAAGGTTAGATGAGGCCAGAGGGCGCGGTTGACCGTGTCCAGCTTTGCGGCGCAATAAACTCTCGCCTCAAAGCAATACCTTGGGACCGAAGTTGTGTGCCCGCATAGTAGGGCGAGAATAATGCACCGTGAGCTAGAATCGCTTTTTTGGTGATCATTTGAATGAATATTTTGATCATGTGATTTCATTTCATGATCATTTTTCATGTGATCATCATCAACATTCATGATCAAATGATCAATAAATCATTGAACTTTGGCCGGAGTGAAAAATTCCATCACAAGAAGACCTCTTGGGGGTGAAAAATTCAGGTTACAAAACTTCCAACTTATGAGTCAGTAGGAGATGCTCCACCAAACATGGACATACATTTCAAGTTGGCATGGATGACACATCAGAAACATGACAAAAATTGTGCGGCATAGCATCTTGTGCCATTACAGTGACACTTAATATGCTACGGAATAGGGGTTTCATAATCATGTGATGAGCAACAAAATCTGTGTAACGCCAATGCTTTGACGCTCTAGTTTGCAGCTTCCTTCCACAGGATGTTTTAACACAAAAGAAAGCAAAGGAATTCAACACCAAAATCAACAATAATAAATTCAACAAGCGTAAAGCATTCAAAGAAAAAAGCCTTGGACATCTCTACATCAGCACATCACCAAATCATACCAATGCCTATTTCCATGAAAGTGACCTAATTAAGCCTAACCTAAAAAAGACCTATCTTATCTTGTGCCGTCTAACCTATTGGTATCACAGTGCGGTTTGTGAGTCGTTGATTCTTGCCAAATTCCTACTGGCACTTCCCATGCAATTAATCAAGTTAACCTCACTTAGAGAAGCCTGTATGCTGAGCATCATCTGAACTGACGTCACCTATTTCTTGACAGCAGCACTTATGATAAAAAACAAGATAAAGCTAATTTTTGGCTGGTTTCAACTCGTGTTTTGGTCCAATTCATTTGTGTCAGCTTGTTGACACCAGACAAAGTCAACAACACACAAGTCAAAGCCACTGAAATTATTTCACCAACTTAACCTGATTGCTATGGTTAGCCTCTATTAAAGGCAATGATGGGTATGCTTCACAAAACTGTTCCTCTCCTCCAAACGTAACATAACTTATAGATGGACAAAAAACCAGTTTTGCTGCTTGCCTTTTGAGCTGCAGCAAAGGCATTCATCAACGTTTGGGGTTTCATATCTAATGACTGGAAGTTTTAGATACTGACCTTTTTAATGGGATGGTCTATTTGCAAAAACAAATATTTACCTCACATTGTAATTGCTATGCAGTTTAACGAATTTCGGTGTTAAAAAATTGTGCATATGTACAGTACAGCTATTTGCCAGCAAGCAAACTATGGCAGCTATGAACCGCATCTCGTAAAAAGAGACATGAGGGATCGCATCAACAAATTTGTAGCAAATAGTCAAGTTATGGAACAAAATAATTTGACTACGTGTCTTGTAGCATTATATTTTGCCATGACTCAAAACTCGATATATTTGAACAGAAAATGGCCAAATCTGGTCACAAATTGTGTGATGAAGGCAGGTAAGGTTAGCAATCAGTTGCTCCACAGGAGGCAATGCTTTTTAGGGTCTGACTTCTTTGTACCACTCCCTCCCCCCCCCCATCCCACAAAAAGACAGCATCTATCGCATGGTTTGCTGATAGACAAGGTCATCCGACCCACTTATAAAATATGGCTATCAAGAGTGCCCACCGACCTACAAGATTAAAATGTTAACTAACTGAGATGATGTTTGCATGAAAGAACGGAATGGAAAGACATAATTTCGCTACCAAACACTTCTGTATTAGCTGCGCCAGGTATATCCCAAAGCCATGTACGGCAGGATAATGTAACCTGGTGAGGTAGTGAAATTGGAATGGCTTACAATGCTAATTATTGAGCCCCGCTATGAAGCAAAAATAAACGAATACCGGGGGGTTTAACAGAGCAAAAACGGCAGTAAAAATAACGTCTATGCTTCAACTTGACTCCTTCATCCGCTATGAATTATTTACTTTTGGATGCATATCAAGCATATTTGGGCAGCTGGGGAGTTAATTCAAGCTATGTTAAAGATATAAGAGGAAGCTTGCACTTGGAACATTTTGTGGAGAAATTGGCCCACATCCTAAGCCAGAGATGGTGTTTAAAGGTCATCGGAAAGGGAGAACAGAAGTAATTAAATAAATATACAGGCTCAGAGTTGGTTAGTCAAGGTTTGTAATAAGCTATCTTCAATAAGGATATGGGGAAAATAAGTGGCCAAATGGTGATATTCAGCTTTTAGATTTCATTTCCAAGGCATTACGTTTGATTTTTCACTCCCGCATTTCGGTAATGGTGCAACTTGGTGTTCAAGATCCTTTGGGTAGAAGAAATACGTTGAGTAAAATTATCCACCAGGGTTTGCTGGAATTTGCACGAAGCTCTGCTTTGCTGAAGTGGTGTATTGGTGGCGTGACGCCAAAAACTGGGGGTGCCCGAGAACCTTGCACTTGGCACACAGCTGAACATTGTGATGCATTTTCTAAACAAACCGAACTTGGTACTCGCAAGCGGCTGAAGTCGCTGAGGCTCTCGGGCTTAACGGTAGCTGGTGCCTTTGCTCTGTGGATACATCAGCATGATTCAGATGGGGATGATACAACATATAGCCATGGGTGTCCAGGTTCTGTGGAGCCTTGTTTACGCTTGATGGTTTCAAATGAGGTCGGTTTTGGATGACATCTTAAAACCTCTGAAAGGAAAATGTGGGTTTGGTGTGTGCGGTTAGACAGTATCACGCTGGAGTGAAAAAATCATATAAAATATGGGAAAAGGAAAGAAAAATTCCCCCCCCCCGTAGGCTGTGATTTACACACAGTCATCAGTTCCATGACACCGGTTATGCATCAAGGCTTGCTCGGCTTGGGGTCTGATACCAGAAAGTCATCTATCATCAAAGTCTTAGGGCTCAATGGATAAAAAAACTTTGGCCCACAGACGAGCAAAAAGCTCACTTACCGCTTCCTGTGTGGCGGATCTTTGGAAAGAAAAAAGCTTGTGCTGCGGCAATTGGTAGGCATTGCGTTCCTACGAATACGTTGGCTGCAACGCGCAAAAAGCTGGCAAAAAGAGCTATATCGCCGCGAATACACATCATTCGTCGTTGCTGAAGTGCAACTTTGGTAGAGCTGAGGTCAACTGAAGTGATGCTGAACACATGTGTGATGTGGCGAAGCGAGGTGTTGAGGACTCGCTTTCCAGAGCAAGCGTTCGTACAAGGCTCGCCGAAGAGAGCCATTTCGTTGCTGGTCTGACAGTGCTAGCCCGATTACAGGGCGCCTAGGGTCGTGTCATTGCATGCCACGGTGAAGGTACTTTCGTGCTGTTTTAAAAAGGGTCCAAGGCAGAATGGGCCCCGGAATGGGTAAGTCTTCATTAAGGAATATGATGTCGCTTCGGATTTCAAGCAATAACTCATTTGACGTGAATTGTTCAGTGCATCAACGAGGAACATTATTTGCCTACATAAAACAGCAGTAATAACCTCTAGCCTAAAAGCTTTTGCAAGTGCTCCAAGCGTAAAAGCTGCATCCCAATTCAAAACTGAACATGTAGTTTGAAGTAACGATGTGCACCAAAGATTGCATTCTGTTACCCGAATAGAGCTTGTCATGAGACCATACGGTAAAGAAAGTTGGGTTTCAAAGAAAACAATGATGGGATCGTAGCCTTCAATGGGTAGCAGACAAAATGACGCTCGTCTTAGAAGTTTCCACGAAGACAGTGAATCCGTGGCTTCAATATCGCGCTTGGTTAGCGGAAGTAAGCGTCTGGGACTATGTTTACCGGGCAGAAAAACACGTCACATTAAAAAATGTCTAACCCCATTTACCTTAATCAACCCATCATTTGTGGAAGTCATTTTGGGCTTGCGGTGATCAAGTTACCCGCTGCATATCCCATGGCGGCGCAACTATTTGGAAAGATCAAGGAGGAAGGTCTTTACGCGATGGTTGTCTTGCCTCCGCTTTTCGCAGTATTCCAGCCAAAAAACACTGGAGGGCCAAAGCCAACTTCGGCGGTGTCAACTCAACATGAGGGAGGGCAGAGCCCTCACAAAAGAATGCAAATCGACGGCCGTGGTGCTCACCATATCAACGTGTTTTGAAACATTGTACCCAATAGTAACCTCTTGACAAACCTTGAAAATCAAGGCTGACGGTAGTTTCAGGTAAGATTCTGGCTCTTGATTCCTACCTGGACTTATTTTGGGCTTAGATACTGGTTCTCCCCGGAACTTTGCTTAATTATGAACTGCTTCCTGGTTCTTGCTGGATCCCTACATATCCCAGGCATGGCCATGTTTCTTGCTGAATGCCTTGACATAATGTTACGCTCGTGTTACCTCTTGCTGGATGTTTCGACGTAATGTCGAGCTGATGTTTGGTTTTTGCTGGTTTTCTGGACGTCGTATCACACTGGGTCAGGGTTCTGGCCGGATCTTTCCACTTAATGTGAGACTGAGTGCTGGTTCTTGCTGCATCTTTTGGCTTAATATGAGACTGGATTCTGGCTCCTCCTAGGTTCCTCGGTGTAATACCAGACTGGTTCCTGGGTTCTATATGGTGCGGGAACCGGCAATCAAAGCACCTATTCGCTGGAAGAAACCTCAGGGGTAGGCCCACGTCCGCTTGAAGCTATTGGTTTGCTTTCATGTGTGAAAGACTGGTCTAAACAACAAAATTTCAGCTCTAAAAAAATGGGTTCCTTAATACACTGTCGTTCTATCGACTCGTGGAACGTCTTTAAAACGTCATAGTCGCTGCCTGGCTGCATCAGAATTTCTACTTTAGCGGACGGGCCAACTAACGCAGTACTTCAACTTCCTGAGAAGTGGCAGGGCTTCCTGGTGCGTGTTCTCTGGAAGCAAATGTCGTGACAAGTTTGTTTTTGGATTTCTCACGTGGTGTTCTTGCAAATTTACCTGCGGTTCTTTATTTTTACTAGCACTTACATACTCGGGTGTTGGTGTATTCTCATGTTTTTTATTCCCAGTCTTTTGCTGTCAGAACTCGTACCCCTGCCCAGACTCCTGTATTATACAGCACAAAACGTAATTCATATTCAAAACTTCCACTCAACGCTTTGCATTGAATGAAGGCCAACTGATGCTCGTTAATGCCGCAAACGTGTTGACGTATGCCCTAAACTTCTATGATTAGACGATCATGTTATACCAATCATCTTCCACTACCTTGACCATGGCCATTGAGATGGCATTATTCGCGTGACGTTCTCATGGCGTCATACATTCCTGGGTGACCATGAATTTTCTGCAGGAGATGGTCGCACATGTTCGCGTGCGTCAAACTCAGAAGCAATGAGGTTTTGGGTCTTACAAAGAGCATGGCTGTGAGCTTTACTGAGCGATCTTCAAAATCTATCTCAGTTCATCCCCCATCAACATGTGGAGCACTCCCTTTAACCACGGTATCTCACGCCCACCGTTTAGCTGGTAAAAATACTTAACCGGGAAACAACTAAACCAGCCGCATTCACCGAAATTGTTCGTCATTAATCGCAAGTTACGTCCGCCCAAGTCGGGAGGGATCTCACAGAACTTGTGAATCGCGCTGGCAAAGGGCCCCTTAAATATTGACCCACGGAGCCGTCTCGTCCTTTGAGGGGATGTCCTACCTCTGGTTCATGTTTTACAGGCTCTAGGGAGGGAAACCTCATGGCTGGTTATTTCTAATAATGACACTGGGCAATACCACTGCAGCACTCTCAAAACAGATTAGGGATATCAATCTTAATTATTTTCGAGTCAAAATTACGCTCACAACGCTATGTGACAGCACTGCCCTTCTTCCCAGGAATGACGACCAACGTCATCATGACAACTACCGTGCGCACCTCTTTTGTTGCGAGTAAACAAACGAAGGTTTGTGGTTCGCACGACATGTAGAAGCCTGTTTCTGAAGAGTTGGTTAGTTGATTTGAGAACCAGTGCGTCACATGGATTATGTGACATACACATGTCGACTGTCCGCTAAACTGGACTGGTACTAAGCCCGACCGCCGCTAATCTCGACTGTCTGTCAAGCTTGACTGTCTGCCAAGCTCAACTGTCCGCTAAGCTCGACTGTCACTAGGCTGGACTGTACGCTAAGCTCGACTGTCCGCTAAGTTCGACTGTTCGCTAAGCTCGACCGGCTCTAGTCTCGACTGTCCGCTAAGCTTGACTGCCGCTAGGCTCGATAGCCGCTAAGCTCGACTGTTCGCTGAGCTCGACTGTCCGCTAAGCTCGGCTGTCACTAAGCCCGGCGACGGCTTGATTCGGGCGGTGATTGGAAATGGAAACGAATCGTAACGAAGCAAATCATGGATGTCACCGGCTCAATCGCCTCAATCGCCTGACAAATCGCCTTAATGGCACATCAATCAGCATGACAATTTTTTACGAGAACATGCCATTCTGTTTGCTTAAATGCATCGGTGATCTCAAAACGACGGGTTTTTGTGATGGTTTCGTGCCTAATTTGCCTATCTTGCCTAGTAATTGCCGTGCGCGGCCAATAAGTAGAACGAGGAAATTTGACAGGAAAACAATAGCACGAGCTGTTGAAATCAGGCACCACTGTCATTCTGTTCACAGCTTGCCGTACTAGCTGTCACGGGCGGATCCGAAGGGGGGTGGGGGGGCATGGAGCTATGTTTATGTTTGAACCCCATGAGGTTTTGGCACCTCTAGGAGGCACCAAAATTCCATGGTGAAAAAGCCCCAAAAACGTGATATCAGAACCATAAAACTTTCAATCTAAAGCGGCAGCAAATTCCAGAGGCACCATGTCTGTGTAATGTCCCGTGACATAATCTTCGCTCGGCCCATTCGGTGAAGAAGAGCCAAAACCTTTATTTTGTGGAGCCATAGCCTTTATTTTCAGGAAGCACCAAGTCCAAACGGCACCCCAAAGACCCTCAAACCTACAGTTCAATGGGTACAACATTTGAGGGGCACAGTTACGTTGTTTATTGTTCATTACCCATTGTTCGTCCATTGTTCGGGGCCCTGAAAAAGTGAAGCATCCCTGTGCTAGTCAGAAGCCTACACCGCCCGACGGCGGGCCCGGGGTCCGGGGTCGGGCCCGGGGTCGGCCAAAGGCATATTTGTCCCGGGGTCATATAATTGGCCCGGGGTCGGCCAAAGGCCTATTTACTGAACCGAGCCGGGTAAGTGACTCCGAATGTCAAAGGACTTCTGACGTTGGTGGGACAAAGGGCTTCTGGCGTCGGTGGAACCTTCTTGATGATGGAAAGAACGCACAAGAAATGGTGATTCGAGGGCTTAGATTCGCAATGAGACAGGACAATTCGCAAAAGCCTTTTGTCAGTCTAAGTACCGAAAGAGAGGCCATCCGAACCGTTTGAACGAAAGGCTGATAAGACGCATTGGTGTCTCGGTTTCAGTTATTAGCTGTTTGTTATATCATGTTTTTATGTTATGTTTAAGTTATTAGACAATGCATACAGCTGAAAATTGTAATGCAATTCGTAAACACACCAAACTTGGTACTTGCAAGCGGCTGGAGGCTCTAAGGCTCCCCGGCCCAAAAGTAGCTGGTATCCTTGCTCTGTGCATACATAAGCATGATTCAGATGTGGGTGATGCAACATATAGCCCTGGGTGTCTACGTTCTGTGAAACCTTGTTTATGCTTGATGGTTTCAAGTGAGGTCGGTTTAGGATGACATCTAAAAGCCTCTGTTAGGAAAATATGGGTTTGGTGTGTGTGGTTAGACAATATCATGGAGGAGTGAAAAATTACCGACAATATGGGGAAAACGAGTGAAAAATTCTCCCCATGGGTTGTTGTTTACACACAAAGTCAGCAACTCGCACACACTGCACACTGGTTATGCATCAAGACTTGCTCAGAGTGAATTCTGATACCATAAAACTATCTATCATTAAAGCATTAGGACTCAATTGATAAAAGACTCGGGCCCACAGCCGAACAGAAAGCTCGCTTACCGCTTCCTGTGTGGCGGATTAGCGACTCAAAAAGCTCCGTTTTCGGTCAAAAATTTGTGCCAGTGAAACTACGTTAGCAGCGCACGTCGCACAGCACTTTAATCCGTACACATGTCACATTCAGCAAGCGCAGAGTGACTACTTACCGAGGCATTTAGATAGCACCAAGCTGTTTCCTGGTTCTTTGGTGTTGACCCGCGGTTCTGCCGGCTTCTTGCAGTGCACATCGTCACGGAAAAGCTGGCAGGTTCCATTGTGGTGGTACGTCATCCCACCACAGTTGGTCGGCGCCATAAGCTGGCACTTGGCCGAACATTGGATAATAGAAGCAACCTCAATGGTCACAACTGGAGCATCGACGAATGTTCCGTTGACCCAGCGGTAGGAATCTACTTGTGTGCCGGACGCTTCTAAAATATGCTCTGCCAGGAACAACACTGCCAGCAGACACCGTTTCGTCATATTACTCTACCTGCAATAATGACGCCTCCTTCAGCGCTACTGGTGAAGTGCGAAGGTGTTCAGCATGCCCAGCGCTTAACAGCTAACTGTTTGCATTGGTCGTCATCCTCGTCGCCATGGCGGGCCGTGCCGAACCGTCCAGTGCGTACTGGACGGCTGCAAGTACGACCGCCGGGCTGCCGAGCAGGCATGTGCACGAATGCAGTCAGACTTGGAGACTGAATCAGGGTAGGATCGAGCAGCGGAGTCTGATACGAATAGGATTCGAATTTATGGGTAAGGAGGAGTATGTTTCGTCTTTTTTATGGCGGCGGAGGCCAGAGGCTCATGGAGTGACGACAAAGATCACTGAAATGTGCGTAGAGTGAGAATGAGCTTGCAACTAATACGCTTCTTTATTCTCACGAAATGCAGTTTGAAACTACGCGTCAGAAACCGAGCTCTTTATCACTAAAACACGATGATGGCCGATCTTGACGTTCTTACGAGGCAATCTACTATGGTCGAATAGGCTTTCCACCACCATCTTGTCTACAACGTTGCGTCACTCTGCTCGCACTCTCGGCACTCAATGCTCCCTCCTGGTAATCACGATTGGAGAAGTTCGTGGCGGTTACTATCGCTACATCTGCAGTGAAATATGCTTAGGCAGTGAGCCAAAATCATTGTAAAATAAACTTCATTTGAGGTTGTGCCAAAACATTCTCACGGTAAACACGTCTTTATCAACAAACGCAAAATAACGTAATCCACCGGTTCGTTCGTTACAATGAGACGTGCTTTTGGATCCCATAAAACATCCAATATTCAAAAAATATGTCGAAACGATGGCACAAAAGAGACCAGATCAGGGAAAGTCCTCCCACAAACCTTAAAAAAGATCCGAGATCCCTGAACATTCCTCCACAAAATTGCACGAAGATACCGATACTGGAAGGTCTTTCAGCAAAATGTTAAAAACATTAAAGATCCCAGAACATGGTTGGAGAACAGTTCAAAAAGGGGCTGTATCTCAGACCACTACTTCATTGGTATCCCAAAGCATCACAAGAGCCTAAATTTCGGAAAATCTTTCGACATATATTTATCATACTGCTGAAATCGTGCTCACGAACGTCAGTTATGAGCAAGTAAAAAATTATATATGTTTGGGTCTTGTTCGCATCATGGCCCATGCAATGACAAGATTTGAATCAAGATATTATGGTGCCACGAATGCCTGGGTGGCCTTGAAAGTCTCCTCGAAAAATCTACACATCTTCGCGGGCGTGTCGCTCAGAAACTAGAGGGTCTAGGATGTTACGAAGGGCACGGCTGTGAACTGCAACGAATGATATTTAAGACCGCCGTTTCAATTCAAAGCCTTTATTTTAAGCAGCATAAAAGTCACGCAAGGGTGGATCCACCTAGCAGGCACCGGACGCACACGTCTCTTCTGGTCGGCAAGTGAAGGCGCCCCTTTAGGCGCCCCTTGGGCACCAACTTCTATGGCGGTCATCGGAGGCGACACCACTTTCAGTTGTCGGGGACGAGGATGAAGTCGGCAGGAACGACTTAGCTCATTTCCATATCCCAGAGCTATTCACTTAAATCTCACAAACCAATGCGTGTCTCATGGCCCTTTGTACATGGAGTAAACGATTATCCGCAAAGCTGCTACAATTGGCATCTGGTAGGGACAGCAAGCATGCCTTTTCATTACGAGGGGAGTGTGTGTGTGTGTGTGGGGGGGGGGGAGTCCCTTGTTGACAGGTGCACAGTTGTATACGTGAAACACATGTCTCTTTACGGAAGCAAACGTCCGGCAACATTAAGGGATTTAGCGACCGGAATGGCGATTTAGCGATGGGTTCAAACTACACGTCCTACTCCAACTCTCTTTTGGTTCCTGAATTAGGTTATAGCGCCCACCACCCACCACCCCGCAAAATAGTGTCGCGTTACTAAATATTTTCTATAACACGTGAGTGTGCGCGAGCCATTTGGGCCTCAATTTGGGGTAGCACATTTTTCGACGCAACTTTTTGCCGTGACATCCAAGGTCGCATTGACCAATGTTTGTAAGGCATGTTGGCTAAAATCGACCTACTTTTGTTAGGCACGTAAGGAAATACGCTGTGAAAACAACGATGAGAATGAGTTTACTGGAACTGTGATGTAGAAAAGGCGTGTGCTATTACTAAGGCCATATGCCCACTAGTCTTTTAACACAAGCTTGCGTCGAGGATCAATTAGACCCCTCTTCCTTCCGGACGTTTTCCAAAATAATTCTTACCAATGCGGTATACGTGTTCTAGCGTTGGTAGATGCACAGCTATATGTGACAAACATAGGTTTATGTGGGAAGGTTAAAATTGGGCTACAAAAAGGGAATGCTCCACCTTTACATGGGGTTTTAAACTAAACTAGCTATCTTGAGGACCTTTTGATGCAGTTCACGGCCACCTCCTTTTCAAGACTCAAAGCCCTCCGTTTCCTGTGCTATACGCCCGCAAAAGTGCGAAAAGGTATGTTAGATGGCCTCTTCAAAGTCACCTTGGCATTGATGTCGTCATAAAAACGTCATAGGATTGCTGTTATATTACTGCCTGTTTTCTGCTTATGGTTAAAACAGCATGGCGGCTGATACATTCCCATGAGCGGCGATGCGGCACGTATGACATAATCCTCGGAAGGTGATTAGCTGTTCGCTGCTAAATGCGTGTCGCGAACGCAAGCGCAAGCACTTTTGGGTTGTGCGGTACTCGTCGCCTTCGGGGCATTTTTCCCTAGTCCCAGATCATAAGTCAATGTTATAAAAAGAGAACGCCACTGTCTGCAAAAGAGGTATAGCACCAAAAAAAAAACAGCAACGGCACTCTCCCGAATGTTACAAGAACACAAGACGCGAAGGCAAATCTGTCTTTTTTCTCATGCTGGCGGTTTTCTTCTATTGACCTATTTTTTACAGACAGTTTGGTTGGCTCCACGACCGGTTGGCGCCTCGTGTACCGAAGCAAAGAACCTGGCACGGGTTATGGGTTAGTGAGGTAGCCTACAATTAGAGAATTATTACAGTAATTTTAGATTTACGTGTTACTAGATATTTAACACATATTGTACGACAAATTTAAATCTTGAACATAAGAACTGTGTCCTTCAAATACAACTGCTTGAGTTGCATTACCATGAACCCCGTTTGGACTTTGCTGTAAATGGAGCTCACGGTGAAATGCGATGTTATAACCAAAAACCTGTGCGGAAATTGCGAGAAAACCTGCAATTTGATAGTCCCGCGGGTTGTGCAAGTGTGGGATCACACTTATTTGACATTACAGTATGAATCAGGCACTTGAACTGGGTGCGATCACTTGTGGTACGTGCCACTGACTTGATTGATCTTGATGTGATGGGGAGTGTACGTGCGAGGTTTGTACTTCTGAGAGACATTGTTTTGGTATTTATTGAATCTAATGACTTCCAATAAAATGTGATAGGTAATGATGTCGGCAAACTGAAAGAAATACTAGCACCCATGCTGTAAGGGCGTTCGAAAGCAATTTACCACTTCATTATGATCTTGCCAACATTTTTAACTTATTGAGATATTACAGCATGTAATTAATTCATTGCATGCCATTATATTAGCAATTGATTTAGGTAGTAGGGATAGGTCAGCACAGCTCATTAATGCACATGCTTGGTATAAGCTTGCATGACAAAGCTTAGCAAAATTGTCTCACTCAATAATTCTGAATATATATTGCCGTATTATTTTGGATGCACATATGACTATTTTAATAACTGTTGCATGTAGGCATGCATTGCTTGTGTGCCCTCATTGTCACAGGCATTGCAACAAGTACGAGATGTCGGGTGCTGAGAAAGGGGGAGCAGTATTGCTGTTGGTTTCCTGGATAGCACCCAATCATATTTTCATCATCAGCCTTGTGTGCACTAGAAGCTTCATCACTTCCTGGCATTTCGCCAATTTAAATATAATTACATGCACCTGCCATGTCTCCAGCGACGGCAAGGTGGCTGCACCGTTCCACCCGCCGCTGCCGCCAGCCCTGTGCGAGTTGCTTGAGCCGGAGTGGTCACATATTAGGCGCCGGCACCTGGCACTTTGTCCTGCAGTTAGCAGCGCAACGGTGCATTGCACGAACTCGTGATGCGACTGAAAGTGTAGCCACATCAATTGTAAATGTTGGGAAACAAAATCGACGCCTGTGCGCGCGCGGCGACCGCAACGCACAACGCGCCGCCGACCGCCACGCACAACCCGAGACAGGTCCAGCGGACCAACAGTCCGCCGGCACCCTGCCGGGCAGACTGAATGCACGCTAGAGTGCTCGTGTTGGAGTGCCCGAGTGCGTGTTAACAAGCGCACGGGTGGCCGGCTAGATACCCTTCGCTGGGGTGGGAGGGGCAATTTGACCCCGCTAAGATTTCAAGAACTAAGAAAGCTGGAGACACCAAATTTATAGGTGTGCTGATCTATACGTGAACTCACTTAGGTCAAATTTTCGGATTCCTAGATTATTACCTTCGGGTCAAAAAAGGTCAAACAAGACCAAGCTTTGGGCTGGCCTCTTAAGTGCCCCCCAGGACCTTGATAACCGGTTCTAAACAAAACGTCAGGTGCTCATTCAATGATAGTGACCTGGTTTGACCTTTTGAAGGCCAAGTTGACCAGAATCACAATAGATTGATTTGAGTTTTGCATTTGACTGAGCGACAAATATTACGCTAGGCAGTATGTTCCTAAAACAAAATGTTCACCCGGGTCATTTTAGGTCAATAACTTACTCTGACCTCTAAAAAGACCATGGAAGATCTATAATGCGGTTCTTGCTATCAATAATTTCGAAATGAGCACCAGAAACTATCCCATACAGCAAGCTCTAGAGTACCCAAACAGGTTGGTTTTGACCTTGGCGTGACCTTCATACCTGACCTTAAGTCAATGTAATTTGCTCATTCAACTGTTGTGTTGCCTAAGAAAGCATCTCAGAGATGCATGGCTTCGTCTAACACCCCGTTGTTTGATGATATTGAAGTATTCCCTAGAAATTGCTTTCGCTGAAGCCATGGCCTGACTTTGACCTGCCATAGGTCAGCGCCCTTACAAGGTACATGTAAATTGTTGATGCCAAACGATCCGCTATTGAATTGTCTACAGCTATGCAAAATGTGGCGCGGCTACGCCGCGCCATTCGGAAACCATCTTGGAAAAAACCCTCAGAGAGGGAGGTCTATTTGACCCACCCCCGCCCGAACGTGTTAATATAAAGGCCGGCCATATGAACTAAGTCGAAATCCCGCTGCACAAACGGCCATTTCACCCCTTAACGCCTTGGGTGTACGCTTGGAGCCGAGGCAGCAACTTGCCGTCGTACGTGGCGAAAAAGCAGTCACGTAACCTCTCAGTCTAGGGTCATTTGCGAGCGACGTTTTTCAAAATGTGATCGCCAAAAAGGTGCATCAGGGACAGCACGAATCTGCCGACACGCTGATGCAGGTTGCAAAGCTAGATCACGCATAGTTTTGACGGCAGCGATTTGTGTTCGGCTTTGATTTTTGAAACTCGGCCCGTTACGAACTGTATTGCAATTTGCAGCGCAACGGTGCACTGCAGAAACTTGTGATGCGCACTGGAAATGTAGCCGCTTCAATTGTGAATGTTAAGAAACAAAATTCAGACCTCTACCTTCTTTGCGCAACGAGATATAACGGTGAACATAAAACCACGTCAAAAACGGCCGATTTCATCTTGTCAACACGTGTGCACATGCCACGTGTGACGTGGCGCCAAAAACGTGCGCGCTTCCGATGGCGAATTCTGTGCTCTATCGCACCGTGCAAGTTGCATGTCGCTGCGAACGTTGGTTATCGAGATACGGCTCCGGGAAGCGAGACGTGTCGGGCCATCGGCCGGAGTCGCGAAATTGGCGTCGACCTTGTTAACCCTATGGGACTATTGCGTTCTTTTTTTGCTCGGCACGCGCTCATTTTTGCGAAATTCAGAATTTGAATGCGACTTCGTCAAGCGCAGCCGGCGGATCTCGGTCGTGTGCAAGTTTGATGCAAAAACACACACAAACGCACACGCACACGCACACGCACACGTACACGCACACGCACACGCACACGCACACGCACACGCACACGCACACGCGCACACACACACACACACACACACACACACACACACACACACACACACACACACACACACACACACACACACACGCACACACACATAGTTTCTTTAGTGATACAGAGAAGAAAAGAAATAATCTCATTCTTTATCTTATTAAACAGCTTATCACCTTCCGCCGATTGTGCCATACGTGCCGCATCATCGCTTTTGAGAATGTTTCAGTGGCAATGCTGTTTTGCCCATTAGCAGAAAACGGCCTGTAAAGAAGTCAACT